>NC_141337.1:16687500-16775000 GCF_037954235.1 Aulostomus chinensis | reverse complement strand
GATAATCCATGTCGTCTTTATCAGCCTGCGTGTCCGGTAATCGAAAAACACTTTGATTTTAGCTTAAAGATGCAATTTAGAGAGGCTATAAGGAATTGTTAAAAAAAAGAAAGTAAAAGAAGAAAAGAAACAAGCTTCAATGGCCTGCCGAAGTTGCCCATGTATGGCACTGCAGAGACACTGGCTGCTAAACACTCAGGTTTGGCCGATACTTTCTGGAAATGCCTTCCTCCACTAGATGTCGATACTGACTCACTGTAGCCTCTGGTATGCAGCCGCCTGCAGGACCAAGAAGTTGCCGGGGTGGATGGAGCCACTACGACAAGCTTCGCTGTTGTTATATTGATAGCTGGTGTACATGTATGTATGTTGCTAACCCAAACACAATGGATAAATCTCACAGGAAAGAGCTTTTATCAGGTTCGACTCGTTGCCGCTGGTCTTCTTGCGATGCTGCAGTGACTGCCCCCTCCCCCGAGCTCCCCTGAGCTCCCCCTCTTCCCCGAGCTGATCTCCTGCCGGCTGTCGCTCCTCCCCGTCTCTGCAGAGTTGGTCTAAATTCATCATCTTTCTCAGAATGAAAACAACGGAAGACCGTTTCCAATTAGACAGCACAGCTTTCTAACCAACTAACTGAACTATGCTAACGTTACTTCAATACTGACTTGATAAAGACAATGAACGTGGCTGTTAGTATGATTATATACTCATCGATACCACACTAAAGTTATGTCAAAAGTACACTTCAGTAATGTCGCATGTAGTATTGGCCGAAACTACATGACATAATTGTGTGAGTATGTTGGGAATGTATCACAATTTAGTGTAGTACTGCCCCTGTGTGGCTGGAGCACGCAGAGACGGTTTACCAATTACACCTTTAAAACGCACAAATTTGAACCCTTCCAGCTCGGTGCTGGCGCTGAATGCAACCCGCTAGCACATTCAGTTGAACCAACTCACTCATACTTGTTCATGTAATGCTGAATCTGAAGTGTTATTGTCATGGAACGTGCTTGAAAAATGGTAGTTTCCCCAGTCCTGCTGTTCTTATTGCCGCTAGCTTCAAGCTAAATAAACGTGGCTGGCTCCTTCTGCCTTGTGGAGTCAAAAACACGCCGGAGCAAAAATGTCTTCATGAACTCAAGATATTTTTTGTGAGTACTGGATAGGCAAAATATACTTTTTGGGTTTTACATACACATTCGCTTCAGGTCTTCCTTGTGACTGGATTGCACTTCTCATATTGTCTAATTATTTACTTCTTCTGCACAGTGACCAGTAATCATTTGTGGCTGTACTGGGAGACTCCCAGTTGTGACCGTGTGTGTGCTACAAACAAACAGTTTAGCAGCACCTCTCATCCAGAATAAATTATTGCTGGGAACAACATCGCTGGAAAACATATGTACGAAGATTGTAAAAAGGAATTTATTTGTTTGACTACGCCGATAAAACACACACACACACACACACACGTATGCGCCCTTGTGCAGAAACAGTCTGATCTCACTCTGCATTTTCTTCCTGCTAGCCAATCCTCTTTCATCTCATTAATACCCGTCCACTTCCATTCCATTACATCGTTTGTCTTTCCCCGCTCTCACTCTCCATGGTAATAAAGGAAGCTGAGTCGCCATCTCTGTCACTCCCCCACCCGTCTCTCTTATTTTCATCCCCTCCAGAATGCTTAAGAGCGCTTGTTGTTGTTCTCTACACCCTCTATCTCCCCAGAAACATCTTCCCTTTCCTCCCCTGCTCCTCTAATCCTATCTGTCTTATCATCTCAACTTTCCACATCTGATTTTACCCCCCTCATCTCTTCCCCTGCTTCATTTTCATCGCTATGAGCCTTTCACTGTATCACTTCCTCTTTCTATTTTGACTCTGCATGCTCTCTCTCCACAGGTTCTGGTCTGTCTCAGCCTCTCACCCTTTGGCCCAATTTCTATTTTTTGCCTTTCTCTCTCTCTTTCTCTCTCTGTCTCCCTCTCTCTTCCCGGTTTTGTATTCTCTCCCCCTCCCAGAGGGATTTGTCACATAAACTATTCCAGCTAACACTCTCAGAATGATACGTAGTGATATGAGGACATCACGGCCTTTTACAGGCACTCACATGAATGCAGGAAATACTGCAAGCAAATACAACAAAAAAAAAAAAGAATTCTAAAAATCATTTGGTTGATATCACCTGAAATATTCTTAACTTAAACATAGTGGTGTAGGTTAGAGGAACACATCCATCCATTTTCTTCCAATTATCCTGTTAAGAGTCGTGCGGGGTGGGGGGGCTGGAGCCAGCCCCTAGACCCAGCTGCCTTCGTGTGAGAGGTGAGGTTCACCCTGGACAGATCACCAGTCCATCGCAGGGCCAACACATAGACAAACAACCATTCACACTCACAGTCACACCTACAGTCAATTTAGAGTATCAATCAGCCTCGTCCCCTCTTGATGTCTTTGGACTGTGGGAGGAAGCTGGAGTACCAGAGAGAACCCACGCAGGAACAGGGAGACCATGGAGACCCCACACAGACAGACGCTGTGCCTGAGCCTGGACTCGAACCCGAAACCCGAGGCAACAGTGCTGACCACTGTACCACCGTGCTGCCTCAGAGGAACACATAAACACATACCCTGCTAATTATTTCCTCATTATAGCTGGTAAATAAGCAGCTTATTTTGCAAGAGGTAACGGTAATATGGTCAAATACCTGAAATTTGGAAGAATGCACCACTTCAAAAAGAATAGTGTGTGTGAACCCCAGATCAGAATAGCATCCTCCCAGTTCGCATGCTGAGAGAAATCTGGCTCTTTCATGATAAGGAGGGAAGCTGGAAGTACTCACAAGCCGCACTTCAAAAAAACACTCGAGCCGATGTGAATGAAGATAACGGAAAACTGTAGATTCACTCATGTCCAGGCTCCTGACATCTTTCTAACTGTTGCCAGTGAGGTCACAATTTTACCTGTGTTCGTCCGACTCTCATCTGGATTACATAAAAACTACTGCAACAGGATACACACATGGTTTTTTGTTTTGTTTTATTTTACACATTGGTGTCCTCTTAGGCTGCACGGTGGTGCAGTGGTTAGCACTGTGGCCTCACAGCAAGAAGGTTCCGGGTTCGAGTCCCAGCTCGGGCACGGGATCTTTCTGTGTGGAGTTTGCATGTTCTCCTCGTGTCTGCGTGGGTTCTCTCTGGTACTCCGGCTTCTTCCCACCATCCAAAAACATGCAATTGGGGTCTAGGCTGACTGATACTCTAAATTGACCGTAGGTGTGACTGTGAGTGTGAATGGTTGTTCGTCTCTCTATGTTGGCCCTGTGATGGACTGGCGACCTGTCCAGGGTGAACTCCGCCTCTCGCCCGTTGACGCTGGGATAGGCTCCAGCCCCCCTGCGACCCTTAATGTGTAAGAATAAGCGGAAGATGACAATGGATGGTGTCTTCTTACTAGTTGGTTCATCTCAAATTTGGTAAGAAACACTTGAAGAACTTGGTGATGGGTGACTGTGAAGACCGAGAGTTTTTTTTTAAACTGTATCTGTGAGGCAAGGCAGAAAATTCTGGTAGTCCAAACTGTACAGTTTGATGTTTTATAACAAACTGTCCTGGACTGGTCGCATCTTTTCCAAATTTCCCAGGTTTGATGAGAACTCTGGCCTTATGACACCTACAAGCTGTATTGAAGTCAGTTAGAACGCCAGCTAGTGGTTAAAGGAGCCTGATAAAACAAACATCATTTGAGTTACATCCTAATTACACCATGTTGTCTTCATCTGATGGACAGCAACATCATTTACATTACAAATTTGAGCTCTCTAGTGCCACCTTGACATCGGAAGTGATACTTGCACCACAGTACACACACTATTCTGTTCCCTCATGCAAAATACTTACATTATCAGATTTCACCTTCCTGTCATTCTATAAAAAGCTTGAAACTGCAACATGTGCAGGGGATGCAGTTTAATTAGGACCAGAGTATAAAGTGCCAAGGGCTAAATGCTTGCCTTAGCGAGGGTACTTGCTCTCTAGTTTTAAAATGCTCTTTTTTCTTTTCAAAAACAAATGTGTCAAGTCATTTTGGACCAAACTGCTGAGATGATTATCTCCCTCATCACTCTCCCAAGGGGGATGTCAGATACAGTCAGGGAGCCAAAAGATGAGAGATAAAAACATGTATCTTGCATGTTTCAAGATCAATAAATAAACAGAATTTCAGAGGTGTCCTGAAGGCCATCTGTGAGGAAGCACTCCTCCGCTGGCTCAGCAAGGCATTTGGTGCAGGAAGCAGTGCCTGGGGACTCTATGGTGGACTCCTTTCTTTTGGGCTGAGGTTGCCGAGGTGGTCAAAAAGCTCCCTGGTGGCAGGGCCCAGGTGGTCGATGAGATCTGCTCGGAGTTCCTCAAGGCCCAGGATGCTGTTGAGCTGTCTTGGTTGACATAATGCTACAGCATCATGTGGAGATCGGGGGTGGTGCCTCTGGATTGGCAAACTGGGGTGGCAGTTCCCTGTTTAAAAAAGGGGACCGGAGGATGTGTTCCAACTATTGTGGGATCACACTTCTCACCCTTCCTGGTAAGGTCTTTTTGGGGGGATCTGGAGAGGAGGGTGCATCGAACAGTTGAACCTTGGATCTATTAGGAGAAGTGTGGTTTTCGTCCTGGTTGTGGAATTGTGGATCAGTTCTACACTCTTGGCAGGATCCTTGAGGGTGCACGGGAGTTTGCCCAACCAGTCTATATGTGTTTTGTGGACTTGGGAGAAAGCATTTGACCGTGTCCCTCGAAGATTCTTGTGGGGGTTGTTCCGGGAGTATGGGTTACATGACTGCCTGATTCGGGCGGTTCGCTCCCTGTGTGACCAGTGCCAGAGCGTGGTCCACATTGCAGTAAGTCAGATTCGTTTCCATGAGGGTTGGACTCCACCAGGGCTGCCCTTTGTCACTGATTTGGTTCATAACATTTATGGACAGAATCTCTAAGCGCAGTCAGAATATTTATGGGATCTGGTTTGGTGGTTGCAGGATTGGATCTCTGCTTTTGCGGACGCTGTGGTCCTACTGGCTTCATTGGGCCATGACCTCCAGTTCTTGCTAGATTGGTTTGCAGCCGAGTGTGAAGCGGCCAGGATGAAATCAGCAACTCCAAGTCCAAGTCCATGGTTCTCGCACAGAAAAGGGTGGAGTGCCATCTTCGGGTCAGGGATGAGACCCTGCCCCAGGTGGAGGAATTCAAGTAACTTGAGGTCTTGTTCAAGAGGGTTTCCAGGGTTCAGGCTGAACACTGCCACAATCATCTTTTCCTTCATCACCATTGTTGTGATCTACTCTTCCCTCCTGCCAGAAGTCTGTGTGTAACTGGCGTAGCGCTTGTTTGAATCATGGACCTGGACTGCTTCACTGCATTGCGCTACTCAGGGAAAAGTCCAGCAATTTGTCTTTCAGCCCTGAGTGTTTAGTTAAAAGATGTTGTCTGAGGTTTGCTGGTTGAATGGAGTCATTGCTGACAACTTCACCACATACTTCGAGCTTCGGATCTTCCTCTCTCCAACTGAATCCAGATTGGAGGTTTCTTGAGTCATGGCTCCTTACCATCTTGCGTTGTTTGTTGCTAACATTAGCAGGAGCAAGTGCGTTGTGCCGTGGCTGTGCTTGGCGTGACGTGAATGAACGGTAGCATTCTGCCACAAAAATATTACAGGCTGAGCTTTAACATTTTTAAAAAAATTCTAAAGTTTTACAGTTTTAATAATATTTTTTTTTTTTAAGTTTTTGACATGTTTCATTTTCAAAAAAATAGTTCTTGGATTCCTCCACGTACCACTGGAGGGGGCTCACCAGGGGTACCACAGTTTGAGGATCAATGGATGATACAGTATGTGAGTACTGAGTTTTCGTAGATAATGAACACGAACATTGAGTGAGAATAGCCTGATTCCATTGATGTGCTTTCATTTGTTGCCTCCCTACCAGTGGTGCCTTGATGAGTTGTAGCTCATTTTGACCTTTCTGGGTTCGACCTACATGATGGATGATATCTGTGCTATCAGTGATGGCTCGTTTTGCCTGAATGTCCATCTTTGTCAATTTTTGTAGCTCACATCCACTGTAGCGCAAAGACACTGCTATTCTTTGAAAAATGTCAACATTCCCCAAAAATAAAAGCCAGGCAACGTTTAGTAGAGGATGATAAATATCCACCACACAGTGTCTGAACCACCTGAGGGTTACTGGAACTTCTGGAAAACATCTCCGGGCAATCTGACAGGGTTTTGTCCCATTTGAATCTTGTAAATATGACGGTTAAAAAAACACAAAACACGATGTGCCACTTCTAGTATCCCCAAGACTGTTGTTTTATTTAATAAAACATAATAAGTTGAGAAAAGCCAGAAGCCATGGAGCTGTTCAAACTAATAACAAATGGAAATGTCCTCATGAGCACTTGGCATGAGAGTGTTTTCCACTGAAGCAGTTTAATAAGCGTGGTAATTGCTAGAAATGGAGTCAGTCATCTACCATTGTGGAATCTTTTCACTCGGCCGCAATTAGTGATCATTCACACATTTATAGTACAAAACGATTAGCCTGTGAAAACTGTGCTGGGATGTAGCATGAACCTTTTCGCGGCTGAAGCATGTACCACTTGATAAGACTGTGACTATTCAAAAATGTTAATTTTCCGCCTCCAATATTAAACAGACTAAAGCAGAAGAGAAAGATAAGCACGCACCAGACTTAAACTGCCCTTTTAAATTAACAATCTCATAGATATTTTAATAATAATACCTCTTTCTTTTGGACGCCTGCTTCTTGACTTGCCAGTAGAGGTGATAAAAAGCAATCAAATTGTATAGCCACAGACTACCATGCGCAACCTCCATCGCATGGGGAGTTATCGGCTATTTTTTTTTAACAACTAAAGTCATCACCTCCTCCATTTGAGCAGGT
Organism: Aulostomus chinensis; assembly: GCF_037954235.1. Classification (NCBI taxonomy): domain Eukaryota; kingdom Metazoa; phylum Chordata; class Actinopteri; order Syngnathiformes; family Aulostomidae; genus Aulostomus; species Aulostomus chinensis. The sequence goes on along the minus strand of NC_141337.1, from coordinate 16,768,038 downwards.
GCCCTGACTGAAAACAGGAGGTGGAAGTGCAGGGACCAGGACACATACTGTCATCCTGCTTTCCCCCTGCAGGCATGGCTAAGTATTGCTGTGAGGAAACCCAGCTAAGCCAGAGGCACCAGGGGAAACCATCCATTGGCCCCCTGCGTTGGTAGGCAATGCAAAAGACTGCTGCGCTATCCGGCTGCTCTTGAACAGACGACTTGAGAAACAATTATCCTATTTGTCATTTAATACATATCAGTATTGGTATTGATGCATCCCTAATAACAGGTACCGTTTCATTTCATTTGTTTAAAGGACACTGCACATTCATCAACATTTCTGTAAATGTGCCAGTCTTAGCCAACAGGCTAATTTTCAACTGTAGTCCTTGTCCCTGGCAAGATGTTGAGCTAGGCACAGGGTGGCTAAGGGGTCTGATGCTGTTTGCACTTACTCATACTCACAAAAGGAATCCAAAGACACCCCAACTGATACCACGTTATGGCAGCGTGAACATATTAAAAAGGTAAAACAGTCTCCAAACTACGCTCCGCAAACGTTGTCAAGACTAGGGGCGAAAAACTAGCTGCCTCAACACAAACCATGAAGATCTGAAGAACCAACACAACGCTGACTTCAATGTTTTATGGAAGATGTAAATAATTAACTTTACAGCAAATGCTAGAGAAGCAAGAGACGATGTAATAATGAAGCTTTGTTACAGTCAGAACTGAGGCTACATTTTGTGAAATGTGTGGCAGTGATACGTTTACATTTAAAATTTGTTATCCAGAAAGTGAATGACATCTGCTGATAATAAACACATTTTCAAAGTAATTGTAAAAACTCTAATTGCATTATGAAGTACTTGTATTGGTACTCTAGGGCATGACAGTGGTGCAGTGGTTAGCACTGTTGCCTCACAGCAAGAAGGTTTTGGATTCGAACCCTGCTTCTCACCTGAAGGCTGCTGGGATAGGCTCCAGCCCCCCCGTGACCCTTAACAGGATAAGAGGTAGAGAATGGATGGATGGATGGGTTGGTACTCTGTATTAGCAAGTATTCCAATTCAAGTACTCACACATGGTCTGGAAAAATGGTATCAGTGTATCCTGAATAAATATTTTTTCAAGTTTATAATCTCAAAAGCTTGTTTTATGTTTCAGTGCAGCACGATGTTCAAAGAGTACACTTAAGGGCCTTACTGCCTTGTGATTGACAAGTCACAATTGCTTCGACCTCTCACCTTTCTCCTTTCCCATGCCACAATTTTGTCCAGTTGCAATCAGTTTGCCAGAGACAAAAAGCCAAGATGGCAAAATACCAAATTTGTGCAAGTCCACGAACCAGGAGGTGATGTCACTGTTGTTACATCTCTGAACACATTTAGGGACTCTCATTATGAATACTCATGAAAGTGGTATAGTTGGTGGTGTTTTATGTGGACCCTCTCAGCTCTTTCTTGCAATAAATAATGGGAAAAGCACTCAGTTAATACTTTGATCAATATTTCCATAAAAAGATCTATGCAGGGTCTTACTTTTGTAATGAATAAAATAAAAAGTTCAAACTCAATTTTACTTTTCCTATAACCCCTTACATGTCATTAGAGTAGCATACATATTTTAAACCTTTATCATCCAGAACTGACTTTCTAATTTCTTTTTAAAGAGTAAGAGATCTGAGGCTCCAGTACAATGAGAAAATGAAAAAAAAAAAGACCCCAAAGGGTAACATTTGAAATTCTCTCTACAGTGACTGCAAATGTGCCCTTGAATGCTGCTCTGCTCCAGCACCAGTTGAGCGGCTCTGCTAAATGCTAACTTTATGAGCTTATGTAAGCTCTTATAGTCCTGTTGTTATGACATGACCAAAAAAAAGGGTGATTAAGAGTCCAGCATGACTAATTCATTCACTTACACTTCTCTCTCTCTCTCTCTCTCTCTCTCTCTCTCTCTCTCTCTCAGCTCTCATTTCGGTAAAAACACATTTTCTCTCTCCTTGGTGAGAGAGAAACATGTTTTCGTTGTTAAAATGTTGATCAAACAGGGTTAAGGAGTCAAAGGCAAAACAAATCTGTGCAGCAACACCACAACCTTGCCTGGTCCGGGTTGTATAACTCCATGTGCACTATTGTTTTCAATTGTCAAAGAGCATTTGATGCTAAAAATAAAGTGAGAAAAGCACCCCACGGTCATTTAATAAGACATTCGGTATTGTTCTCTACACACACTCAAACACATAGACTCCCGGGGGTCTATAATGCAGCGTTTTGTAGCTGAATCACTCTTCACTGTCACAGCGGGTTAGCGTATAGTACACGCCTCCCCACAGACGAATCCAGGGGTCTGTAACCGAGCGTGGAGCTGAACACAGAGATGGAGAAACCACCCTGTTGTTTTCAAACAGCGATGGCGTATAATCGTCTGTAATGTTGCTACCAACCTACACGAACATTTAAGTGCACACAAACACACAGCGTCACCTACCTGCAGGTTTGTCTAGAGGGAGTTAATTAAAGCCACATAGGAGTGACTCACTTTAATTCTCGTGGGTGGTAATTTAGAAAGGTTACATTTGGTGTGTGTGTGCGTGCGTGTGTGCGTGCGTGCATGTGTGTGTGTGTGCACGCACGTGCGAGTGTGGTTCTCACCAATGATTTGAGTGATTGTTTTCTTTTCATGAAGCAAAAGCGGTTTGGAAAATACTTCACTGGCAATGTGATGAAAGGATTTCTGTGCTCTACCAGCCTTATTCCAAAGATTGTTATGTAAATGAAGCCGGAGTTTATTGGCATTGTTCCTTAAGTGTTGCCTCTGAATTAAATCAGAAAGTGAAGCCTTTGGAAATATGACGGCAGAGGAAGAATTTCACATATGGCATGCTGTGTGTGTCTGTGTGTGTGTATGCCTCCTAGTCTTGTAGTGCTTGAAAATGATAAAGCCAATACTTGAAGTCCCTCTTCATGTGTAATTCACAGCACTTTCCTCCTCACTGCAGTCAGGGAGGAAGTAAACACACACACACACACACAAACAAACAAACAAGCAAGTTCAGATTACTACAAGTAGATAGCAGGTTAAATGGACACTCTCGTAGCGCAGGAGGTAGCACGCCTTATCTCAGGAGGAGTCTGATACACCCATCCCCGCGACACCTAAGCATGCATGCACAGAGCGCACACACACATTTCTGCCACTGCCAGAAAGTGCACCCTTGTAGGCTTGGTACAGAGCCTGGATATGTCTCCCACCCTGCTATTCTCCTATTAGAGCTGACAGCTGCCAAATAATGTCCCTTGGCATGGCTGAGCTCCTGCCATGCCAGGGCTTGTTTGTGTTCATGCGCAGTCTCCTCATCCCCACACACACACACACACACGTGTGTGTGTGTGTGTGTGTGTGTGTGTTTGCATGCGTGCGGACGTACACAGGGAGAGATTCATTTCACTACATTGTTTTCCTTTGGAACAAATGATGACCTAATTATATTTGCAAAGACAAATATGCCCGTTAAAATACGTGTTTAGACCACAAGTCAAGTCTATAGGATGAAAAAAGAATTTGGGCTCTAAAATATTTGTGATGGGAGAACGTGAACCACAAACACAGAGCAACAACTCATACAGTTCCTGCTTCCATTTCCAGGGATGCATCGATTGCCTGGCCAAGGACCAGAATCAGCAAGTTCCAGCGTTTGCAGCTTGACCATAACTAGTGTCAGTGTCACCTCTTTCAAATTCCTAACCAGTCACTTGTTGTACGCCGCATTGTTGGGAGTAGAGAGTCTATATTAGATGGACGGTTGTCAAATAGCACAGAGCAGATTGAGCTAGACAAGAAAATCTTCCCATGAACGGCATATTACATCGTCAATTTTCAAAATAAAACACCATGTGCAGGCTCCCGATTGCAAAAACAGTTCTGAAAAGGACAAAATATAAAGACGTACTCTAAATACACAAGATAGAGACACATAATGCAAGAGACGACGCCCGAATCAGAAGAATCCGAGCAGGTTAACAAAGCCAGCGGGCAGCTGGAAACTGCAGCCGTGTGGAGCACTGAAGTGATCTGCATCGCAGCCCGGTGGAAATTCAGGATCAAGCTCACAATTTGTAAAACATGCGAAGCCAAAATATTTGCAAAGGCCAGTCGACTGCCAAATGCTATGGAAATTTTCAGAACGGAATGTTTTCACATATTCTTCAGTTGTTTGAGAGATACTGCAACAGCTTCTCCAGCAGGGTTATGTGAATTTAAAAAAAAAACCTAACTTGACCTTCCACCTGTCGGAGGGTGCGCGTTTGGGTGAAATATCCCTTTAAGCTCCAGGACGTGACATGGATTCATACGGATAGGATTTTGGATTTTGATGATAACGTGTTTGTATACTTTATTCACGGAAGCATGTGTGTTTCCATGTCCTTAAAAAGGAGCTTAAATGTATGCTGCTTGGTCTCAGAGATCCTCGTCAAGTTGCGTGATGTCAGATCAGCATCACTCAAAGATAGTGACGACGTGACAGATTCCAGCTGATTTTTGATTCACGGTTTCGCCACGATTGCATCTGTCCATCTGATAAAGCTATAAAATACTGACTAAATAATAAGCCGGCATTCTGGAAGTCCTGTGAATGCGTTGCTGGCAGGATCTGAGGTGGCGGTGTTGGTGATGATGATGTCACAGAAATTACCATATGTCACCCTCTGAGTCACTGCCTCCACTCATTATTTTGGGTCGTCGTTATTTTAGAAACAACAAAATACACACACGCGCGCGCGCGCACACACACAAAGACTCATTCTCCTCAAGGGATTTTGTTCTCAAACATTCATCGGCGTGACGCACACATAACCCACACATGAATACACCTACACAAACACAAACACACATTTGTCAGCCTCCGTCATGTACTGAAGGCTTTAGCATCGTTACTGATGATGATCAGCGACGGTGACGATGCAATGATCTCACCATCCGCATTTAAAAAGAGACAGACAGAAAGATATTGATCTGGTCTTCCAGCGTCTTCACTACCGTCGAAACGGATCAAATCACTCAACGTGGAGGCATTTAGGGGTCTGCATTTGCAGAGGAGATTTGATGCACCTGCTAAGGACGTTTTGACCTCAGTTTTCTATGTTTATCTTTCACTGTTAATTATTTGCTTGGAATGGAAAACTTAGCTAGATTTCTGTTTTCCATTTAAATAAATATAAGAATTCCAGAATATACTAATTTCAGAACAGACATCCTACCCTGAAGAAATTACACAGGCTTTGTGGCAACACTTTATCAAAAATCCTCCGGGAACAATGTGACACAACTCTCCCATAACAATTTGTGCCAAAAATTTGTAGCTTTAAAGCTGCGGAACATTTAGCATTGTGGGAATTATTGCACAACCGCTGGCTAATGTGACCTCTAATACGTCAGATTAAATATTGGAATCCAAAGTGTAGAGAATGTTTCAAGTTCTCACAAGGTTAAGGCAAATCTTCTATATATTCGAGCACTGTTGCAATTAAAAGCTCTCACTCTTCCTTCCATCCATCCATCCATCCATCCATCCATGCATCCACATGGACAAAGAGATCAACTCACTTCTTTCTTGGATGCATGAATGGCTGCTGTACACAACCTGTAGGTGTGCATGTCAGGGTCAGAGCAGCCTTGATGAATTACTTTTTACACAGCAGTCTGTCATCAGTGCTCTGTGACAGGCTGTAGTGGCGCTTGTTAGCGTTGTGTGAACCGCAGCGTTAAATGACCTTGGTTTACAACCCCAGGCACGGACACATGGCGCTAGCAGGCCAGTATGGTCATTCAAACAGGGTGCTGGGAGCTTGCTGGGAGCTCTGCTCAGGAAGGCCAGACACACACACACACACACACACACAATTCAAAGAACACCACAGGATGGATGCGGGATTGTCAAATAATAATTTGGTTATTTATGGATGCAGTCTGCATGAGCGACGGGAAGTGGCAGCTCTCCGTCTCCCAGATGGCTGCTATTTGTGGTTGAGGGGATGCAGCTGGTCAGCCCCACCACGTCAACTATCAATGGACGTGCAAACAGCTTGATTAGACACCCTGCATGATGTCATACTGGGGCACAAATTCACAGGTTTTCACATTGTGTCAGATTTACGGTTCGCAGCACTTTACGTTTGGGTTTTTTTTTTTTTGTCATCAGAATGTTAAATTAAACGCTCCCTTAGCTCCGTACAGCCGGGATATAAAACTAAATTGAATTAAAAAAAACAAACCCAGCTCTATAAACACTGACTGGAAGGGCTGTACCTTTGATCTGTTGAAGGAAGGCTGTGGGTTACAGGACAGACTCTGAAATTCCAACACTTCTACCCGCCAGACTTTAATCTTTGCTGACTGACAGTTTCATCAAATTTTGAATGCTGCAATCTATATTTTGCTTTGATATGCAATCATTATTGGAAGAAGAAGTGAGTGGTGACAAAAAAATGTGTTTATTTCTGTAACAGGAAAAAGAGGGGGGGGGGGATGCTAACTTTGTTATTTTATTCATCTTTCCTGGCCTTAAAAATTGATTTTTGAGTTTACCTGTGCAGTTGTACGCACGGTGAGGTCTTGCACATCGAGGTCTTGCACATTTTCTGGACAAAATGATTTAGATTTCAGAGCACAAAGTGCAAAGGCACAGTCGATCTTGCAGAAGTAACACGGCCGCATCTTTTAAATGGAGAAGGTGTGGGGTTTTTGTGAACAGCAGGATGAGAGCGTGTGACGGTGCAAGTATGTCTCTTCTGTGTTTATCAGCATGATTTGCCGCTCTGAAAATAGAACTAAACAAAGCAACAGTGGGAACTGTACTCTCGGCCTTTCTTAGGACGCTCCGTGTTGGGTGATAGGTGAGTAAGGATGAGTTATTTGTCCCAGATGTTGGAGTCATTTCAAGGTTTCATCTTAACTTTGCCAAACGACTCAGAGGCTCCCTGATTTGACATCTTAAAAATCAATCGTTGTCATTCCAAGAATAAAAATGAACGCCCACGGACGCATTAAGAGCGACGTGATCAGGAATGGTCAGTCACCAGATTTTGAGTGAGCTGGCACTGGCGCCTTTAGGCTAACAGTAAAATCCCCACCTTTCAAATTCATCTCCAGGGTGAACCAGAATGAGCCTGGCTGTCACGTCATCCACAGATTCTTATATCAGTACTAAATAGGCTGATTGTGATCTTCAGTACTGGGCCAAAAGAACACACACTCACATTATACTGGATTTCTTGAGAAATTAACATAAACAACATGGACTTGTGTCATACATGTGTTCTGCTGTCCTTCCTCTTCCCTCGCTTCACTTCCTCTTCGTCACTTTTCCTCGCCATCTCTTCTGCTCTTCCTGTTTGTTTAAATGGAAACATGGCACAATTTGTATATTTGTCGCGATGCAATATAAAGCAGCTGAAAGCATTCTTTAAAAGAAGCTTTGCAACTGAAATGGGACTCAGCTGTCGACCTGTGTTTAGCTCATAAAACACATTCACACGTGTGCAGATCCTCCCTTCACACCGCATTCAGCTCAAGGTTCAGCCTTGTAGAGAGACGTCAAAGCTCCCCGCAATATGTAGTTTGTCACAGTCTTCATACACACACAGACACACATGCGCGCGCGCACACACACACACACACACACACACACACACACACACACACACCTACAGAGCAAGGACACTGGGACAATGCAGTATAATATACTAATGGATAAGCACCTCTCAAAGCGGCACATGTACAAAAGTCTGCTGTGGGTTTTCTCTGCCCATGAGTGAGTGCTTCCTTGCAGGGTGAATACGTCAGTGACACGAATCTATCACCTGTCCGGCAGATACTTCTAATCCCTCCCACCTATCCACACACACTCACACTCACACACACACACACACACACACACACACACATACACACACCCCTGTCTCTCTCTCCATTTATTTCCTTCTCGCTTTGCGTTCCTTCAATCAGTTTACGTCTTCACTCACATTACTTAATTTTTCTGATGAGTCATTGAAGTCCAGTCATTTGTACTAAGACCATACTTGTGAATTTTAAAGCCTTTAAGAAGTCTTAAAAGCTACTAACAGCTGGCTTAATAAACCGACAGAGGTTGTCATGGATATTAAAAGGCATCTCGCTCCAACTAGTTATGGTGACACTGAAGTCCAAAGTCCATCGTGCAGCTCCTTCATAGTAGAGCAGTGAGAGCGAGTTCATGTGAGTCCTCAGAACCTCACACACATCAGGAATGGGTGGTGCAGGTCGAAGCGGGCAGATGGACTAACTAACTAACTAACTAACTAACCTAACTGTGGGTCACTGTGATGAAAGATGCAAACAGAGTAAAACAAAATAAGGTTAAAAATAAAAAGCAAGTCCTTAAAGTATCTGCTGATTATTAAACGTGCGTTTGTGCACAGCTTCCTGACTTTCGGACACACAAAGAAGTCGATGCAGAGTCTTTTGTGAACTGAAGACGTCTATTTGAGAGCACCTGAAAGGCAAACTACTTGTACAAAGTATTTGATTTCGCTTGTTTACCACAACCCATGGTGACGAGACCTTCAGAGGTGGCCTAAAAAAAACACGTCATCCCTGCAAAACTACCATAATTATTTAAGTTAGTCCTCTTCTTTTTTTTTTTAACCTGTCCTGTTCAGCAGCATCCATGTTCCTGGTGCCTTGTAGTACTGAAGCAGTTTTACTCTGCAAAGGAGGAATCTGATAAACTCCTCCTATCGCCATCTGTGTTTAACTTTATTTTGAATGGCATCGGTTCATTGATAAAGCTACCGGACTGAGGCTCAGGAGTGGATAGGAAGAGAAAACAGGGACAGGATAGGGAAGACGGGGGGGGGGGGGACAAAAACAACAACAACAGTAGCAGAAAAAAACCAAAAATCCAACAAAAAAAAACAAAAAACAATCAAACGAACAAACAACAATAACAACAGAGAGATAAAAAAAAGAAAAAGCATTGGTTGCAGAATTTCCAGTGCAGGTTTATCATTTGGTTTAATATAATTTTCAAATAAATGTCTGAGTGTGTGATTATGGATCAGTTGTGCACCGCATGTGTGTATGCGCGTGTGTATGTGCATGCTACGGTTTGTCTCGGATGCTGTGGGTAGCTGGCTGTAGCTGATTTAAGTTAGCCTTCCATTACTGTTCTGTTCCGTCTCCCATTCGCAAACTTCAGCCCACTCCAGGAGTGCACACCTCCACCAAGGCCACCTCAGCCCACTGTGAAACAGATTTGCCCCCAAATCTCCTCCTTGTCCCATAACACAGCCCTCCATCAAGTCTGAGGATCCGCCTTGTGCTTAAAAACATTACCCATGGGCTGTGGTAATGACTTCAGCAAGCAATAAACTTACATTCAATGTTTCTCATTAAATGATGGCAACTTTAAAAGATGTTATATATTCAATCAATTCCCATGTTAACGATGGCACATCCTGGCAGTCCAAATTCAGAGGGAGTGGAGGAGGAGGGAAGGGGGAGGTGTGGTGGGAGATTAATGGAGCCGTGATTTGAAAAATTTACTTGGCGAGTTCTCTCTTTTGATAAAATACTAATTAACCAATCTTCTCACCAGTAATCTCAATTCCTTCATTTCCCAAGCTCTCTGTTTTGCTCAAATTCACTCTCCCTCACTTTCTATCGTCTTTATTCCCTCTCCACATCGTCGCTCGCCTCTTTCTCCTTTTAATGGCTCTCTAACTCTGACCGCTATCTCCTCATCCCTCCATTTCTCACATGTTATAGCCATCCCTATTTCCCCTTCTCCTCCACTCTCCTGCTCCCTTCTTTGTTGTCTATTGGTCTCCCTTATCGCTACTGCCTCTCTCTCTCTCTCTCTCTCTCTCTCTCTCTCTCTTCTTCTGTGTTACGTGTGCTGTTTAGCTGCGCTTAGCTTCACCTGTCAGCTCGGATCAGGGCTGTGGAGCAGCAACATGACAAACTGCCCTCTGATTCACTTACACACACACACACACACACACACACACACACACACACACACACACACACACACACACACACACAAGCAGACACACTTGTGGCTTCTTCTTCAGTCCCCACACCCGCCTTTCTGTCTCTCTCTTCCAGTGGCTTATTGGTTTCTGTTGATGTACACACGTAGATCTTTTTTAAGACAGTGGCTTACCATTAATTACCGATCCATCTTGGTGGAAACATTTAAAGGAATAGTGATGGTCTGGTCAACGTATCTATAACAAGATGCTCTGATAACACCCACGGGTCTCCTCAGTGTGCACGCAATGTTAGACTGTCAAGAACTTCAGCGTCATCACCCAATTTGGATCTGCCCGAATTATAAAATAAACCTTCACATAAACGTCCAAAGTCCTTTGTGCTAAATCAGCTCAAGTTCTGGTCCAAACCCCCGTGATCCCCCACCTGGACTGTTCTATCATCCCTCTCACTGGGCTACCCACATGTTCCTTCTGACGGCTGCAGCACATTCAGAATACTGTGGTGTGTCAGGACTTCAACCAATCCAAGATTTCTCATCTCTGTACAAATCGAATTCAAAAAAGAGGCGGAGACACCTTGACATCCGCCTTGCTCCTCCATCACTATGGGAGCTCAAAAGTCTCTCATTTGTTTGTGTGTTTGTTTTTTACCTCTTTAAAAGGAATCTTACAGTAAAAGCCACACCATCGTTCAAGTCAAATATACAGAAATATGACAGAGCTATTTTATAGTCTTCTTAAAGGCAATTAGATGTGACATCATTAAGTTGGGTCCCTAGGATGGAAGGTGATGGATTTATTTTTTAGATTTGAATAAAAGTTCATTCAAAGTGGACTTGGGCTGTCCCTTTAAAAACCCAATTTGAAGTTAGAGTTAACCACAATACAGTCAAATGTATTTGAATACTAAAACCCCCACCCGAACCCCAATATGGACATTTTCGATATTAAATACCGGCAAAATCACGTTGGTGTCTCTGTGACTTACTGGGTTAAGGTTGATAGTCATGGGCGTTAGGCGGATCAGCATGTGACACTGCTGCTGAAGCTGAGTGTTCCCAAAAACGAGGCAGAAAACGAGGCGGAAAACTCAGCGCTGCTCCGCTCGCCGTGGACTTCCCGCCACCACCATGCGACGGTAAGCTAACGTCAGCAAGTGAGCACGACGAGTCACGTCAAGACCGCTGCCTTTTGACGAAGCTGACAAACACACGAGGAAGAACCTGATATTCCTCCACAAGCTGCTTCTCATACGTTTTGGTGACGTCCCTGTCTCTGCTCACTACTGCCATCCATTTGTGGCACAAAACATTAGCCTGTTCTAGTGCTTGTTAAAGGGCTGCAACAGGTCAAGCTGATGGAAGTTCTAGAGCGCCCTCTGCTGTATAAGAAGGGAACGATTTCAAATTTTTCTGAGGCGTTCCGAACGCGAACTTTTCACTCCTCCTTTGAACGAATATTCGAATTTCGAGCAAAAAGTGGACATTTGGCCTTTACATTTTTAGATATTCTGTCTATTTTGCACCCAAAGCTAAACTTGCCACTGAGATAAATGAAAATATTCAATGAGAATCCATCCATCCATTTTCTTCCGCTTATTCCTGTGAAGGGTCGCGGGGGGGGGGCTGGAGCCTATCCCAGCGGCTATGGGTGAGAGGCAGGGTTCACCCTGGACAGGTCACCAGTCCATCACAGGACCAGCACATAGAGACAGACAACCATTCACACTCACAGTCACACCTACAGTCAATTTAGAGTATCAGTCAGCCTCGTCCCCTCTTGATGTCTTTGGACTGTGGAGGAAGCTGGAGTACCAGAGAGAACCCACGCAGACACGGGGAGAACATGGAGACTCACACAGAAAGATCCTGTGCTGGAGCCGGGGCTCGAACCCAGAACCTTCTTGCTGTGAGGCAACAGTGCTGACCACTGCACCACCGTGCAGCCTACAAGGAGAATGTATAGTTTATATATGTTTGTGCGTCCTCACAGACTTACTGTACCGTACATTCTGTTGAGATAAGCAAACACATATGAGAACAGGTTTGGAAGACATGCATGTAAATGCAAATGTGAGAAGAGGGAGCATCGACCTGGAGAGGGTCTTTAAGCGCTCAGGGGAAAAAAAGACCATAAATCTATTTGATGGGAGGAGACATCAGCAGAAGCTGCGCTGCTGGGAAGCTCACCATCATGGAGAGGAATGTTACGAGTTACGTAGAAAAATGGAGAGAGACAAACAGATTTAGAGGTGATGTGTACAGTCAAAAATGGTTTATAATACACTGAGCGCTTCTGTGCACATGGAAATGGATATACTTATCACACACACACACACACACACACACACACTGTATTTACGCAGGTCTCCACCCATATTTTGCAGTGGCTTGTGTGTAGTTGCCCACCACCACAATTCAGTCTGTGGTCACTCCCTTATTGACCAAAGTTTCATCCACCTGAGACCCACGTACACAACCATATGTTTTGATCTCTGTCCTCATTTATCCAAACTACAGACAGTATCAAATGCATCTCTGTGCGTGTTTCTGTCAGTTGTGCATACCTTTATTGCACTTGTACCCATTCAGTCCTTTTTCACAGAGTTTTTAATGTTTTTGTTTTTAAAAAAAATACACAAGTTATAGATGTCAAGACTGAGTTTAGGAGTATCGCTTTGTGTTGCAGGTTTTACGGTTCTGATATAAGTGTGAGAGCTGAAGGAGAATAAGACGCAGTGATCAGATTCACGTAGTTACTGCAGAAATGCACTTCAGTCAAACACTTCATCACAATTTTGAAGTTAAATCTGGCAGAAAATTATACATCTCCGTGTCAACATGCTGCTGACATTTGGAAGTGTTAAGCAGAGAAGTATCGAGGCCTGGTTAACAGGGTGGAAGTGCCTTTTGAAGTGCCTTTATTTGGTTGTTTATTTAGACTTTTCCACCGCGAGAGATGAAAGAGAGAGGAAGGAGATGTCAGTGAAGAGAGATGACAGCGCTCACACCGGAGTCGAAAAAAGGACATATGAGCAACCTGGAGTTGACAGGAGAAGAAACACTCCAGTGCATCGTTGCATCACGTCAACGTTCGGATAGTGTATGAACACATTAGCAAGCTAGCTTGTTATTACGTCCCACAATGCACCGTGTTTCTTCAGACTGTGCGTGTTGGAAGTTCCAGGCTAAAAAAAACGATCACGATTTGTGTCTGGCGATGATGTAATTATTTCTATACCCTGGATGTATCAATATCATGTTGTGGGTGAAAGCTAACGCAGGAACACTTGGACCGAATTACAGATGCCAGAGGGAACGTCAGAACACCGTTAACATTCTCTCTCTTTTTGTGGAGTTAAATAAAGGGTGGAAATAACATGGCGATTCTTTAGTTGCTACTTATGCTGTACAAAAGAAATCTGTGTTCTGGTCTTCTGAACTCTTGTTTTTAGTAAAAACAATCTGGGCTAATGTCTACGGCACGAACTCCTCTCCAATCTCTAGATCGATCACACACATTGGTAAAAGGGATCTGACAGAGTGTTGGTGCTAAAGCTCAGGGTCAGACATGGTGTTGTTGCAAGAAGCCAGAAAAAAGACAACTCACTTAAATCCACTGGTCTCCTTGTTATTCTGCAATTCTACGTCTGCTGTCCTCTCTCTCTGTGTCAGGGATATCACTTCTGGTTCTCTTCCACCATTCTCCTGGCCTTCCATCCACCTCAAACTGAAATTAATTCCTGCTTTCGAGCTGTCCTGGTTGTGTTCCTCATCTATTTATGGTTGTGACATTATCAAGGAGCAAGTAATGATGAAAACTTTGTTCTTCTACACAAATTGAACAACCTCAGGATGCGTTTGTATTCTCAGGTATTTGACGCAAACGAGGGAGATGGGTTATTGCTCTTTCTGCAGGTCACAGTAAAAGGCAGCAAAAGAAAACCATCAGTTTTTTTAAAGTTATTTGCAGAACATGAAGTCATCAAGGCTTCACTGGAGCCTCCTCTGTTGTTACTCTTTTGGCTGTAAAACCGTTCTTACATGGTTTGAGCGTCTCACATCCCCGCAGGACGACTTGTTTCACAATCACAACTTGATGGATTTGGTCTGACTCCATCTGGAGAGGCTCGACAGTTCAGTTAGTCCATATTTAAGTTCGCAGAGGGCTAACTGAAAGAACCCAGCTTGGATGCATCCTCCCGGCGGTGAGCAAACCTCGCTACAATCAGACAGGAGGAATCTCCATGAACTGTCGAACGCAGAGATTCACCTGGGAACGACAACCTTAATGGGTGCACGAGTCCACAGGGACCGCAAACATATACAACAATGGGAAGACAATAAGCAAACATCCAACGAATCTGACAAGGATCTGGCAGAAAGTGGAACAAACACCCTACACACACACTTGAGGCTACTCAGTAAGGAGACACGGGAGAACTACATCAGGCTGAGGCAGGTCAGGAAAAAAAGAGATCAACGTCAACACAAGAGGGGCAGAACTACAAAATAAAGCAGCAAGTGGCAGTCAGTGATGCGGATGATAAAACTCCAATATATTTCTATCGTGGTTTTCTCTAGACAAAGTTACTGATGGGACTTCCCTTCTTTTCTTTTTTAAATTTTCTTACCGTACCGTGCTGCTTGTGTACATAATTCAGAAGTAAATAAGACATTCCTCCAAGGAACGCTGACCTAGCTGGCTGCTAACACAAGCTTACTGTGAACCACGGGAACACACACTCAAGTAGTTAAGCAGGGAAACAATTTTGTTATGATGATTGTCATTAAATATCACATGCCAGCCATATTCAATTAACAGTTTCATTTTTAGATGCTCAACTTGCCGGAGAAGCATAAATAGCATCACATCAGCTCAGGGAGGAGACGTAGGGTTTGGTTTGGGTGTTTAGACTTCGATGTCACAAACAACACTTTTTTTTCTTTTCTTTTTTTTAAGCGTGACCTTTGTCCAACCTTAAATAATTAATTTCTGATGCCTAACCTTAACCACAGAGGTGGCAGATCAGAAACAAGACGTGTTTGTCTAAAGGTCACGTCACTGAACGCACTGACAAATAATCAATGTTGTAGTTGCCCTGTGGAGAGAAAACTGCCTCTTCATTTTGAGAGGCAAAGACAAATGATCAATTTTGTTATTCCACTCTGAGAATTAGTTGACATATAATGTCAAATGTCCACATCAGGTAATACTGAGTTCACTTTAGTTTTCGCAGCGTGGATTACATAGACTTGTCCTTAATTTCACGTTCAATTGTTGTCTTTTTTTTTGTTTGTTTTTTTAGTTAGCACAGTAGCTTTTATCATCTTTAGGAGTTAACGACTTAGTTTAAAAACCAGGCCTCCATAAATGACTGTCAGAAAACAAAGGGCAAAACAGCCATCAGCCCATCTCCTGTATTGAAGGGCTTTTTTTTTTGCTCTCTGAGCAACAAACCAGCTCTCTCCTCCCTACACTCCTCCCATCTATCTTTTTGCTTTCTTTATTTTCTCTCTGAAGCTCCCAAAGTCTCTTTTCCCCTCTCTCTCTTTCTCTCTCTCGCTATTTTGCTCTGAGTTTTGTGCCTTTTCACTTCACAGTTAACACCTTTTCCATTACCGGTGCTGCTGAACTGTGCTGAGTTTAGTGGTTGGAGGGAATTGTGGAAGTTTTTAGAAGGTACAGTTGTCTAATCGCTGAAGAAAAAGAAGAATGCTTCCTGGATGTATTGCTACATTGTGCTCAACATTAAATTTGTCGAAAAGTCTTCCAGTGTGGAGACAAGAATGAACATTTCATGATAATGGATGATCAGGGCTGTCTTTTCACAACAGGTGGCACCACAGGACAAAAAGGTTATAACCCTCGAAATGTACGGCGTGTTAAAGCTGACGTCTGCTGCCACGGCGATCTGCACCCAACTTACTTTTATTTTTTTTCGTTGTCCTTTCTGACTTTTCAATGCTCAGCCGCAATTGATTGCATGCTGTCGATTGCCCGTAAAAATGTAACGGTCTGCCACAAGCATATCTTTTATAGCAAAACCAAATTTCTGTGTATAATAAGATTTCTGTGTAGGAAATAAGTTGCCAGTGTTGTTTTGCGGATATTTCTGAGCTTTCACATGAGTTCAGAATATAGATCAGCTGCTACGTTCCTGTGTGTTATAAATTGGTTCCCTTAGAGACAGGTTTGGAAATTACTGGTGTTTTTCTCTGGTAGAGGCGTGAGCTGATAACAACACATGCTTGTTCTACTTGAACAGACATCCCTTGTGCTCTAAAGGTGATGGACACACTCTCTTCTCGACCAGCTATAGATGTCAGAGGCGGCGTCTGAATATGTACTTGACACGATTGTAATATCTGTCCATCGTCGGGTCTTTTTGGTCCTCTGTGACCTCATTATAGAGAGAGGCACATGCTACATGGGTTCGATACATAATAAGGGCACAACATGGTGACTGGCACAGCGTGTGCCCACCACACACAACTCCACATTTAATGATCAGTAAATAAAAGCTCTTCAGCATGTTGATATCACAAGTGATGTGGGGTTAGAGAGCAGAGGGGGCAGGCAGGCAGGCAGGCAGGCATGAGGGCTCCTGAGGAAGATGAGGGGGGAGGAGGAGGAGGAGGGTTGAAGGTGATGGATTGAAATAGAGATGAGTGGAGAGAGGGAGGAGTGGACAGATCAGGTGAGTGGTGTTTGGACTATCATGGCTGACTTGTAGAAATGAGGAATCTCAGTTCCCCCGTCGTTTCCCATTGACTTGGTGTTATTTCACAGCAGCCCACAGGGAGTATTATATTGTTTCCACTCCAGCTCAAGGGCAAGACATCAAAATCTATTTTCCTCTTTCTTCTCTTCTCCTCTCTTCACTCCTCTTCGTTTCACTTCACTTCTCTCCTCTTCCTGTCTGAGAGGGTTCCCTCGGTCAGTGTCAGTGTTGCGTCATGCTGACATTGAAATGTTGATACGGCATCAGTATAAATAGAACACACAAATTGACTGTTTCATTGTTGCCAAGTGTGAGTGTGCAACTGTGTGTGTGTGTGTGTGTGTGTGTGCGTGCGTGCTGCAATTTATACTGTAATAGCGGTTTTTATCTCTGACAGCAACCTGAAACAAAAATTGGTGAGGTTCTCAGACTTTAAAAAAAAAAAAATCGTAGTCAATTCGTTGAAAAATCAATCTGTCACTGGTTGCAGATTTCTGTAGCAATATTACAAAGTAACCTCCAGGGTGTTTCAACATTAACTTTTTATATTTTATTACATAATTGTTTGGTGCAGTGATTATACAACACAGATTAAAAGGAGAAAAAAAAATCTGGATAATAAAAAATTGACTGGCACAATATTAGCAAAGCGGGCAAGTCTCCAGTGACAATTATGATGGTGATGATGATGGTGATGAGGATGGGAGGCTTCCAAATGCTTCGAAAGGCGCGGGTAAGATCACGGTGGCTCTTGCAGCGGAGGCGCGCCAGTGTAATCGTGCCATCATGAGTTCTAACTGAGAGAATCCTAATTGATTTTAATTACAGCTCAGATGCTGTGCTATTAATCCTCAGAGCTTCGGCGGAGCTTCCTCACGCTCTCGTGTGGGAGACGCAGAAAACGCTGCAAGCATCACTGAATCGCAGTACCGCACCCTCAAGTGTGACTAACTGTTATGTTGATGGGATAATCTTCTGTAAATACTTTTTGCTGGTGTTATCACTGTTTTCCTGGAAACAAACGCTGTCCGACTAATACCTGGAAAACAATCAGCCTCGGCGGATGAAGACTTCCTAATTTAGTATTACAGTATGTTGCATTTTTTTAGCTGTGGGATTATTGGAAAACTGAGTTTCCATCTGGGAACATGGAAGTGCAAATCTGGAGCCCAAGTTGATATGAGGCCAAAAACAAACGTTATTTCTGATTCATTTTAGTAGTTGATGTATTGCGATCAGTTACCAAGTTTACATGCACATCATGTTCCTGTATTAATTCTGATTTCGTACTAGTCATGTAAAAACCTACCATAACCTGATTAACCCTCAGTTAACCAGCATATTGGGCTTCTTGAGAGAAATATTACTTATGTAGTATAATCATGTTACATTTGTTAATTGCATTTGAGACTATTTGTTGTTGGTTTTTTACTGTGATGCCTTAATATTTGTGTTTATCAATGAGTTTGTACAATTATTGAGAAGTTTAGCCAAGTTGCCTTGTAATGAACAAGAAGAGGAGCGGCCACATAGCACGTGCGATTTCCTGCGTGCAATGAGTAGTTGATTCAGAAAAGGCCATTTATGAATGAAGCTTTCATGTAATAAAGCAGAAGAAATTAAAAAAAAAAAATTTAAATTCCAACAGAATTTTTTAAATCTTAATTGGAAAATAGTAGCAGTAGTTAGCTCATGTCAATCCATATCAATACCGTAACTCACCTCAAGAAATGGGACAATCCGAGGAACACATGAATGCAGCGTGACTAAGAACCCAGGATGTAGCGTGTCAGATCGCTAACTTACTGTACGCTAATGTTTTCTCCAGGTTGCAGTGTCTCTGGTGTGACTGGGCTGTAGGAGGACATCTGCTGAAAAATGATGTTTTTTCCATTGCCAGTTCTCCAATTGTCCTTGAACTTCAAATGAATTTTTTAGGTCGTCGCGGCGTCAGCTGATGTTTTGGCATGGACACTTTCATGGTAAAAACTGAGAAATGATGTTATTCTAGTTCACTACTACTGCTGCTACTACTATGCTTCCTAGGAGGCAAATGTTAGGCACAGAATAGTGTCAAACAAGGTATACTGGATGTACTTGTATTATGTAGGACTTTGTGTGTGCGCGTGTGCATGTGTGTGTATGTGGAGGTGAATGGAGTCAAGATGAAGACACAATGATATAGTAGTGTTATCAACTGTAGGCCCTGAACCCACACGATCTCATCAATCACATGACGCCACACCACCGACATACCGACAGAACTACCAATTAGCTGCCGTGGGACGCACACTGCATGAAGACAGAGCAGCAGTGAGCTGACAAACAGTTTCAAATCATCTTCTGCGCAATAAATCATCACAAAATCTACAAATCTCTTTGGAATATTCCAGAAAGATGTATGTTTGTGTGTTTTTCTGCTGGGGAAGTGAATAGTAATCACTTCAGCCAAGGAGGTTTGTTTGTTTGTTGGTAAGGAGGACTATGCAAAAACTATGTAGCAAATTTTCTCCAAATATGGGGGAAGGCTAGCCAATGGGCCAAAGGAAAAACCCATCTAATTTTGGTACATATAAATCAAAGCGCCATCTAGTGGCAACCAGAAATACTGTGTTTTTATTTTTGGATACACTCCTGGTCAGTTGAGCACATCCATGTCATATTTGGTCAGAGATGGCTAAAGAACTTGGTGAAGGGTTTTTGTGAAACGTTTAAACACGCGCGCGCACACACACACACACACACACACACACACACACACGTTTCCATTACTGTAGGGGACATTACATTGACTTACCCTAACCTTACCCTGACCCTAAAATTGAAGGATTTACATTATGGGGTTTTATGGAGCGTTTTGTCCCCTTAAGGAATGCGAGTCCCCATAACATGAGTAAACTAACAGATTTATGTCCCTACAACGTGAGTAATACACACACACACACAAATTTGTCCTCCCTCTGCACTCCTGGTCTTTACGCTGGTGTGGCAGGAAGATGAATGACCTCACTTTGTAGCCCAAAAGGTGAGAAACTACGAGTGAAATTGCTCTCAACATATTTAAGAGGAGAACCACATAGACCGTAAGAACTTGGTGTGTTATTTTGTGTGGATGTGGTGCAGAGATGAGGTTCTGCTGTCTGCAACAAATGAGAAAGGTAATTAAATATCCCTCTCATGAGCCCATGTGCAGCCCACTGGCATGGATCTAAAACACATTCAGAATATCTGAATGGCTTATTGACTGGTTCATGATAAAAACATCACATATACACAGTGATTCCAAAAGTCACAAGTTGAAATGGAAGCTATTCTGTTCCTATGCTGTGCGCCTGGCCGCTGGTAGTGTTTTTCACAATTAGACCACATTTCATTTCATTTGTTGCTTCTTGGTACAAAAGCAGTGATGCAACCAAAAGAGTCCGTTCACTTTCACTAGCTACCATCAGCTTTTGGAAAAAACAAAACAAGACTAAAAGCTTGTGATTTTTTATTCTCTTCTCTCCTGCAAACCAGCCTCATAAAATGTGTCCACTTCTCTGCACAGTAGCCTTGTTTGTTCGCTCGCTGTATTTAAGCTCTAAATGGCACAGAAAAGAGGGAAAAAACACCGTTCTGTTTGTATTGAGCAGTTTTTGGCCACAACATGTGTGGTCTCCTGTCACGGCAAAAACGGGACTGAGCGGTAGAGAAAGCACAGGGACGAAGAGAAGAAGGGGAGACAACGGTGACAAAGAGACAAGCGCGCTGGTATGAAAGGCAAACCCAACAAGGATGACAGGAAAGGATAAAAGGAGAGAGCAAAGTAAAGAGGAGAATTCCTCCTCGCTGCGCCATCCCGAGTTCCCCTCGTCGGCGCTCTGGTTTCATCTCTGCTCCTGAGCAAGTGAACATGTGCCATGTTTTGGATGAAACCAGCAAGCAGGTGATTATTTTTGTGGAATATAAAGAAAAGGAGGGGAGGGAGAGACATGAAGGAGAGGAGGGAGAGAGACAGATGAACGGTTTATCTTGTTTTCATCTGTGTGGGAAGTTTAGCTCAGTATGTTGAGACCTGGCGGGACAAAAAGACAAAGAGGATCAACCTGCGAGAAATGGTTATGTAATCGGAGCCGTGTTTCCCCGTCGTTCCTGACTGGCGACTCAGCGGTTCGTGAGGGATTCCACACACAGATGTGCGCTTTGAAATCATACTAAGTCATTTCAAATTATGACATTTTGCAACAAAATGATAATTACATTGCTGAGATTTGTGTTTTTTTTTTCCCATGCGCTGTTATCAGACAAGCCTCCAATACCGGCTATAAATGCAGGACTGAAAACGGTAACGAGGATTCAATACCCCATAATTCATGAGCCCTGACCCTGCTGTCTCTGACTAATATAAATCCCTCTCCCTTCGTCCCTCTAAAACTGTTGAGCTGAGCTGTGTTTCTGCTGCCGTGAAGAAACTCGATTAACTCGTGACATTAGACTCATGGAGCAACGAGCGTATCAGCAATCTGGCGATACGTCACATGGCAAATGCCGCCCATTAAGTGATGTGAGCATAGATGGTAAGAGAAACAAAACAACAGCATCAGCAGCAACAACAACAAAAACCCTCGTATAAAAAGTTCAACCTGTCAGCTGGTATATTGATGACAACATATCCAGCCATAAAGGCTTAGTACTACTCTTTCATGTTATATACAGTATTTTTTTAACCCACTGGCCTCAGTTCAGTTCTCTGTATCAAGCTCAGGTATCGTAATCAGGAAGGAATGGAGGAAGAAAGGGCGTAGTACACCTCTAGAGAAAAGAATATATACTTTGACCAGCTTTAACCCTTTCAGCACCATTGAAAAGATTTTCAGGTCTTTACTATGGTAGAGGGCACTGTTGCCCCCTTGTGAAAGTATACTGTACTGCACATCTAGACCCCCCCCCCCCCCCCCCAATAAAAAGGGAAGAAGCAGCTCGGGAAGACACGGCAAACAGACAGATGTGTACCAGACCGATTCCTATTGATTATCTTTTATAGTATACAATGGAAGTAACAATATGGGGGTGACAAAAACACCCAAAACAAATACATATAAATATGAAATATATATATTATAAATATATATATATATACACAAAATATAGGAAGACACTTGAAGCGCTGACTTGCGCCGACATAGGCATACACACTGTTAGCACACACTCAGCTAGCTAGCGGTTTGCTTCATGATTAACCATTAGCTATTGATGAGCTAACAAAACAATTTATGGGCAAATATATTACATTATTACATTATTAATCATAGATAGATAGATAGATAGATAGATAGATAGATAGATAGATAGATGGATCCAGTACAGACAGACAGTGGTAAAGCTTACTACTGTTTATGCTCCAGCAAACAGCTCCATGTAAGCGGTTGATTTTCTGTCAGGGCGACTTGGAACCAGCGTCAATCTACACTGGGACAAGACCATTACCAGGATCACTGGAGTGAAAATGGAGCCCACATTGGATGGCATGTTCCCAAACTTACACACTCAACACTCACAGAGAGGCTAGCAAACATCACACACAGGAGCAGTCAACACACACACACACACGATCAACCCAGTTCACCGCAGCCCTGTTAGACAGGACTGTTATCACACACTAACAATGGAGCTTCCCACAAGCCTCCCACAGTGACTCTGAATTATAACATCAAAAATTCTCTCAAAAATAAACCCTCCATTATGAATCACCCTTCCGTACATTCCTCCATACTTCCTCTATATTGTCTTTCTGGAAATGTATCATATGTTATAAAACACTTTCAATGTTTTGTAATTTGAATTTTTCATTTTAAGTGATGTTGAAAATCCTAGATTTATGTAACTGTAAAAAGAGACATATAATGATGGAACTTGTGATGGAACCGAGTACTAAGTAAGTAAGTTGATGTATTTTTACTTTTCCATTCATGCTACTTCATATTTCTCTTGAGGAACGCGCTTGTAAGTCTAACTGTAAAATGTGGATTGTTACAAATCTGTGGCTGTGAAATGAACCCTGTGGTTGGTACACACAACTCCTCTGACACTGGCTTTCATGCAGTATATAAAATCGAGAGTGATGTTTAACGTGTGCGTTCAAGAAGTGATTGTTTTTTCATTTTACCGTGTTTTAGCTTTTATCATACTTCTCTGCCAATTTGATTCTCCTCGTATGACATTCACTTATTTATTTTTCAATTTCACCGACATAATTACCCATAGGGATATTTAAATATTCTATAAATATGCTAAGTATCATTTGAAGTTCCTTTTAATTCTGACCATCTCTCATGCACAAATAACTGAAACATACCATGATTTATACATGAGGCCTCGGAGGTAAACGGGGGGTTGAAAGAAGACGAGGTGAAGGGGGAAGAAGGAAGGCGGTGGAGAGCTGATCAGCTGATGTGATGTGGAGCCACTGCAGCAACAGTTGAGCTGAGGAAGTTCAGGGCTCTGCAGCAATCTGTCTCCCTGAAATCTGCTGCACCGGGGTGTGGTGTGGAGTTACAATCACGTCGGCTACTGGACACCCTCACGCCTCTGACCACCATTACTAAACACATGTGTATCTACACAAGAAATCAAGAGGAGTGTGTGTGTGTGTGTGTGTGTGTGAGAGGATCTTATGAACCAGTGAAATAAATGACTTTCTGTCTGTTGTTGCCCTTTTTTTTCATATGAATTTACTGATTCTACCGACAAAAGTCATTTCTTTTACAAGAGCGCACACGTCTGACTGCTGGAAAACTGTTGATTGGTGCAGAACTACTTTGCCTGGAGGTGACAAATTAAAGGTGTTGATCTCGAAATCGTCATCTACAGATGTGTGTCTGTTTAAATAAGAAAACATTTGTACCGGTGAGTGCTTCGCTATCTTAGTGGCCCTCACGGCGCACACTGATGGCGGGGGAGGAGGGTTCAGTACCTGACACGAGGACACTTCAACACGGTCACCAGCCGCTTTGAGCCATGCGCCCTCCCCCCACGCTGATCTCTAAAAAGGGTCTGTTCCCACACTGTTGTGCATTTTTAGTGTTTCTTTTGCTGCCTGATCGCATATCTTGTTTCCATGTAATCGTCAGGCAATTTCTAAACACAGTGGTGGATACGTCTCAAAAAAGAAAGAAATGTTTCTCAGGTGTGTTTCCATCAACTGGTTTGGCACCACAGGCGATGCTACACGCGGTTGTGACAAGATGAAGACAAAGCTTTGGAATCCGTTTAGATGAGACAAAATAGCTGGTGAGTCACTGAGTAAAAAAAATTCCTTCAATCCGAGGTGATTCAAATTAAGGTTTTTGCTAAATTAAACTACAACAGGCAAAATAAAAATAAAAATAAAAGCCTGTATGCACAAAACAACATGCACAAATCTTTTCTTTTCTTTTGGCTGCATTGCTAGTGCCGCGACATTTGTTTACCGCTTGGCCAATGGTCTGGCTGACGATTGGCTGCCGCTGAAAGAAGCCGGTTATCAAAGGAATTAAGACCGCATCGTAGCTGCACGGGGAAGCAGTTCCCCATCTACCTCCTCTCCCCACCGGCCACAGTTGTCAACTTGTGTTTGAGATTCTGTTTTTAGTTCCTTTAGGATTGTAGAGATGAGCTGCCATTTTTGACAACCTTATTTCCTCCTGTTTTAATTAGTTAGGGAAGTAAATGTTTGTCAGTTGGTTCCCGTGTCTTGTTCGGCTGCTGCTTATTTCAAGTTAGAATTGTTTTATTTGTTATTTTGGCCTCAGTTCTCCCTTCAGTTAAATTCAGTTTTATTTCTGCTGCTTATTCTTTGTAAATAAATCCACCTTTTTAATTTGAGCTACTTTTATCTGGCTTGGGAATTGGGGAAGTTATTGCCTTTTCCCGTCACCCCCAGACTGGGCATAACACAATTTTTTTTTTCCCAATTTTTTTTCCCCCTCAACTTTTTAATTATTAAAATATGCATCAAAATATGCAGATGGAAGTGCAACGACTTCAGCCTTGAGTTCTGTTTTGAAGAGGTACTGAAAAAGTGACGACGGGAAAAGAGGAAAGTCCGTATAAATTAGTTTGATCTTAAAGTGCAGCCCGCACACAATGATCAACCCTTCCCTGAACTTGTGCAGAGGGATAATGAAGAACAATAATTGCTTTGGGAGGGTCATAGTCTATTTTTGATCCTGTTGCTGCATCAAAGAGTTTATTTTGGGTTTCGATTAAGCACGTGACGAGGACATTATTTTAACAAGGCAACTACTTTTTCTGAAAAACCTGTTAGCGCGAGGTGAGAAAAGCAGCAGGAACCGACGCAGGTGAAAGCTGCTCTTACTCCATCAGTAATGAGCTCCTCTGTGATGCACGGTAACTGTTATTTTCCTCACGTTTCAGTTCATCTGTCGCTCTCACATATTTGTGGTTAAAGATGCCACCGCGCAAACATTTAAAAATAATCGTACTTTGGACTACACAGCAAACTATAAAATGTTATATTCGCCTGGCCGCTGCTTTAACAATCTCAGAGAAGTGGAGAAATGTGCACGTTTATCGCCGTGCCGTGAACACCTGTCACAGCCGATGATGAACAGTGCCCTTATGGTGGAACAATAAAGGAAATAGAAAGCGGCGCTGATGGAACACAATACAGTAACGTAATAGAATGGCCCATGGAAACGGTTATTTGGATCACTAGTGGCTCATTCAATCGCCTGTGCCCTTGAACACACAGCTCTTCGGTGGGATAAGCTATGATGAATCGCACAGCGCTGCATGTGTTTGTTTATTACAGATTAAGGTATGAAGTAGGCACTTGTTCCACAGAAGCACAATGCACTCAGCGTACCCGGTGCAGAAAAGCAAACTTTCCTGCTTGCTGCTTGTTTAAAGCATCTTCAGGTTGTTTAACAAGCAAGTAACTAGTCACGCTGATGATGAGCTAATAAACTTGTATTCGTAACGTTAACGTTATCACCTGATTCATCTAGAAACCTGAACATGCGAGGTTTATTTTTAACATAAATCAGTAAATAATTTGACTGCGGATGTTCACCAAAAGGCACGAGGACTCCCTGACAGCAGGTTAGGGCGTTTTAGACGATTGTCATAAAATAGTCAGACGAATCAAACACACTGAAAATTCAGTGAGTCATAGCAGATCGAGCGTGACCAATGGCAAATACTGGGGACTCCGTGAGACTTGTTTACCAAGCACTTTAAGAGGTTACAATCTAGAAATCATATAAATGAATTGTTATGTACTGGCAGTTGTACTTCAAGGGATCGCTGACAACACTTGTGCTACTCATGTTCACTATGAGGATCTCACTTGTTTTTTTAATATTTCATTTTTGGTAGTATTAACCTGTTTACAGCATCATGTCCTTGAAACCTTCTTTAAAATGTCCTTCCCTCCATATATTTGTAGCTGTTATTAAATGAGGAAAATAAGAATAATAATTCCCTCCTCTGAATCATGTATCAAAGGACATGATTCATTTTTAATTTTGCTGTGCAGCATTTTCCACACAACAGACGCAGCAGCAGACTGAGAGCAAAACAAAAACACAAACAGTCGCATGGGAGAGGAGAAGCACTGCGATGGAGGAGACACAGAGGGAGCTCTGTACAGCTGTAATGAGGGGTGTGTGTGTGTGTGTGTGTGTGTGTGTGTGTGTGTGTGTGCGCACGTGTATGTATGTGTGTGTTGTACATCATTGCACCACTGACTGTTGTGATTGCCTGACCCTAGGTTTCAGAGCATTACCACCTTAACAGCTTTGTGGCTGGATTTATTTGTGGAGTGCAGATGGGGTACAATCATACGCGTGCTCACACGCATACGCACGCACCCACATGCTTGTGCGCGCACGCGCACACACACACACACACACACACACACACACACACACACACACACACACCTGTGCGGAGAGTCAGAGTCACACACACTTTCGCACTCACAGCTGGGTGAACGTGCCTCACGTGTCAAATGTATGCAGGTTGAGAATGAATTTTAAAATGTCTTGCCTTATGCATAGATGTGAGAAACAATTTCCCCATGACGCATCCTGCAGAACCTCAGCAGGCTCGCAGTGTTTCACAGGCCAACTCTTTGACCAGCTGGGCTTCCTATGTCACCACTTATTACTTATCCACGCTAATTTATTTACTCCTATTGATTTTTCATTGACATTTTAGGTAGTTAGACTAAGTAGAATTTAGTAAGGAAAAGAGTGAAATCCTGAATAAACACGAGCAGCGGGTGTCTTATCAGCTGAAGTAAACAGTGCTGCAGCAATTTCAGATTTGTGTGATTTACAAAGGAACGCCTTGATAAACACGGGGGTGTAATGATCGTGATGTGGCCATAGGTACATCTAGGACCAATGCCAAGCATTGTGTTATCACTATTATGAGTTTTAGTGTTCAACATCTTCTTTGCTATAGTGGAGGATTGGCGCTGACCATGAGCAGGCTTAGTACTGAGTATAACACTGGTGTTTTGTGGCGATGGTGGCAGGTGAACCCACACCTAGACTCTCAAGGTAAGCAGGAATTGAAGAACTGAATATTTTAATGACAAAACACTCGCACAGACAATGATGTCAACCCAATCAAGATCATAGTCTGAACACCACACGACTGGAAAACCTTGTACACACACAAACACAAAATGTACCAAAATGGAATCCTCCAGAGGTAAACTCCAACACTGAATGTCAGGATGCGATGTAGGCAGGAGTCCGGAGTGATTAGACTAGGATTTGTTGTTGTTGTTGTTTTGTCAAATACTAAGTCAGTACAGGAAGTCAAAAATGAAAATGAGACTTACAGTCACGTACGCGATGAGCAGTGTGATTACCCACAGTGCTTTTAAACTGTAAGACCTATAAAAGAACTTGCTGCTGCGTAAAATGCATTTCCTGTTCCTGCAACAACAAGAACATGAACGTATTTTCTAAGGTTTACACCATCAAGATGAACACACACCAGTGACTTCTTTCTTTTTGAGTGCGTTCCAATATGCTGTAATTTTAGCTGATCTGAGAACTGGTGCTTGGCAATATTCTGAATTGCAAAATTAAATGGTCTCAAATCCCATTTCCCTTTGCTTTATTTTTCAGTAACTCTATTTCTATCCTTGCACTCACAATTGAGACATAAATATGATCCCATAAAACTTGACTGGATTTAAAGTGGACTGGTAATAATAACTTCGGTGGCCTATTTGATCGATTTCCACTCCTGGAAGGTCAGAATGAGCGGTCAAGTGAGTAGAGTTTCACAGTCTCGCTCCAGGACTCGTCAGCAGGAGAGACGTTTGCCAACATCTGTCCTGCTGATTGGAGAAATATACTGTATGTCACCTCAGGGAAACTTCCTGGAATGCTGAACATTTATTTGGACAATGTGACCCGCACCTGCGTCTTCAATTCAGAAATATCTCTAAAATGATCATGTTATTATCCAACTCTATCCCCCTCACCTCCTCGAGATGTGATTCGGGAATGACTGTATTGTTAAGAAGCCCCCACGGTCAACATCCTGACACCCAGTAGGCTGTTTGGTCACACCCAGTGTTCTCACACACACTTTCTCTTTCTGTCCCCCTCATTCACACAGACACAAACACACACCGCTGTTCCCTGCACCAGAATTAGCCGTTGGCTGTACTCCAGTCAGATCCGCTCAATATTCCACCCCTCCAAAAACCACCCTCTCTCTTCTCATTGTTCACTGAACATTGCCAGAGTTGTTGTGTCACAGCAATCAATCCTCTGTCAACATAAAACAGCTACACCTACTGTACACAGCACAGCGCAAACCTCCTGATAAGAAAGGTGACATACATGCACAATTGATGAGAACAGTCTGTCCTGACTTCTAAGGCTGATTTCAGGCCAAATCAGGCACCATGGTGGTCGATGGTGTGCGTGCATGTTTTTACGTACCTGTTTGTGTGACATAAAGTATGTTGTGAACCAGAAATCCCAACTTGGGTAGCAATACAACATTATACTACCGCATACCAGTTTACATCGTTGAGCTCCCTCAGGGTGTACGGTTGTACAGCCCAGAAAAGGCCATCACTATGGTGATGAGTCTCTCACCCGTGTACTCGTTTGCTCTGGAAATAGCACCATGCTACACCACAATAAAGAGCTTCGTCCCAAGGGCATCCCCTGATATGAGCTCTGGTACCACAGCGTGACATCAGGTTCTACAAAAATTTCACTTTTATTCAGTTGGTCTAGGCTGCGGCACCAAACCCCTAAAAATGGACTATCCCCTCTCAAATAAATGAGAGAACCTGCGCCCTCACTGCAGGGCCAGATCTGGTCTGAATTCAGTCAAAATGCAGATTCTATGTGGTTGCTATAGTAACTGTAACCACAAGAAAACTGAAATCAGATGACAACCATATGAGAAAGTTTATGGCGTGTTGGCGTGGGGGTTGAGAAATATCAACACAACACTCTGGCGTTAGTGGGCGCTGTTAATTTCCTGTTGCTAGCTGTGAGTCAAGACTGTTGTTTTGATGGATGCATCAGCGGGAGACTACTGTTCGGAATCTGTAGTGGAGAACAGCTGTTAACCTCCACTGTACCCTAACCTCTGAAAAAGTGTTTATTTGAAATCCACTATATGAGCTCTCGTTAACCCCTAACCAGGTCCATTTGTGTTTGAACCAAACCAAACTTAACCATGGCACTAATAAATGACAAAACTCTTTCAAATTGGATTTGGAACCAAAGGAAACCTATTAAGGAGTCAGTCCTACTTGTTGGTCATTTGGGTTGGAGGTCTTATTGGTCCTTCTTTACAGGCATATGTGAGGTGTGTTCTGAACTGGTCACTATAAAAAAAACATTCCAATATGTGCAGTTTCATTGCACAACACAGAACCTCAGATGTTTCAGGAGGCGGCTCTCGAAGGAATGTTCACCAGACCTGTTGCCTCTCAGCTGAATGTTCATTTCACCAACATAAACCATCGGCATTGGTATAATTATTTTGAGGAATTCGGCCGTACATAAAGCAGGTCTGACAATTACGTCAGCCCAGGACCGACAAATCTGGCTTCTTTACCCGTGAGATCACCTGAGATTCAGACCCATTCAGACTCCCACCGCTAAAACTGGTTTGAATAATCAGAAAATATCTGCACAAACTGTCAGAGACCTTCTCAGTAAAGCTGATCTGATGTCACTGTTGAGTACCCTATTGCTGGTGGTGGTGGTCGGATTCTTCAGGGCTACACATCATCTGCAGAGTGGACAACGGATTCGGGTGGGTTCCTTCTCTCGCTCTCACCTTTCTCTCTCACTCCGTCTTATGATTAGAGATGATTATCACCTCACCGTGACTTTGCCACTTTATTCATCCCCCATTTGACCCTCACACGTGCCAAAACACAACTGGACATGGGCGCACATGGCAGTGACGCGCAATTTGGAAAATTAGTAATGCCAAGTAAGTAATGGAGTCACCAGTATTGACAATGTGGCCACAACTCCTCCATCCCCAACGACCATACAGGTTCAGACTGTCGGTGACAACCCATAAATGAGATTTCAAGCTAATTTACCACTGGCAGGGTTGATGGTGGTTTGGGCTCAAATGGACACTTAAGTTTTGTCTTGTTTTTTTTACCTTGGGTTGCAGAAACAAAGTCAAAAACAATGACTCAAACCCATTTTGTTTCACAATTTAAAAAAAACAGTCTCCTTGCGTGACTTGAATGAAAAACCATCTTGACTCACAGCTGATAGCAATAATTGAACAATGAGCCCTATCTCATTGTAAAGTCTGATATTTTGTGGGCTCGTATAAGCTTTCCCACATGTACATTAAATTAGAAATTTAAATGATTTTTAAACAGGAACTTCAACATCCATTTTATTCTTTCACTTCCTACCTGGAGTTGGTCATGTCCGTCTGTCCACCCTGACTCTTCTCCAGCCCGAGTTTGGTGAAAATCCCGATCAGCACCATGATGGCCACCACTCCACAGATAATATACACGATCATGTGGGTCCGATCCCGGTCTGGTTCCTGATGGACCTCGGTGACAGGTGCCGCTGGTCGCCTGGTATTTGCCCAGACGGGTGTGTCATAGTTGGAGCAGGAAGTCTGGTCCAAACTGTGCACTTTGAACTGGCAGCAGAAGCGGTAGAAGCAGGACCCACAACAAAACATGTAGATACCTGCGTTACAGTTGAACGGTGGGTCCCATTGGCCCATGACATCATAGTAACCCCAGCAACGGTTGGCGCCACCTGGGACTGTTTGTTCCTCTGGGTCTGGTGTTGGTGTTGCCAGCGCTGCCTCTGGTAACACTGAGGGCTCTGTGGTCTGGTTATTGGCGGAGAGCTGAGCTGAAGCTTGACCTACCGGCCCAGAGTTCAGTCCACCCAGAGAGGTCAAACCCAGATAAACAGCCAATGAGAAGCTTACCAAGAGTGGGTGCATGTTGGCAGCCATCTTGGATACAAAACAGGGATTACTCCAAGGTCTCAGTGCTGATGTGTAATTATGATTGATAGGTCCACATGAAAGTCCCTAGGTTTAAAAAGCAAAAAAAAAAAAAAAGACATTTAAACATTCTTCTTATACAACCCCTCAAATTCTAATGAAATGACTGAGATGAGTCTGTATTCATAATTGGAGGAAACAAACACCAAGCATTCAATTACTGCACAGTTACACTGAGCTAAACTGAGCCGAGCAACAAATGAGTGAAGGAATCAATCACAGCGTGATCCTTCTGATGTGAGCTAGTGAGCAGGCACTCACATGCACTGGTAATTTACTTTATGTGTAGGCGTGCGTACTTGTGTGTGTGTGTGTGTGTGTGAGTGTGTGTAAATGTTCCAAAATTCTGAAAATGTCACCTTTCACAAAGCCATATGTCATCAGCAGACAGCAGAGGAGTGTAGATAAATCCGCTGGTTTGGAGGGAATCCAGTTTAGGAGGGCGTGTTACCTACGAATGAACTTGCCTCTGGCATTTCTAGCAATAAGCTCCCCCTGCTGAGTGGATGAATAATCCGTGAAAGTGAGAACTCTGGGCTCCTGACAGCGCAGGCAGATAAAGAAGGTAGATTCTTCTCCTCAATCCTGAGATGTACTCATATTCCTGAGTGGATAACAACTCTTAACGCCGCAGTCAAATCAGTTGTGATGTCCAGGAAAACTCTGGCGTTGTCTTTCCCCTCCACTTCACTTGCTTAACTGGCATCTATCATCCTCCCACCTTCAATGTCAATGTTCAGAGGAAGCTTTTTTATTTTACTGGTGGGCATCTTTTTCTCTGCCACCTTGGTCCACTTTGGTGAACTTCCCGTCTTCTTGTCTTTAATGTCTTTATGAGTGATGTCAGATTTTTTTTTTTTTTTTTTAAATTTCAAAGTGTCTCTGATGTTTGTTTCCTACTTCCAGACAACAGGTAACACCAGATGTTCAGTATTCTTTCAAACTCCAGGCTGTCATCCAGCTGAAATCCTATGATGAGTCCAGAAGCGTCCCTCTTGCTTTCTCTCACGCATGCACACACACACGCATACACACGCACAAACACACTCTCTCTTTCACGCACACACAAACAGCTAAAATCCCCCTGGTGACAGTGCTCTGTCAGTGTTAGTAGCTTTTAAGCGACACACGAGGAGTCCAGTTGCTTTTTGGGCTCAGTGCGTGCGGGGGCTCCTGTTGCTCCGTGCACTCAGACCCCTCCTACCCCTGCATCCCGGGATGTCTGACAGACCCAGGACACCAGCTGGGTTCTCTGTCTATTAGCCTCCTCAGTCCTGTCCTACAAGTGCTCCGGCTATGGGGAGAGGAGGGAGGAGGGAGGGAAGAGGGAAGGGCTGATGTTGTGATGCTGAATCTCTGATCTCAATGCCTTAGTGTCGCTGCATCCAAGACTTGAGAGAAGCTGTTATGAAAGATAAACGTGCAGGAATTACTTGAGGAATGCCCCACATAATGGATACTTCCTTGATCTGCTTTTGGCTTAGTTTTTTTTTGTTTACACGATGATAATAATCTACACTCGCTTTGATTACACCTGCCTCTTTCTTTCTCTCTCCCCCACAACTTACCTCCCCCTCTCCTCTCAGACCGATCAGGCTTTTATTGCTGCTAAGGAAATATCTGCGTGGGGTCAGAGAGCCTGTAGACTGCTCTCCACACTTTCAGAGGTGCTCAAACCTCGCTGGAATAATTCTCCCACCTTAGCTCATGCAGGCGACAGAGACAAGTGGAGATGCGACAGCCGAGCAGCAGCGTGGCACTGTGGGCAGATCAAAAAATATCCTGTTTTCAAAAGAAGCCCCTGTTGGAGATATAGGACTGCAGCAGACGCTCTTTGTTGTTGTGATTGTTGGTTGGCTGGTTCAACAACTCAGTTGCCAGTTTTTCAGATTTTCCTTTTGCATCAATGTATTTTTTTGTCTCTTTTCTCCCCCAAAAAATCGACAAAAAAATCTCAAAGCGTTAATATGCAACAGTTTTTATGCTGCATATTATCTTCCAATTTTTCATGCAATGGATTGCTTTCAATTAAGTCCTTGTCCAGCTGCAGCTTCTATGAAAACAGGCATAATTTGATATATATGTATAGGAATTTTATATATATATCATATGTATGTGTTTTCACTGGTGCTCTGCTTGTGGGATGCTCCAAACAGAAGTGGGAAGAGACGGGAAAATCAGTGATTTCATTCCATCCACCCCCTTTGTTGCTCTTCTTCGGTGTGTATTCCCTTATTTCCCTGTTGTCTCCGTCTGATCAGTGCGTCTGTATCCCGTCCGCTGGTGATGCTTCCACCGCTGCTGTTCTCTGACAGGACTGGATGACAATATCTCACACACTCTCGCTCACACACACTCCTCCCTCTCCCGCTCACTCCTCCCTCTCTTGCTCACTCCTCCCCTCTCACACTCTCTCTCTTTCTCATACACACATCATTGGTACGGGTAAATGAACACAGCTCTTCCATACATACACACACACACTCTCTCTCTCTCTCTCTCGTTATGTACCACTGGCACTTTATTCACTCACTTCTGTCCCACATTTTTTGTTTTCTTTGTGGTACAAGATTACCCTTCTTTTTCCTTTTGTGTTTCCCTCGGTCAGTTACTCTGATCCTTTCATCCTTTCTTTCAGTCATTCGATGTCGCTTTCAATACTTTTACCTTAATTATCAAGCTTTTACTTACACCTCTCACATCATCTCCCTGATTTTCAGCCTTTTTTCTCCTTCCCTGTGCTATTTTTTTCTCCCAGATGATCCAACAAAAGAGAGCAGTCGTGCTGACTGAGCAGCACATGTGATACATGTGTGTGTGTGTGTGTGTGTGTGTGTGTGTGTGTGTGTGTGTTTGTTTGTGTATTCGTGCCTGCATGTGCATAATTACCGTGCTAATACTGCCACATTTGCTCTTCTTTGTGTGAGAATGTCTGGAGCATGCTGCAGTCTATCATGGCTGATTTAGGGAGAGAGAGAGAGAGTTTGGAGAGATGGATGGAGGGAGTGAGAGAAATGAAGACATGAATGCAGGAGAGAAGAAGGGCTGCCAGAGAGTGAGACAGAAAGAAGGGGCTTGTCAGCGAGGAGCAGAGGAGGGAAAGAAGTGAGGAATTATCGCAGGGAAGGGAGGGGGATTAAGAAACATGGGGATAGCAGCTGGAACAGGAACTGACAGACGAATAGTGGGAGGGATTGGGGAGAGATAGAGATGGGGAGGGAACAAGGACAGGTATGGGAGAAAGGAGAGAGAGTGACACATATTGCCCAGGGGAAAAAAAAGTGTTATTCAAAGAGATAGAAAGAGAAATTTCCTTGGAAAAGATGTGAAACATGGAGGTGGAACCTTTGGGATAATCCCGGAGGTAATTTTGAAAACAGAATTGGGAAAAGAAGAACTTTGGGTCTAACCATGAACTGGACAATCTTAACTGTGCAGAGAAGGGTATTTCTAAGTGGTCTGCAATATATCCATCCTTTAAAAACTCTTTATTTTCCCCGCCATCCCTCTGTCTTTCATGTTTTCTCATCTCTGCATTCCCTCTTATCCCTCTCACACACTCAGTCCAGACCCCGTCTCTTTATGCATTTGAGCCATGCTGGTTTTGTGACTGTTTTTTTTTTTTTTTTTTAATTTCTTCCAAGTACCCCCCGGATCATCTTTGCAGGCTGTTTGTACTCCGTCCAACCCTCTCGGACTAAATGTGCTTAAAATTGCTGGCAAAGTGCACCAGGCATCTAGAAAACACACAAGCACATTTACACATGCCCATGCAGGCACTTACTGTACATGCAAATACACACTCGTGGCTTGTTTGATGTCCCACATTAACTACATCAAAGTGCACGTTTCAAAGCAGTAAAGTACCAATACAAACATCAGACTAACGGGGCAGCGCTTTTGGGTTCCCAAGGAAAAATGTCTGGAAGCATGATGGGATGGAATGAGGGATGAGATGGATGGAGAGGCAGAGTGAGTCCTTGGGGAGAGATAGAGCAAGGGCAGTAAAGACTGAACAGAAGATCTCTTCTCCATCACATTCCATCGTGGTGACTTTTTCACACTTTTTAAAATCTTTTAAATGAAATTGTCCAATCATTTGACAGAATAATAGATGGATATCTTTATTCCCTGTCATAGTTTGTCTCATTTTTTTCCCTCCCTCTCCTTTTCTCTCTACTTCCATCTTCTGCGTCCAGTTCTCTTTTCCCCGGCATTCCTCTCCTTTCTACTCATCCTCCTTGTCTCTTCTTCACTTTATCTTTACGCAAAGCATAAAGAGCAACTTAACCTTGCTTGAAACTGCCGAGGACAGTCAGGGCGTACCAAGGCGAGCCACTGTCTCTTCTGTAGGAGCTTGTATGAAGGAGCGGAGTCGTGCTTCTATCACTTCCTGGATCCAGTAGGTGCTGCAAGAGAGCGCTTGCCTCGTATTCTGGAGCTGACACTCACGTGATGATGCCGTCATGTAATTTTGATGTAGCAACGAGACCTCTCCAGTCTTCAGCGATCAAAGTGTGGCGCCATGATTAATCTGCCCCAAAATGTAATGGCTTCTTCCTTGATTCATACTCACGCCTGCAAACTCATTGAAGGTGACATGTTTGTAAACCTTCTAAGGGGGCTCTGGGGGCATCCTCAACCAGAATTTTTTTTGTTGTTGTTGTGATTTTAACATACAAAACAAAGCATTTTGGTAAAAAATAAAATCTGTATTTAAAAAAACAGCATTTACATCAGACAAAAAAAACTTTATGGAATCTAAAGTTCCTCTGAGACTCTGCAACACGGCAGAGATACCAGCTGTACGGACTTCTGTCGTTTCTCCAAGTAGTCAAGGTTACTTTACTTAGTACTTTTACTTTAGTAAATGATATAGGACTTTACATGTAGGACTTTCAATTTTACTGGCAACCCCTCCGCCTCTCGCCCAAAAGCCGCTGGGATAGGCTACAGCCCCCCCCCCAGAAAATAAAAGCACAGAATATATGAATATGACATGGAGGCACCGTAGAAACAACGCCAGAAGACATCTTGTATCTTGTTAGGATCCCTGGTTCTGTGAGATCACACCTGGGCCATGGTTCTGATGTTGGACTCCAGGACGCCACAGCACTGTTAGTGGAAGGTCCAGACCCAACAGACCTATCGATGATGTGGATCAGACATGTTCGGAAGGGTCAACATGCTTCAAGTCAGCTTCGCTTCATCCTGGTCACCTGCCGTCTCTTCTGCCCCTCTTCACCTTCGCCTCATCCTTCCCTCATCTCTCTGTTTCTCTCCTCATCCTCCCATCAAAGTGTCTCTTAAATTCCACTGTATGCCAGACCACACCACGCCTGTCACTCCCACTCCATTTTCACTCATGGGAGTGCCGACTTTTGCTCACTCCATGTCACTTAGTTGTTTGTCATTCTTGGTCTCACTGACTGTCATTCACAATAGATTAATTCTGGGGGGGGGGGGGGGGGGCAAGAAAAAAAATGAGGAAGTTAGGGATGGCAACTCAGAGAACGCCAGGATGGAGTTAGTTTGCCATCTTCAATGTACTGTCAAAAAGAACAGAGGTGGGGCCAAAACCTCATTTTTGTATTATTATTTTTGTAGGGGCCAGACATCAGGCGTTTGTAACTGGGAGCACACGCACCCACACATATTCCACATATCTTGGTCTTTATTAGATAAAGGGGTACTGAACAGAATAAATCTGATCATAATATTTATGCCCAACATGCTTTCAAGGGTTAAGAACATCTGAGTTGCCTATGTGTCTCCGTGTGTGTGTGTGTAAGGCAAATATTCCTGTGAATATGTATGTACTTACATATTTAAGATCTATTTAACGTCCAATCAATTTTTTCTCCTGTACTTTTTTTGACTGTTTCATCTCCTTCATACTGTCAGCTACAGAAACACCGTGTCAGGGCTTTCCAACTTTTTTAGTTCAAAATATGCTCCTTTCAGCCTTTTTTTAAACAATGAAAGTCTAAGTGTGTATATATATATATATATATATATATATATATATATATATATATATAAAATAAAGTTCTTTGGATGTTTTTTTTGTGTGTCTTACACCTTTAATCTTAATGTGTAGAAAACCCCTACTGGGCTGGTTTCCCTGATACCTGTTGGTATTGTGCAGGAAAGTTTTGGGGCTTCTTTGAAAAAAGATGTCCGTCTTCCCACTGTTGCTGGAAACCTCCAGTTCTCCAACATCAGATCATTGCAGCGTTCTCAGGGGCCTGTAGCTAACCTGGGTGTTTGCCATGTAGCAAACAAGGGCATTGGTCCTTGCCCATTAAGGTTTTTGTTTGGGAACCTTCAAGTCTCTTCTAAATGTTACAGGAGGCACATAAAACTGGACTAATGTGTTCTCTGCTCTTGGTTCTGGTTAACAACCGAGCTGCAGTATTTTCAAAGAGCTGAAGTCTCTCAGTAGTTTTCTTTTGGAGGTCTGTAAAAAGTGCATTAGAGTAATTTTACTGGCTGGAGGCAAAAGCATGATGAATCAAACCACGTGGAAAACCTGTTTTAAAGACAGTATTCTATCATTGTAATGTCCTCACCCTCTTCTGATTCAAGTCAAATGTGGTGGCACCACTATGCCTGCACCGATGGAGGTCTGCAACCAGAACTGTTTGTTCTTGGTTAAGCTGAAAAGCTCACAACGTATGTCAGAGTGCAATTCCGTTCCACTTTTATGATCTCAAAGGTTAAACATAAAAATAAAAATGAAAAGTTCTTGAAAGCAATCCTTTCTAATTGGAGGTTTAAACATGTACCCCGGTTCTCCTCATCAAAGTTTCATTTGCGGGTCTAATTCCCGGCTGCGGCGCTTTTCTGTACTGTGATCCGTCTTTGTCTGTCGTGCTCTCGGCTTTCTTTCTTCTTCGGTCAAAAGAAAAGTACACAAAGAGCTCATCCAGTCTGCTCCTCACGTCAGACAAAAAAAGAAAGGAGAGCCTTCCTATAACCTTGCTGAAAGACGATGTGGGTCAGTTTGATATAAAATGAACAAAATCAATTAGCTGGATTGAATTTCCTGTTGTAATTTTTGCAGTTTATAAATGGATTGATGGAGTTCTATTCTGCTCAACTTTCTTACTGACAAACAAATATTTTAGCATCCATGGAAAATATATCATCTTATTCATTATGAACATTCACTTGAGTCTATTTACTACATATTTCCCTTTGTTTCTCCGTATTTTACTGCACTAATAAAGTTCTGTCAATCAGCGGATCAATAAGTACTGCTAATGTATTCCCGTATTGAGGATCCTTTTTAGCCACCTGTCAATCAGCCTATCCGTTCTTGTCAGTCAGCTGTCCAAAAATCCATTTAGTTTTATGATGGCCATTATTGGACAAAATAGCTACTGGTGCCACAACAATAGTTCAGCATGGCTCTGAGGTAGAGTGGCCGTCTAACAACCGAAGGGTCGCCGGTTCGATCCTCACTTCCCCTGTTGACCATGTCCAAGTATCCTTGAGCAACATACTGGGCCCCTAATTGCTCCTGATGGTCCTGCGACAGACTGGGGACCCGGTGTACCCCACCAGTTGTACGCCGCCTGGTGTACCCCTCCCAATGTCTGCTGGGATCGGCCCCACCCCCCCTTATCCCTTAATGGATAAGCGGTATAGAAAATGGATGGATGGCGCAACAATAATCCGCTCATCATCTGGTCCAATCGAAGAGTAGAACGCCAAACCGTTTTATGTGTGTTGAACATATAATTATCGTAAAGTGACGTCTGTTAAAGTCTCTGTGCTCGCTGTAAATCTGTTTATGAAAGGTCCTGCAAATGCAATTTGTGACATCACAAATATTTTGCAAGTTGATCCCAATTCAAAATCCAACATACACAAGTATACAGTAGAACTTTGAAGCCTCCTCTGCACAAACAGTGAGAATAGAAGTAGGAGGTGTCTAACAGCTAAATGTGGGGGAAAAAGTTGTACTTTCACATAATTAGGAAGTTTTATTGAGGTAGAAAAGTAGGTGGTGGTTTAAGGATCGTATCAGACAGACAGTATTTAAGAGTATTTTTGTTGAACTTAACACGTTTGAAGGGACCTGGGTCCTAATAGAGTGTTTCTAGTGTTGAAGTGAACACAGACAAGCAAACCAAGCCCTTGTTGGTCTTGTTTATTCTATTGTTATCATCTGATCATGTGAGTGTCTGTAGAAGCCCTGTGGAACAGTCAAGATGAACAGTAAGTGTCCCTCGACTGAACTGCCTGGTGTGTTCGCTCCTTTGATCAAATCTTATGGTTTGGGGTTAATCAGTCATTACTTTATGTCTGGGGCGTCCCACATTTCAAAAACCAGATGGGAGTTGCAAATCTTACTGTGTGCACCATGCTCGCCTGTGGAACAACGGAAGGACTGAAGCAGGTGATACTGCAGCTTACAGGTTCTGTTTTCGAACCCTGCTGCCTCTCTGCTGAAACTTAAGGGTTTCCTCTCCCAGCTCAAACACGTACAGGCTGTTCTGCAGTGGCTGTAAATTCTAAACTGCCTGTAGAACGCGGTCAGAAATCAGAAAGAATCAGTATGAAAGGCGCGATTATCACAAAACTCCAAGAAGCTACCAGGCTAACAAGTTGCTTTGTCAGACAGAAGTCAATAGAGGATTATCAGACTCCCTCTCAGTGAGAGGTCTGTGTCATTATTAGCTGTCTGTCTCTGTTTCATCCTAATGCAGTCTCCTGCAAAGCCATAGTGTGTGTGTGTGTGTGTGTGTGTCTGTGTGTGTCTGTGTCTGTGTGTGTGTCAGCAG
Organism: Aulostomus chinensis; assembly: GCF_037954235.1. Classification (NCBI taxonomy): domain Eukaryota; kingdom Metazoa; phylum Chordata; class Actinopteri; order Syngnathiformes; family Aulostomidae; genus Aulostomus; species Aulostomus chinensis. The sequence goes on along the minus strand of NC_141337.1, from coordinate 16,727,963 downwards.
GAAGAGCCGCAGTAACTCAATCAGCCAGTCAGAGATGGGATCTATCCTCACTTGAGGGACAGAGCGGAGAGAGATGTGTCCAAAGGGTGTTGTGAGACAGGGAGATAGACAGATGGGTCACCCAAAGGTGAACAAAGAAAAAGAGAAGGTGGTTTACGGTGATATGAAGAAACAGCAGGCAGGAGAGGAGCTAAAGGAAATGAAACAGCAGAAGCAGGTTCACAAATGTCAAGACATGCTGTGGAGAAAGAGTTGTAGCCGATTGTTAAAAGAGAAAAGTTGGATGGAGTTGCAATGAGAGGACCTTGTTAATGCAGACACACTCTCTGACTTGCTTCCTCTCTCTCCTGCTGCTAAAGTTTGGTGACACAAAGCGGATTTAGTGAAGCTCGGTGCTCTGCGCTCACACCCACCCACACACACGCACGCACACACGCACACACGCACACACACACGGTGCAAATCCTTTAAATTAGCATGTTTGATAAGTTATACAGTGTAAGGTTCATAATTCACACACGTATTAGCACATTTAGCCGTTCGTAATTAATCTCTGGTTCATTTTAGATGATCTGCACAGACTCTGATTCAGGAGTGTGTATGTGCTTTTGTGAGCATGTGTATGTGCTTTTGTGAGTGTGTGTGTGTGTGCGCGCAGTTTGAATTAGTGGATTTCAGTGGATTAGCCTAGTTTATGGGCCGATGTTTTCATCAGCGATTTCCCTAAACCAGTGGATGACTCATATTTCGTCCAGCACCGCTGATGACATCACTATACATTTCACAGTGCTTCTCCCCAGAGCTGTTTATCCGACTCTATATTTATCAACTTATCACACTTAGACAAACATATTCAGCTTCTGCAGTCAATTTCCACACGTTCTGAAGAGCCCAGGAGTCCATTTTGCTTGCACACAGTGGTGTAAACTGAAAGGAAAATCCTATATATTTTGTGGCGTGTAAATATGGGCCATATATTGGAAAGCGAATTGCCTCTGGGTGGGAATTTTTCTTGATGTAATCTGCAGAGTTCACGCTTAGATGGTGGCATCAAAGTCAGAGTTTCCTCTTTAATTTGGTTCTTTAAACTTCTTGAAAGGGGAAGTCAAGACAGCTTTTTGCGGGACCCGAGTTACTGAATCCCCCCCTTTTTTTTTCTAGAGGGGAGTTATGAGGATATTTTATGGTTTATTTTCCAGTTTCAACTGAAGTATTCCAGAAACGCAACATAAGTAATTGTGTCCAGCAGGGGTGCAAAAGCATCAGAGTCGAAAAGGGTGACGTTGGTTGATTCGTGGCAGTGGTGGTGGTGATGGTGGGTGGGTGGGGGGTTAAGCGGGCAAACACAGAGCAAATAAAGGTTAAAATGGAGTCAATACAAACAGGATGTAGATACATAGTTACATTTATAGTTATCAATGAATTCATTTTACAACCAGGGCTGCATGTTGTTGTGGACCTGGATGGACGGACAGAGATGAATTTTATAGCATAGGAAAATCACAAGAACTGTCCAGTTCAGCTGGATGTCTCCCCACAGATAAAGAGGATGAAACGCGCTCCGAAACAAACACAAAATCCACCATCTCCGTTGTTCCCAATCTGTTTTCCAGCATTTTCCACCATATAGCGCAAATACATCTTCTTCAGATAAATTATCAAATGGCCACAAGTTGATATTTTTTGTTAAAACAACGGAAACTGCGATTGCCATCCCGGTCATCATATTTAATAGTTAACCTATTAATCATTTGAAGCAACATCGGAATGACATAGTTTGTAACAACTAACTCCTGAGCTGTGGAGGCAAAGGCATTTTTTTTTCCTCTCGCTTTTCAGAAATGATTAAGACCCTTTGTGCTCGAAACTGAGAAAAACATTTCCTCTTTCAGTCGAACAAAGTCAGCTACTCAGTTGAGAGATTTTTTTATTGGCGTTAAAGGAGCACTCACCCAGGATCTCCCAAAGATAAGTCCTGGGTGGCAGCCCGTCCTGTGCATCAGAGATTTATTGGCACCGAAAGCGATTTTGTGGTTCTGGTAAATCCTTGATAATGTTGACAACAAACTGCCCCCCCCCCCCTTTCCCAGACTGTCAACCTTGAAAAGCGGAGAGACTAAAACTCAGCTATGGTTCAGTTTCCTTTTGTCTTTTACTTTCGTACTCCACACTTGTTAGTATTCAGAGCTCATTTAAGCTTGGAACAATGGCAGATATTTTCCTTCGCCATCGTGAGAGCCCGCTGCGGTGACCTCATTATCCTTTTCAAATTTCAAAGCTGTGCTGAAATTATTCGTGGCAGGATCTATTCCCGCCAATCACAAACAATTTCAATCAAGTTGAGTTACTTCTGTTTAGCCACTGAGAGTGTCTCTGTTCCAGTTAGGAGAGGGGAAAAAGAAGTTAGAGAAGATGTTAAGATGTCCAGGGTGCTGTAGTTCATTTACCGCAAAGTAGTTTTTGTTGTTTTTCTCACTAAGTGTAGTAAAGTATTTTGACCAATTTTACAAAAAGAAACACCTTTATAATGACAGGATTATGGGTCGTATACTTCCATATATTACTCAATCTCAACAAATAATCTTTCTGAATTTGTTCATCCATTCATCAATGGAGGCAGAGCAGGAGCACAGCAGCTTTGTTGGGATTTGTTAGCACGAGCTAACAGAACGGTGACCTGCGCTTCCATTTTTGTCAGGACACATGAGGATAAATAAGTGCTGTGTATGCAAAGCTAACACCGATGTGTCAGTAGCAAATAAAGGAGCTAAAGACTTGGAAGGCTTGGACACACAAGACATTCGTCAAAATGATACACAAAAACAGTTTTGAACGTCTGTAGTCGTTTAACGTGGTGTCTGGGATGTGGGCTCAGTGAAGGGGGCCAGCTAAGCTAACTAGCTAGCCTCGGCACTCGCCTGCAGTGGACACGAGACAAATTTAGTAGTGCTGTATGGCATTTGAGAGATATTGTAAAAATATGGCATGTAGATGGATAGACAATGCCTTTGTGGGCTTGAAGGCATAAACACAGAACTTCAGACAGAAATTTTATTAGTGGCCGATTTTTCCGGCCAATGTTGACAAAACATAGCTTTGCAGTTGGAGTTGAGTCTGATTTATGTTCATCGCGAGGTAGGGAAAGACAGAGCTTCTTTTCTGTAGTGTGCATTGATTTCATCTGATACAGACCAAACGGAGCAGCACCATGGGAAATTGCAGAGGCCAGAAATTGTTGGAGCATTTTGAGGTGAGGCTGCTCAAGTTTTGAACCAGTCGACCGTTTTATGATATTAATTATTGCCTCTCTCTCAACAGGAACGTCATCAATATCTCGTCCAGCACTGACAGCCATGACTCACGGAAACATTTGACAGTTTTCTGCACTCTATGGGGAGTACTGTGTAAGATGCATGTTAACATGCTGTAGCAGATGCATGGGAGCAGACGGTCACACAGTTGGAAATGGTCATACTTATTTTCATACGTAACAAGAGCATAAATGAGCCTTTAGGAAAAACTTTTATCTCCCCAATTTTAGAGCTACCTTAAGTGATACAAGATATTTCACCGCAATAAAAGAAGCTCTTAAATCTGACTCAAAGTAGATGAAATTTACTTATAATTTAATTTTAGAATAAGGTTTTGTCATTGAACAGATTAAAACAAAATGGATCCACTGCATTAAAGCCATCCCCCAGTGGAAAGGCTCGAGCCAGGAGGAATGATGCCAGTTATCCCGGTCTTTCTCCAGGGCGCTTCAGAGCTACTTGTGAAAGGATGTAGATCCGATATTAGATTCCTGAAGAGGGGAACCTAATGGATTCCAAGCAGCAGTTTTGATTGTTAGTACTGTATTTACAGCAACATTTACTACTGATTGTCTCAAAGATTATAGTGTGAATCGACTAGGCTGCCATTTGCAGGGATTTCTCCAGTGTTCCAAGCAATGACTAATGACTAATCTGGGCCATAATCTGTGGTGAACTAATTAACTCACAAGCATATAGTGCTCACACACACACACACACACACACACACACACACACACACACACACACACACAAACACACACACACACACACACACACACACACACACACACACACACACACACACACACACACACACACACACAAACATAGACAAAATTACACTCTCACACACACAGAAACTGGCCTCTCTTTGCATCCAGGTAGCCCCATGAGTCATATCAACATTAATGGTCCTTGCAGCGTCATTGTAAAGTCTGTAATGACCCTTTACACACTGAACCCCATCCACGGACACACTCTCTCTCTTTCTCTCTCTCTCTCACACACTCTCTCTGAATGAGGCCCTAATTTTTACTCCGCCACCATAAAGGTTTATGTCAGCTGTAATCCATACTGTATGACTTTAATTATCTTTGTAGTGAGAAATATGACGACATTATAACGAGAGAGAACTGTAGCAGAATCTTTTCACCTGATAATAATCACCACAATTGTTATTGATGGTAATACAGGGGTATTTAGCACAGGAGCACAGGTACAGCAAAGGACAGGAGAGCATAACACACCTTTCAGTATTCTTACAAATGATGGCAATATTGTGTTTATGTCTAATGTTGGCATCACACAAGGACACAGAGTTGGTTATTTGTTGAAATTAAAGGTGCACAAACAATTGGATTTATAGGATGGTCCAGATGACATCTCAGATCTAATATACAAATGCTGACATACAAACACCTGCAAAGTAGCTCCAGCATAGTGTAAACCTCTCAACACGCCAGGATGCTGACTGTAACATACAGCAGCAGGGTGGGCATCTGTCCAGATTTACAGCAGAAAAGTCTGGTTGTGAAACAGACGGTCTGATGCCGCCAGACGCTCAAAACATCGCAAACCAAATAGCCCAAAACGTTTGGCTGAAAAACCTTAATTCTGGCAACAATATGACACTACTGTGTCAGCCTGTTTAGTGTTTTACATCGCTAACATGCGCCGCTCATGAAGGCAAGTGAAGGTAATTCAGCTGCAGCTAGCGGGCATCTTCTGGACTCTGCCACTGATGTTCACACTATGTAACTGCAGTAATTTAGAATAGTTTTCTTGAGCCCATTATAAGTTTGCCAACATTTTTTTTTGTTCAGTTTTTATCCTGGCTTCACCAATCCTGCAAAATGTCCTCCCTTTTGGGAAAGGCCACCCAAGGGTGTTAGTGTTAGCTTTCCTGCTACTAGCTGAGCAACGGTTCAACAAGCTGAGCAGACTAGCTTTATCACCCGCTGACAAACTGTTATATTTACTAAAGTAGTGAACTACAGTTTTATTATTTAAGAACATCATGGGATAGGAATATATTTTTCAAATATTAGTCAAGCCCTTAAGTATTGGATATGGTGTTATAACTTGTGAAAAACTTGATATTTTGACAGCAAAATGCATGAAAATATAAATAATGTTAATAAGAGGGATAATGCATGTTTATATCCATCATTGATTAAAAAATTGATATCTTACTTCTTAACGAGTCCATCCTTATCTGTGCTGACGAACTACTTTGAAATCCTAGTTTGGTTTGTGTTCCTTAATTATTTGCATTGCTAACAGACACTTCAGGGACAAAGAGCAATGTTACACACTTGAGGGGTGTGTTTTTCCAAACTTGCGCCCACATTATTGCAGGCAGGTTTGGTCTATTTATCACTTCTAGTCTCCATAACAATCTCGCTCAAGTTCAGGTGCATGAGTGGTATGATGTCATGACCTTAAAGATGCTCATTGTGCAGAATGTTACGTGTCAGAACGTTGGAGAAAAGTCACAGCTTGGATGAAAGTCCAAGTCTGTGTCTTTCAACTCGACTCAGTGAGGCATCACATCCAAGAACACACGTGCACGCGCACGCACACACACACACACACACACACACACAGCAATGACGATGCTACAAGCCAAAGCACATCAAAGGCAGGACATTCTCCTCTTGTTTTATTCTTGTCTCCGTCTCTCTGGTGTCTGCTCTCTGACTGACTCATTTAGGAAGATGCGCCTTCTTTTGGCAAATAACCAATGACCTTGGTACCTTTGACAATAACTGTCAAATAAATGAAATGAAGTAGATATATAAGTAAAGTTAAAGTACTTCAAAATAGAATTCAAATACTACCGTGGTCAGTTCGAGTTCAGCGCTGTGCAGCAGGATCTGTGGAGTCTCATAAGAGTTTTCTAAATCTAATTTTAATTTAGACCTTAGCCCAGGATGGCAATTTAAATAAATGTTATTAGATCATTATTTGCATTTTTCATGTTTCAATTTAATTTAGGAACACTTGCATCCAATAACTGCTGCTTCTTCTTTTTTTATTGATAGTGTGATTGTATCTGGGACGTCCACAGATACGATAGCAGTAATATTACTTTAGCCATGGCTGACGAGGGAAAGACAACAAGAACCTGCTACTCTCCCGTTGTCCTGACGAGAAGGGCGCAGTCTTGTTCAATTTAATTCATGACTTTCTCGAAAACATGTGCAATCCTCCAGGAGCAAATTATTGAGGTAGACGAAGGATGTTATTTTATTTGTAATATTACATATTGAGATTTGGTATGTTAATAACGCATCATTTATAATTATTATTTGTATTCTTTACTAAGCATTTTAGCACTTAACACTACATTTCATGAGCCAGACGCGCTGCGAACAATAAAGTTAACCTTAAACTCAACTCACTGGCGCTGTCTTTATGACTCCAGGTTCAATTTTGTATGCTGAATAAATGGTTGCTGATGCTGGCTGACAATTTTAAAAAGAAAAATATGTAGCCGAATGTGAATAGCTACTAAGGACTCTCCGGAGGGGAGTGGGTGAGGGAGGGGTGAGGTGAGGTGAGGGGCAGCAATCTGCAACGTCACTGCTAGGTGCTACTAGAGTCCACATAGCCCTCTACCCCTGGTATGACAGCCAGTGGAATTTGATGAACAGGTGAAGTTATCCAGCAACAAACACCTTAACTCTACAGCTGAAGACGTAGCCTAGCATTTTACACAGCCAGCAAATCAAAAAAACGTTGGTTGGTCGTTGGAAATAAACTCTCAAGATACTTTTCTATGTGTAGGATTTGACCTGAAATGACTTTGGCAGGTTAATGTGTGTGAAACAGCCAGCCAATGACACTGCTGGGTGAACCAAACCCCAGGCTAACGAATGAGTGTGATGTGTAAAAAGCAATATGTCTGCTCATTGTGTCAATAAATAGATGTTCAGTGCTGATGTAATGAGGCATATTATATCATTAATGAATGCCAAATTGATTATTATTAAATCAATGTTACACCGCTTGACTTATTCCAAATTTGCTTCTGTAAATGCACATCAGCTCATAATAGACTGAACTGGCCTGCACATCAATTCCTGTATAGAAGCGCTACGGTCAAATTGACATGCAAGAAGTTCCCATGACAAAGCTGTTGTGGAGGGTCATGAGGGCACCGTGTGCACACGGAAAGCTAAATTTGAGCTTCATCCGAGCGGGACCAGAATAACCCAGCAATGCCATGCATCTGCCAGCTGGTTCATCAGTCAATGTATGGCTGGCAAACATACACACACACACACACACACACACACATACACTTTTTCTCTCTCAGTCTCTCTACCCCGCAGTTCAACCACAGTGCAGCTCCTCTGATGCATTTCAAAGCATCTGGTAATGATGCACAACTAAATAATTAGAGGCATGAAAGTAAAGCACATTGCCATGAAAAGTCCTGAGTCATCCCAAGATATGTTCCTGCACAACAGCTGTGTTGTTTGCTTGTTTTTTTACAGGGGCAATGGGTTGTATTTTTAGTAGGAATAATCGCATGATTGTGTAGATGTATAATAGAGGAAAAGTGTTTGCCATTGCTGTTGGTGGGAGACATCAGGTTGAGAGATGAGTGTGGCGCTGGGATTTAGGGAGTGATTATATTTGACATCCTGCTAACAATCCTCCATTTAAAGGTACAAATAGCAAGATGTTTCACTTTTAGCTGGGGGCATATAACACAATAATAGCATCAGCTGTCAGCCGTGAAGACACTGTGGGAGAAGCGAGCATTCAGCTTGTTGAATCAGGGGAGACGAAGACACAAAGATGGAGAAACAGTAAAGAAAAGAGGAGCCAAGGGGCAGAGAAGACTGGCGGAGAAGAAGGTGCCTTTCGGTTTAATTAGCGGAAGTGAAATAATTACCAGCGGGATGTGAATTAATTAGTGTTCCAAAGGCAGTTTAAAGACAGCGCCATATGGAGCCACCGTGCAGGTCCCATAAGGCTTTACAGTTTGTTGCAGCCCAAACATTATCCTATTAATTAGCAATTAAATGGTTCTTCAAACTCCCTTTCTATCAATCTCTCATTCTATTTTTCTCCATCCATTCTTTTCACCCCTTTATTGTCTCAATCTCAACCAAGAGAAGCAAACCTCCAGATGTAATTTACAGTAGGTCATTTTTCCCTCTTTGTATCTTTGCATCCAAGTGTCTGTGCATCTTAATTCTTCGGTTATTTCTTGCGTGTGTCACTCTCTTCTGTTTATCCATGAAATATTCAAAACCATTACCCTAAAGCTTTGTTTTTTCAAAGCGACAGTTTAGGACATTCGAGGGTTTTAAAATATTCCTTTCTAAAGAGTTGAATTGGAGTGCAAACTGGAAAGAAAGAGACGATATTGTTTGACTTTTTTTTAAATGTAATTCCTCATACTCCCACAATGCACTTGCTGTTTACAGCCAATATAGCCAGAAATCACTTGGTGCTTTCAAAAGATTTCACCAAAAAAACAATTAAAGACCTACTGCTGACGAATAATTCAGTCACCTCAGTGTATGTGACTTTGCACAGTGCAAAAGCTGCTATGGTTTGGGCATCGAGGATGAAATGTTAGCATTGCAGCAAAATGAGGCAAAAAATTCATCCAACAGAGATGCATAACATTTATGTGTCTCTGCACCAGTGATTCATCTGTCAGTCCAACTCTCATTAACACACAAATCTGGCACAAACTTCCCATTGGACATTGGACGTAATTCTGTTCTGGTACACCGAGGAAGGTGGAACCAAAATCAGAGATGAGGCAAAAATGGATTTGAAGATGATAATTCAAAACTACAAAATGTCTCAGGATAAAAAAGGGAAACACTTGGAAATAGATCAGTATAACACTGACCAGGCAATCCGACCCTACATGACCTGGCGACTGAACACAAAAACAATCAGTACTTTGGTGACAAGAAATGTGGGAGAACACAAAGACAGGGAGGGAGCTGAGACACAAGGCTGTGACACAAGGCTGTGTCTGATAAACTGACAAGACATGGGTGATCTCAGACACACACACACGCACACACACACAGGTGGGAAAAAGACAAAGACAAGAAGAGACGCAAAAGGGAAGTGATTTCAAAATAAAACAGGAACTGACTAGAATTGACAGGAGAAAACAAGGAGCAACATGAAACTATGCAACAGAACATCCAAACTGACTCCATGACACTAAATCAAATTCACAATATCTACACAGGACTGTGATAATTTGTAGTTTGGAGGTGGGAGAAATGGCTGGATTCGCCTAGACTCCAAAGATGAAGGTGTCAGTAAAAAGACTAGCCTGACAGAGTTTCAGTTATTCTAAGGCAAGACTGAGAATCCACTAGGAGCTCTGTACTGATGAGCTTTGAGCTAAATGCTAACAGAGACACTGCAAACAAGCTCAAGTTTTCAGTAGCATGCTAGTCTTTACCAATTAGTGCTAAACCCCATGAAGAACAGCTTAGTTTTGCAGGTTTTCATTGCCATTTTCATGGAAAGGCATGAACAACTTTAGAGAAAGCCAAAGGTTTACAAACTATTCTGAATGAGCAGGACATAATTATCAGATTTCATGGAGATAAATGACACTTTCCTCAACATCAGCCTGATGGTGGCTGGCTGGATTCCATTCTATGGACACTGAATTTAAGTAGAACATTTGAGAGCCTGCCTGCTGAAATTGTTATTGTTTTGAAAAGATTCTTAGAGCACCTCACAAATCCATCCATCCATTTTCTTCCGCCTGTCCTGTTGAGGGTTGGGGGGGGGGGGGGGGGGGGCTGGAGCAAGGTTCACCCTGGACAGGTCACCAGTCCATCACAGGACCAACACATAGAGACAGACAACCATTCACACTCACAGTCACACCTACAGTCAATTTAGAGTATCAATCAGCCTCGTCCTCTCTTGATGTCTTTGGACTGTGGGAGGAAGCTGGAGTACCAGAGAGAACCCACACAGGAACAGGGAGAACATGGAGACTCCACAAGGAAGATCCCAGGCTGGAGCCAGGACTCGAACCCGTAACCTTCTTGCTGTGAGACGACAGTGCTGACCACTGCACCACCGTGCAGCCTGATTATTACTTATTTTTGTTTTGTTATATGAGTGACATTTGCACAGTTGTCTGCCACCCAGTGCAATGTTTGTGAAAACAGCTCATGTCAATAAGAGTTGGTCACAATCTTACATTGATACGTATCCTTCCACACTTACAAAAGAATAGACTGAAATCCTGGAGTTAGTGGGTATGCGATGCAGATCTGCATATCCCTGTACTGACACAGCGCTGCAGATCGCTTCTGAGTCAAGACGGTGTCAAAAAAAAGAGTTTTCCCCCTGAAGATTCAGCAAAAAAGTAGGAGGTTTCATATTCTTTCGGTGGACATTTTCTCTCTCTTTGCTATAACTGCTAGATGAAGTGAAGGCATGAATCTGAGAACATGTCACGCTCGACTCACAGCGCTATGCTCTATTTAGTTGCTCGCCACTCTACTTTTGTTTATCTACGCAAGTGTGAGGAAAAGTCCTGACAGTGTCTTATATTTGCCCTCAGCCAGAGCAGGGACATACAGTGTGCCACATATGTTATTTTATGTTGCAGCATTTTGAAATCATTTTGAGGTTCACTTCCTTTACTGTTCATTACCCTTGTTCTCTTGCCCTTGGCTCTTCCTGCTCGTCTCAGCTTACTTATTTGTTTGTTTCCCGATGATTCTTCTCCTCAGCCCACTCGGCCCTGCAGAGGGAGAAGCGGCTGAAGCGACATCCATGTCAGGGTCACTGAGTTGAATCTGTCATCACGCTTTGTTTTTCCTTGTACACCCACTGCCCTTCCTTTCAAGACGTGATTGCTGGCCTTCGACTAACCATGGAGTCGCCATGGAAACCAAAACAATATAAGGGGAGAAGATGGGGTACATCCAGCTTTAGAAGAGAATAATAGAACTATTGAATTATTGCCTACTGTTTGTTGTGATTGACCTTTTATATTCAGTTCGTGATGAATAAATAAATCCCTTAATGAAAAAATAGAAATCAGCCATATGCTGCAATAGATGAACCAGAATCCAAAGCTCTGTTAAAATAAGATTTTTTTCTTAACCACACAAGATTCTTCCGATGCAGCTTAACTCAGCCTCCGGCTAGATGGTGTTTCTATGAAGACGTCTCATTAAAATTGGAGACAGGTGTTGGGTTGTGAACGAACAGAACCAAGTGCTAGCGCTAACAATACACATCCGCGCCTCAAGGCATTAGATTGAATTATTAGTGTTTTGAATTCATGGTGTGGCAATCCTCTGCAGACTTTTGGAGAAATTATAAAGCAACCAGTTTTTGTGTTTTTGGCAAAACCAGTATAAAAGCTTCTGGTGTTGTTTTTCTCCCGGTGGATTAAATGACAGAAGAAGTACCGCAAATGATGTCGGCTGACACTGACACAAGAGGACTTCCTTCATCTCTCATCCATGTTGTGCAACATCAGGCTGCAGTTGACCATCGATCTTCTCTCTGACAGTGTGCGCTTATGCGCGGTGCTTATCCTCACAGAGCTGCCACACACTCATCGATTCCAGCGGATCAGCTGGTCATTGTTGATGACACTGCGTGTGCAACATCTTTACAACTTTTGTGCAAGTTTCAGATTTTGTAGCTCCAACTGCAACGTGATCGATCTGAGATGCTATCCACTCATCCAGGGATGCTGCCACTTTTGTGTTATAGTCCTAGATGTGGGACGTCTACGTATTTGTTTACATACAACAAATATAGAACAGCAAAGAGAACACCATCCAGATTAAATCTATGCTCTGTGTATTATAATCATTATATTCAATGTGTCATAGGACTACTTGTGTTTGTACAGTGGCAGAGAAAGCACACAGCAATTCAAACACCACAACACAAATGAAAAAGCCCGGATGCAATAAAACTATGAAGCCAAGAAAAAATAAGACACAAAACAAATAACAAGGCCACAATGGAAATAAAAAAAAGGAATGTAGCAAATAAAAGAGGAACGATGCAAATTAAAAAAAAAAAAAAAGCCACGACGGAAGTGAGCGATCCAAGTTTAGGAATGATCTGTGTTATTGGGGTCTATTTTTCCCAAAGGAAAGGCGGAAAGGGGACGGAGGATTTTTTTTTTTTTTATAAAAGTTTGCGGTCAAGTAATATTTCATATCAGATTTAAAGTTAAAAATGTATGGTATTGATTCAAGATCATAAAAAAACTGCATGAAGTGCAGACAAAGCACAAGACTGAACATTTTTTTAAATCCGTTCTTGTGATATTCTGATCTCACGTGTACAAGCTAACCTACGTGACTGCTACAGTCCCACCTGAGATTTCTTGTTCGTGACTTCCTCCTTCAAAAGCTCCCCAATGCTTATTTGCAGTTTCTGGAGACACCTGAGCCAACCAATCCCAAACAGCTTTTCCTGCTTAATGACCTCCCATCAGTAGGTTCTCATGTTGCCTACACCACACATGTCAAACTCAGGCCATTCATTTCTGGTCTAATATTGTAAGTCTACCGTTCACGGAACGCGCACCAGTAGGCTACGTAGCTCACAAAGAATTGATACTGCAAGTCCCAGAATTCACTGCAACGGCTACCAATCAAGATCCATGGAGGAGATTCGGGTCAAAAGGGGCTGCGTGCCAATGTCCTTCAGAGACGGGGCTGTGAGATGATGAACATATATGATGCAGTGGGAGCTTTCCAAGCCCAGTTGTGCCTTTAGGAAACTCAAATGCAGCGAGGACACGTGGGTCACTTTCTGTGCCAAACCAGGTCTCCATCACTGTGTTCCCAATTGCACATTTTACAGATACACTGAGAGCACTCGGCACCGAGTTCACAACATTGGAGCTCAGACATTTGAATATGAGGTGCCAAGGAATCCATTTTCAGTTGACATGGAAAGAGCATCTGGAAATAGCCAAATGAGGCCCGGATGTAAAGGCACACCCCAGGAAAGTACGACTGTTGGTACTGCACAGTTCCAAGGTTCATCCCTGAAACGATGCCCCACCTCTGCCTACAAGCCGCTCAAATGCTCTGCACACTGAGCAACTTTTTTCTTCTAATAAAAATAAACAGGAGAAAGGAAATAAACACAAAACAAATACAAAAAAATGCTCCCCTTCTCTCCATCTCCAGAGTTAAGACAGCTCAGAGATCAACACGAAACATTTATGAACTTGAAGCCAAGAAAAGATGCCAAGCATCTTGACGAGTTCAGGAGCAGAGTGCATCCAGTTGAACATCTCGTTTTTTTGCGCTTGTAATCAGGTAGACTCTTTATCATTAAAATGAAAATAGTTGTAATGATGTTGATGTATATGGCCCTCAATTTTGTCCCCCCTCTGTGATTGAGTGTGACACCCCTGGCCTTCACAACAGGCACCAGCAACCTTATGACATTGCATGTCCCAGATCTCCGGGAGGTATCTCCAAATATGCACTGCTTTGTCACACACAGCAGGCACGCACACACACACACACACACACACACACACACACACCTGCAATACTCATCTCTGATGTTTCAATCCAGAGCCCTCATTAAATAAGGGCTGAATGATAGCAGAGGTGCCAGGCCACAGGAGGGAGAGTGATAATAACACTGTATCTGAGTCAGACATAAATCACAAACTGATAAGGTCAGCCTCTGAATGATGATCATAATAATGTGAGGCGTACAGGCCATGGGACTGAGTGGGAGGACATTGCTTGGTATCATGAGCTCACACACACATATTGAGGAAGATTTGTGTCTGGTGAATCAGGATCTGGATTATTTGCAAAAGCTTGACAGAGAATCTGCATTTTGGATGTGTTTGCTGTGAAAACCCAATTAAAATTATTCCATCCCCACCCCCGTTACCTGTTTTACCCCTTTCTCACACTCATACCTCAAACCCAAACAGAAAAAAATAATTCTCCAGGTTTTCCATGTGTGCATTCATGTGGACACGTGTGATCCCGTGAAGAAAATGTGACTTATTAACACTTGTGGAATTTTCCCTGTGTTGTACAGAGTTCATAGATATTTCCAGAGAAAATAACGAACCAACATACCCAACGTTCCAGGAGTTTCCACAGGTGCTCAGTAGGGGACATGTCCGGTGAACAAGGAGCTACTAGAGATCAGCCTCCAGAAACTGCGTGCACGACTTAGGGACATGAAGCAACACACTGGCAAAACAATGAGACACAAACCCTCAACAGAATCTAAGAGCATTCACGCCCCCTGGGACGATCAGCAGATGAATCCCAGACACACACCGTTACCTTACCAGCACCACCCGACAACATTACACCCGCAAAGCGCTCACTGATACAATGTGTACTGCATCTGCACGACACAGGCGAAAACCTTTGTCATCCCACGTAGGTTCGTTCCTTCACCAATGAAAAGTCAGGTGTCCTTCAAACCACGTCCTTCATCAGCTTTACAAGTAACTGGTCTTCAGGTGTGTGTGTGTGTGTGTGTATGTAGTAAATGAATGCACCAAACAGACACGCCAGACTTGCCAACTGTCCTCTTCACTTGTGACATTGTTATGTGAAAAATCTAGAGGTGACCTGTAATAACCCCTTAAGAATGAACTACTGGTTGTCTTGTGCATGATGGTGCCTTAAACCTCACCCGTGCAAGAAATGCGTGATCGTGAATGAACCCCACCTCTCATCCGAAAGCCGCTGGGATAGGCTGCAGCACCCCCCCCCCCCCCCCGCCCCCAATCATAAGGAGCCGGAACGCAAAGTACATATGACGGCTCAGGGGTGAGGGAGGGGCGCAGGTCCCGGAAGGTATACAGAAAACATCATACAAATGCCCACTTGCCACGATGTGGGACTTACAAGCCTCCATTTCACATAATATCCATGGTATCAATGTTGTGACGATAATGCACAGTTATTTAGCCTCCTCTGCGCAGCAGAGGTGAATGCCCACATCACCACAGGTGGGACTTAGAGTCTACAGTCAGACATTTGTTTCTCAACAGGTCCAACTTGTAAAACAAACAAAAAAGAGCTCCTTATTATTACGGTATTTAAAGATTGGCACGGCGGCCGATTATTGGACAGTATGCTCACCATTTAGTTGTCCAAGACACCCCACATCACGTTAGACCCTTCTTGGCTAGCTGGAGGTGAACCTGGCTAGCTGTGGCGGCGCTAGCCTCCTGCCCCGGCTTGGCTAGCTGGAGGTGAACCTGGCTAGCTGTGTCGGCGCTAGCCTCCTGCTGCAGCTGCCCTCGTCGCCGCTTGTGGAGGCTTGTCTGACTCGTTTGAAGCGTCGTGCGACTGTTCCTTCTTTTTGAAAAAACAGCAAATTGAATTGTCTTTCTGACACGTTGGCGTTGAAATAGTAACTGTTTATTTCCTCTCTGCTTGCTCCTCAGAGGCGGCGAATTTCGAGAGGTGATTTGTTTGTGTCAGGGGCGTGGTTTGTTGGCATCAGTGCATCAACAGATCTCCGACTCTTTCAAATGACGTTGAATCTTAATAAACAACATGAAATTCTAAGGATTTGGTCTGTAAATTTGTCTATGCACAGTATTGTTGTATTTTAAACATTTTTAAAACGTTTTCATATTTTCTTTTAATACAAGAGGTACCGGATCTGCCCAGATAATTACCGAGGTACCGGATCTGCCCAAATAGGTACCGGAAAACAGGGGGGCCAAAATTCAGAGGTGCCAGATCTTGTTCCGGCAGGATCCGGCTCAAATTAACTCCTGCCCGTGACCCTTAACAGGATACGCAGAAGAAAATGTATGTATATGTAACCCACCTCATAAATGGTGGTTTTATAAAAATACCTCAGCAGAGTTGATGTGATAACCTCATGTTAATTTTATTGTAACATTTGGGATCATCATCCTGTTTAACTTGAAGGCCGATGTTGAAATGTTCCTTCATTTTGTTTTATTGTTGTTCTTAGAATGATATGAAGTTAGAGTTTCCTATTTTATTTTATTATCAGACACAGAAGGGTCCAGATTTAGATAGTTCTTGTTTTAGAGGATTTTTTTACTACACTTTTCAGCAGTTGTCAAACACTTTGTGGCAACAACCACTAGGTGGCGGCTGCGCGGTGCAGGGGTTTCCTCTTCCTAACCCTGATGCAGAGAAAGAAACATCGCAGCTAATGCTCCTGAAGAAAAGTTACTATCGTCTGAGTCTGGGAATTTTTTTGGTGTCTGTAATGTTTTATTTCGCTGAAATAACTTTGACTATGAGTGTGACGCCGGTGATCAGTCGGGGAAGGTCCAGAGTGATTCATCCAATATCAGCGCTGCAGGAACGAGGAGCGCGTAACTGGTGGAAGGAAGTGTTGGACGCTGGACTTGAACCCTGAGTTTGGACTCCATTTTCTTCGTTTTACAAGTAAGATCTGTCCATCACATGGAACTTGGAGAATTGAAACAAAACTTGAGGAAACTTAAAGAAAGGGACTAAAAGCTGCAGCTATATTTCTTTTCTTTTTTTTTCTGGCAAGGTTTTATTTTATTCTGTTTTATTCTGGGACTTTTACAGGGGTCGGAAATTTACACGCTTGTGAAAATTTTGTTCAGTTACAATTGAAAGAAAGGAAATGATACAGTGAGTGTGTATTTCTTCTGCGTGTTCTCTGTGTGAAGTGGATTCCTATCACTGCCGAAGATTAGCTTATAATATTCATAATTTTATCTTCACTTACGAACGGCGGCATCACTGGAAGATGTGGTGATTCTAGACCTTCGAGATTTATTATATGTGTTCTCTACAGGAAATTGGTTGTATATATATACATATATATATATATATATACACACAAATGTATTTACAATTTAAACATTGAAAACTTCTGCAAGAATAAAAGTGTTAACATTTATGATCAGCGCACGTTAACAAAGAAACGCTTCATGTGTCACATGTCTGGTGTCTGTAATTTTATGGACAAAAACCCGGAGGATCGTAGAAACATCAACTCAGTAGCTGTGGTGAGAGCCTTTTTTTTTCCCCCACTGACACTTAGACATGCTACATATCGACACGGAACAGGTTGATAGCTGCAAAGAAAGCAAAAACCTGTTATTTTTGCTCACTGTCACACTGGACAGGCACCAGACGTAGGCGTTAGAAGCTTATAGGCCCCTTAAATGTGATCATTTGTATGTAAGATCTAAAGTAGTAGAGAGAAGCTTATAGGCCCCTTAAATGTGATCATTTGTATGTAAGATCTAAAGTAGGAGAGAGATCTCTAGTTGTTCCATTCATAAAAGCGATTCATAACATTAGCAGACCTCAGCAGTAATTGTATGACTGTCAGTCACCTCCTGTGCAAGTGCAAGCTGTGTCCAAGGAAAAGCATGACAGCAGAAACGGCATACATTTTTATATTTCACTACATCTCCACACAGGCTAAAACGAGCAGCAGGATTGGACCTTTCAGACACACTGTGCATCCTCCCGTGTTGCAAATACGTAGGTTTGCCGACAGATTCTGTTCATTCATCCCGTTGATCTCTGCTTGTAGGCACAAACCTCCCCAACTAATTTATATCATGACAGCAGCGGTTTTGTGGGCCAGTATTTCCAATATTCTGATGCCACGGTGGTAATCAGGATAACAAGCAGGGAGAGAACGCATGCGGAGAGAGGGAGGAAAATGTATTTGACTGCTCCTGAAAAGTCTGAGAGGATTTTTGTTGAACTGCAACAGAGAGGACAGCAATCATGCGCTCATTAAAAATAGAAAAAAATCCTTTAAGTCTACCTTTCATTCTCTTGATTCTGTCTCTCTGATGAATGATTTTTAAATGTAGAAAAGACAAACACAATAAAGAGACATTTTGGTGGACCAGGATGAAATACAAATAAATTAAAGACGCAAAACAAAACAAAAAGTAAAGTAATTTACACAAGAGGAAAAAAAACTAGCAAACACAATAATTTTGATTTGGGGGATTTCCTAGAAGAAAGATGACTAATGTGAAAGAAACATGGCAATATCTTTGGTTTTGGCTCTGAAACGGTGGTTCATCAACAAACTGTGAGAGAGGTTCAAATGACCGTTGTCTCACAATAGATTACCTGGAATAAAATTTTGACACTGTGGGAAAAGTTGGGGATGTGCATCTCTCTGTGGGACTGCTGCTGTCACCTTCATCTACTCATCAACCTCCAGAGATGCAGCATCATGCTTGAAATGATGAGCAAAATAAGTTTCGATTCATTTGAGAGCCTGATTCTCAGTTTGTCTCCTCCAGCCTGGAAAACAATACAGCCACTCTAATTCATCATTGTGTACCGCCCTCCTGGTCCTTACTGTGAATTCTTATCTGAATTCTCAGAGTTTATATCCAGTTTAGTTCTCAAATCAGATAAAGTCATGATTGTAGGTGACTTCAATATTCATGTGGATGTTGATAACGACAGTCTGGGTGCTGCATTTCTCTCTCTTCTTGACTCAATTGGTTTCCATCAGTCTGTTCATGAACCGACTCACCGTCACAACCACACCCTCCACCTCGTCTTAACATATGGAATTGAAGTTGAACATCTAGTTGTGTTTCCACAGAACTCGCATTTATCAGACCATCAATTCATCACTTTTGAATTTATTCTAATCAACTACACTCCACTCAGGAAAACAGTGGTTTCCAGATGTTTGTCTGATCAGACTGTAGCTAGATTTAAGGAAGCGATTCCAGTGGCGCTTAATTCAGTGTCGTATCCCGTTGTTGGAGAGGAAAATGTTGTCAACCTTAGTCCCTCCCAAATTGACCACTTTATCGATAGTGCAACAGGCACCTTAAGAACAACTTTGGACTCAATTGCCCCACTAAAAACTATCACCAAGGGGAAGGAGACACTCACAACCTGGAGCCTCTGACCAGTGAGGCGGTGTTTCAGGGCTGCCAGGTTAATTTATAAATGTTTTTTAGACAGTCAGGAGTCTTGGTGAGGGATGGGGGGGGGGGGTACACTAGGCAGTATCAGGTCAGGGAGGAAGTTGGAAGGGTGGGGGCACGGGGGGGGGGGTACAAGGTTTCTATTTCCTGCTTTCCAACAGCATTTAGAAGCAGAAGCTGAATTGGCTCCAATAATCAGACCTGCAGTCTTGAGCTGTATACCAATTCCAAGCGATTCCAGTGGCGCTTAATTCAGTGTCGTGTCCCGTTGTAAGAGAGGAAAATGGTGTCAACCTTAGTCCCTCCCAAATTGACCACTTTATCGATAGTGCAACAGGCACCTTAAGATCAACTGTGGACTCAATTGCCCCATTAAAAAAGTAATCTATAAATCCAAGGAAACAAGCACCTTGGTACAATTCAGAAACCAGACGGCTTCAACAAAAAACCCAGAAGTTAGAGAGAATATGGCGCTCCTCCAAACTGGAGGAGTCTCACATTATCTGGCAAGACAGCCTTAAAAGTTATAAGAAAGCCCTTCGTATAGCGAGAGCAGCCTACTACTCAGCACTAATAGAGGAACACAAGAACAACCCAGGTTCCTCTTCAGTACTGTAGCCAGACTGACAGGGAGCCACAGCTCTACTGAACCTAGCATTCCTGTTTCCCTGGGCAGCAAAGATTTCATGAACTTCTTTAATGAGAAAATTGTCCTTATTAGAGAGAAAATTCCCCTCCTCCTGCCATCAGCTGACAACATGGCACCTATAGCCTCAGAAGCCTTAGAGGCAGCTGTAGAACCAGACGTACACTTTGACAGTTTTTCTACCGTTAGCCTTCATGAGCTCAGTTCAATCATTTCCTCCTCTAAACCATCCACCTGTCTTCTAGACCCCATCCCAACCAAGCTACTTAAGGACTCTCTACCCCTCGTTAGCACCTCCCTCTTGGACATGATCAATGTGTCACTGTTATCTGGTTAGGTCCCACAGTCCTTTAAAGTCGCAGTAATTAGACCCCTTCTCAAAAAAGCAACCCTGGATCCAGAAGTCCTGGCCAACTACAGACCAACATCAAATCTTCCTTTTCTCTCCAAAATTCTGGAGAAAGCAGTTGCTAAACAGCTGTGTGACTTTCTCCATAGCAACAGCCTATTTGAGGATTTCCAGTCAGGGTTCAGGATTCATCATAGCACAGAAACAGCACTAGTCAAAGTTACCAATGACCTCCTACTAGCATCAGATGAGGGACTGGTCTCTGTGCTGGTCTTATTAGATCTAGTGCAGCTTTTGATACCATTGACCACCATATCCTTACAGAGACTGGAACATGTCATTGGCATTGAAGGAACTGCACTAAACTGGTTCAGGTCCTATTTACTAGGTCGATGTCAGTTCGTACTCACTAATGATAAACCCTCGGAAACCACTGTTGTCACGTATGGTGTTCCACAAGGATCTGTGCTTGGACCAGTCCTCTTCACCCTTTATCTGCTTCCTCTCGGTCACATTATTAGGAAACACTCCATTAATGTTCACTGTTATGCTGATGACACACAGCTGTACTTATCAATGCATCCTCATGAAACAAATCAGCTGACTAAACTGGAGGCCTGTCTAAATGAGATAAAAACTTGGATGACCCATAATTTCCTTTTATTAAACTCTGATAAAACTGAAGTCATTGTCCTGGGCCCAAAACACCTTAGAGACACCCTATCTAATGAGACAGGTACCCTGGAAGGCATTACCTTGGCCCCCAGCACCACCGTAAGGAACCTCTGAGTTCTCTTCAATCAGGATCTGTCCTTTAACTCCCACATTAAGCAAATTTCTAGAACTGCTTTCTTTCATTTACGAAACATTGCTAGGATCAGACACATCCTGTCTCAAAAAGATGCAGAAAAACTACTCCATGCCTTTGTCACTTCCAGGCTGGATTACTGCAATTCCCTCCTATCAGGCTGCACCAGTAGGTCTCTAAAGACTCTCCTGCTGGTCCAAAATGCTGCTGCCCGCGTGTTGATGAGAACTAGTAGAAGAGACCAGGTCTCTCCTGTTCTGGCTTCTCTGCATGGCTCCCTGTCAAATTTAGAATAGAATTCAAAATTCTCCTTCTAACATACAAAGTCCTCAACCATCAGGCACCTTCATACCTGACAGAGCTCATAGTCCCTTATTACCCAGCTAGAACCCTTCACTCCCAGGATGCAGGGTTACTTGTGGTTCCTAGAGTTTCTAAAAGTAGACTGGGAGTCAGAGCCTTAAGCTATCAGGCTCCCCTCCTGTGGAACCGTCTCCCAGTTTCGGTCCGGGATGCAGACACCCTCTTGACCTTTGAGAGCAGACTTAAGACCTTCCTTTTTGATCAGGCTTATAGTTGGGCTGCTTAGGCTGGTCCTTAGATATGCTACTATAGGCTAAGACTGCTGGGGGATCTCCCATGGTGCACTGGGCTTCTCTCTACTCCTCTCTGTCTTCCTATATGTGTCATACATAAATCATACTCATACATATTACGAACTCGTCTTCCTCTCCGGAGCCTTCAGGCTCCCCTCATCCCAGATCCCGGGTGCTGCTGGAGGAGGCTGCAGACCTGAAGAGGCTCAGGCTACCACCCGTAGCTCCACCTGCTCACGTCCCCGTCTGTCCATCAGTCTCTTCCCTTTCTCTCTCTCTTTATCTCTGTCCCTCTCTTTCCTTCTGTATATCTGTCTTCCTCCATTATCTGTCTTTGTCTCTGTCCTGCTCTCTTTCCCCCCAACCGGTCAAAGCAGAAGGCCATCCCCATTGAGCCTGGATCTGCTCCATGTTCCTGCCTGTTAAAAGGAAGGTTTTCATCCCTGCTGTTGCAGGATGTGCTTGCTGATGGAGGATTGTTGGGTGTAAATTCATTAAAGGAGTGTGGTGCTGGACCTGCTCTACCTGGAAAGAGTCATGAGAGAACTTCTGTTGTGACTTGGCACTATATAAATAAAATAGACTTGACTTGACGAATCAGCGCTGCTGCGTAATGTAAACAGACAGGAGGTTAGCATGGAGGCTAAACACACCAAGAGAAATGTGTCATTCCTAAAAAACAGCAAAGCCTCGGAGTTGTGGCAGAGGAAATTCATGAGTTTGATTGGTCAGCCAGCTCGTACCATGACCGTGGTCACTCAGCATCACCATCACCATCACCACTTTTTACTGCGTACTGGTTTCCACTGATGTATTGACTCAAGGAGTCACACAACAAGAAACAGGTGAGCTGATCACCAATCGAGACAGATGTTCCACAAAGAAAGGAAGAAAAGAAAGCAGGGACACGGGAGGAAAGTGCATTTCAAAATAAAAAAGGAGGGAAGAGAAAAAGGAACAAAGTTAAAACAAAAAAACTTAAGAGTACAAAGTAATTCCCGAGCTGAATGCCTTCACTAGTGGTTCAAGGAAACTTTTTGCTAAGCAGTAGCGGTAAAAATTGAAAAGGATAATAAAGGATACAGGATGTCGGGCTTTCAAATCTTCTAAAATGAGAGCTGTGTCACTAGTAATGGAGTCGTTTTATCTTCTTAGCTTCCTGCATAAAACTTTCCTTGTCACGATTCCTGTCCTTAGAGTTCCACGCTAGCTTCTAGCTGCTGAAAGTAGAAGTGCAAGCTAGCAGGAGACTCATGCCCAGTCAGCTCAGCAGATATTTGAGGCTTGGAGGAGAAATAAAAGAGGCACCATCTTGCTTATCAGGAGTCAGTGTAACATCAACATGACATATCCTCAAAAACATACGGAGGAGTTATTCTGAGAAGGAAGAATTTGGAAAACACGACTTTTAACAAGAAGCTGCAGAGCAGTGTTAGGCTTAAATTCCAGTTTAGATTCTAAATGGAATGGTAGGCTGTGTAGCCCACCCCTGGCCCAGCTGAGATAAGCCACAGGTCACTTCTGAGTTATTGGAGTAGATTTTAGTCAGGATACTCTGAACAGACTGTCACATGTAGCAATAGAGTTCCTGAGAAATCCCGTGTGTGCGCTGTGCTCAGTCATGGCTTCAATGCTTCATAATCAAACACTTTATGTCGTGACAAGTGCCACTACATTTGGCAACTGAAAACCAACCATAGTTGCGTGCACAATTTCAGCATCATTGCCAGTTGTGTATGCGCATGCTGGACTGCAGGTAGCGGTGGGAGCTCTGGAACTCTGCTTGCTAGGTAAACAGCATGTTGCCTGGCATAAATCCCCCTCTCTGCTGACACATGTATTGGAAATCAATTCTGTGCAGGCAAACAGTACAGACAGCAGCACTGCAGTGGAGCTTTCAGTAGTCGCTATAAAGTCTTATGTGCTAAGGAGGTAAACACAGCTTGAGTCCAATTGTCAGCATCATTACTATGTTTATAATTACTGCATTCATCAATAAAGCAAAGCAATTTGCTGCATAATTTCAGGAAATAAGTGAGCACATTTTAATAGTGGGATTTTTCTCCTGTCACATTAGAAAGATGAGCCTTGTCAGTGTGATAGAAACCCTTATGGTTGATCTTATATCTGCCTTAAAATCTTTTAATATGGGATTGAGATAATCTGAAAAATAACTCCTTCCCAAATAACTACTGAAGGCTGGGCTTGCACCAACCAAGTGACATCAATAACAAAAAGAACCAATTTGCGCAAAAAAGTCATACACTGGTTCAAACGTGGACAGCACCTTGATTTCCCTGATGGATAACATGTGGGTGGACGATAAAACACATCGTCCTAATGCAGTGTCTGACTTCATTGTTAACCTTTGCAATTATTTTTGTGGTACATTTGCAGGAGTTGCTGATCATTATTATTTTTTCCTACAGGCCATTTGAGGATACAGAGTCAACAGAGGTGCCATTGCTGATCCTCTAGTGATTAAAGTGTTGCAGTATTTTATTATTCATCCTGCCCGCCCTGATATTTTTACATTTGGGAAGCCACTGAATTAAATATGGGGAGCCGAATCATTCATAACCTTACGAAACTGTCTAGTTACCAGATGACATTGTGTTCTTGGTGGCACCAATTGAACAGAAACACCCAGCATTTCTCTGGAAAACGATGGAGGAAAAGTCAGAAAGGTCAGACTCATTTTTTTAAATAAGCAAAATCTAAAATAAATGTATGTTTTCCATATTAATTTGTGTCCTGCAATGTGCCAGTTCTGCACATGAATATAATTCTGGTCTGTTTATTCTGAAAAACCACAAAATATAGAATTCTCAAGATGTAGACAATTAAGTCAAGTGACACTTGCAAAACACAGAGTTCAAATATACATATTTATAGAGGTTTTACAAATTTATCAATATACTCAACAGAAAGACTGGCATTATTGTGTAATATTGTAGTAAAGATCACCTAAACCTAGATCAAGTAATGAATATGTCCAGAATACTCTGAGACCAAGACCAAGACTTTGAGAGGTCAAGGTCAAGTAAAGACCAAACCCAAATAAATTTAAGGCCAAGTCCAGACCAGGGACAGTTTTGGTACTGATCCTGCTGCAATATTTACAGACTAGATATGAAATCTTTATGGTTTTTGCAGCCAAATTGAATGACCTATTAATTAGCTGATGTCTTCCTCCTAGCTTCCTCCATTACTTGAAGTGAGTGTGGGAGGGCTGGGTTGGAGGAGCAGCCATTTACAGAGGAGTTTCTTGGATGTTCAAAAGCAACCTCCGGTGATTGGTTTCATCAGGAAATGATATACTGTGACTTTAATCTTCTAAAAAATTACACATGAACTTGGAGCAGAACTGAAAAATGTTAAAATTATATTATAATGGCTATAAAATTATATTTTTATATATCTGTATACAAATAGATGGATATAGGTATATCTCCAGCCCACCCTCTCCCCAGGCACGTTCACCAGCTCTTTCGGGGCAATTCCGAGACATACCCAGGCCAGCTGAGACATCCCTCCAGTGTGTCCTGGTTCAGCCCAGAGGCCTCCTCCCGGTAGGACATGTCCGAAGAGCTCCCAAGGTAGGCATCCAGGTGCATCCTCACAGTATGCTCGAACACCTCAACTGACACTTCTTGACATGGAGGAGCAGCAGCAGCTCTACTCCGAGTCCCTCCCAAAAGTCTAAGCTTTTCGCCCTATCTCTGAGGAAGTACCTGCGATCTCATTCTTTCGATCTTTACTGGTTATGACCATAGGTGAGGGTAGGAACCTAGATCGACAGGTAAATTGAGAGCTTCGTTTTTTTGGCTTAGCTCCGTCTTCACCACAACAGACTGGTTTATCACTCGTCGCCCCAATGCGCCTGTCATTCTCCCACTCCATCCATCCTCATCCATCACTCGTGAACAAGACCCTGAGATACTTAAACTCTTCCACCCGAGGCAGGACCTCCCCCCTGACCCGGAGTGGGCAGTCCACCGTTTTCTGGCTGGGGACCGTGGTCTCAGACTTGGAGGTGCTGATTCTCATCCCAACTGTTTCACACTTAGCTGCAAACTGCCCCAGCAGGAGCTAGCGCTCATTGTTTGATGGAACTAAGAGGACCACGTCATCTGCAAAAGGCAGAGACGACATCCTCCCATCACCAAACTCGACACCCTGACAAAGCGCAGCCTTGGCGGAGTCCAACCCTCACTGGGAACGAGTCTGACTTACTGCCAGCAACGTGAACCAAGCTCTCACTCCCTCAGTACAGAGACTGAAAGGCCCTTTGCAAGGGGCCATCTTCTCCATACTCCTGGAGTATACACACACACACACATAGGACGCCCCTGGGAACACGGTAAAAAGCTTTCTCTAAATCTACTCAGCAGATGTGGACTGGTTGTGAAACCCCCAATGCCCCTTCCAGCACCCTAGTGGGAGTAAAGAGCTCATCCAATCACCTCAATCTGAGATTCGACAATCAACCACTACACTCCAGTACTCTGGCATGGACCTTTCTGGGGAGGCTGAGGAGTGTGACACCCCCCCCCCCCCCCCCCAATGGTTTGAACACACTTTCTGGTCTGGTCCCCTTTCTTAAAAATGGGGACCACCACCTCAAACTGCCACTCCAAAGGCACTGCTCCCCAATGTCCATGCAGTGTTGCAGAGATGTGTCAACCAAGACAGCCCTAAAACGTCCAGAGCCTTGAGATACCCAGGGCAGATCCCATCCACCCCCAGAGCTCTGCCACCACACAGTTGTTTCACTGCCTTGGCGACTTCGGCCTTGGAGATTAGATGACCCCTTAAGTCCTCCCCCGGTTCTGTTTCCTCCATGGAATACGTGTTGGTGGGATTGTGGAGTTCCTCAGAGTACTGCACTGTCCAACTATCTCTCCATTTGATGTCAGCAGCCTCCCATCACCACCGTAAACAGTGTGAGCAAGTTAGCATCTCCCCATCTGAGGTGACGAAATGTTTGCCAGAACCTCTTTGGAGCAGATCGATAGTCTTCCAATCCAGCTTGAGATCAAAGACTGATCAAAGTAAGAACAAAGAAACTGGTTTCTGAGAGATCACAGAGCATGGAATTTAGACACGTGTCAGTTCCGTCAAAAGCCCATATAAAAGAAATCAGCTTCATCAGTAAAAACATTTCATCCATATCGGCACATCAACAGTTGTTCTCCAGAATCAGCTGTCACCCAGAAAGTCTTCTCTTAGCTGTAAAAACATGTCTTCCTGGGTTCACCACGGTCAGCCCATGACTCGCTGGCTGCGCTCCGAGACTTCCACCTACCAGGTGGTGTCCTACCTTGGACAAGGCACCTTTGGTCTCGTCACCAAATGTATTAAGACAGATGAAAACAGAAGACAGAAGACAGTGGCCATCAAAATGATTAAGAATGAGGGATATTTTGCTGGAATGGCCCTTGAAGAGGTAAGAAGGGAACCTGAGGATTCTCAGCATCCACACTTGTGATAGTACTTGGTGACATGAGTCCAGTGCAAACCACTGCACCACTTTGCCCCCTCCTTTATGACATTTCAAAATCTTATTTTCACAAATTTTCAGATTGCAGCCTTAAAGAAAATAAGCAGCCTGCACCCAGACAGGAGCAATCTTGTAAAATGGTATGGCCATTTCAACATCGATGGACACATCTGCCTCGAATTTGAGCATCTTGAACAGAGTCTCCAGCAGTTTATGCATGAGAGACAGAACACACCTCTCCTCCTGGAAGAGATACGGCCTCTCGTCTCTCAGGTATCTTCTATCATGTCAAGTTCTGCAAGTAATAGAGTTCAGAAAAAGATTTGTGATTAAATATTTTTGACCTTGTTGTTTAAATGACTTTTCAGATAGCAAATGCTCTCCATCACCTGAGGTCTATTGGAATCATCCATGCAGACCTCAAATTAGACAACATCATGTTGGTCGGTCGGCATGAGCCCTACAGACTCAAGGTCATTGATTTTGGCCTGGCCTTTGAGGTGTCTGATGCCAAGGTGGGCTCATATATTCAGACCCGGCCATACCGGTGAGTAACTGCAACCCTATTTGATCTCTGAGTTTTGTCTTGGTGGCTGAAGCTTAACTGTTGATGCTCTCTCAGGTCTCCAGAGATCCTGCTGGGAGCTCCGTTCAATGAGGCCATAGACATGTGGTCTCTCGGCTGCACCGCTGCAGGTCTTTACCTTGGTGTCCCTCTATACTATGCAATGAATGAATATGACATGGTGAGTAGCACATCAGGTCTGTTCTGTTTTGAACTCGGATCAAGATTTTATTGAACCTGTCAAAGTGTATATTTAGTACATTTTATCTTCACAGGTGTGACTGAAGTTTTCACATTCTTTTCACACTCTTTTGTGCATTCGTGATATTATTTATGTAAATGAACGAATTGTTTAAAACAGCCTTTCTTTGTGTTGTATCTTTAGTTGAGGTACATCATGTGGACTCAGGGTCAGCTCCCAGAGAACCTTCTGGCTTCTGGAAGCAAGACAGAAAGGTTCTTCCAGAAATGCTCTGACCTTCACACCACCACCTGGACATTAAAGGTATGGAGCTCTCCAGTAACGCTTGAATCTTACTAATCCACACACTTCTTCCAGTGCTCCATATTTTAACCAACAACATCACTTACTCATCATTTTTCCTGAGAGGTCATAGATGAGGGTTGTTTTCATTGACTGATCGGTTTTTCTAAAGAATCAACCTCCAATTGGCCTGTACTTGGTGCCTAGTTTAGACATGTGGAGTTAAGATCCAATCAGAGGAAGAGAAGGAGGCTCTACACTGACACACAGAAAGCATTGGTTTAGTTTTGATTGAGGATTGTGAGAGGATTAAACAAATGTTTTGAGGCGTATCTCTTGACATAACTTTGAACTCTGCCCCCCAGTCAAAAGAGCAGATCCAAAGTGATGCTGGGATTGTGTCCCAGGAGACCAGGGCAATCTGGTTGAGCAGCCTGGATGATCTCCTGCATGTAAGTGACCTCAGTAGAAATGAATCAAGGTGTTACTCACTCAAAAAATCCTAATGATGTTTCTATTTACTCTGAGAGCTGAGTGATCCATCTGAACGCTCTTTTGATTTTTCAGTGCAACAAACAAGTTTTCATCCGGGATGAAGATCAGGCTACAAGGGCAGCAGATACGTTCATGTTCGTGGACATGATGAAAGGACTGCTGCAGCTCGATCCGTCCCAGCGGATGACACCCTGCCAGGCTCAGGAGCACCCCTTTATGAGCATGAGCCACTTGACGGGGGTTCACTCCAGCAGCTCCTAGTAAGTCCAAACTCTGAATTTGATGAACTATTCCTCCCTTCTCTCTGTGAATGTGGATTTATGTGTAATGTCTGGGACATTTATGAATGAGCTTTTGCTACATTTTATCCTGCAAGTTATTTTTAATAAGTTTTACATTTGCACTGAGTTGATGACAGGTGCAGGCCATACAGGCCATGTAGTAAAGAGAACTGATCCATTTGCTTCATCTGAACATGATTCATTCAGTATGTGTTATATTTTCAAGGCTAATGGATGACTTGATTTTTCTTTCAGTGCAAAGTCCTGCTTCAGTATCATGACCATCGCGAAGATCAGGACACAGCCAGCTCCACAGCAGTCGCCCCCCAGGACTGCCATCCCAGTCCGTGAGACCCTCTGTCCTTTACGTGTGAAGAGAAGCTGTCTGGACGTCAATGAGAAGAAGAGGAAGCGCAGTCCCAATCCCCTCAGGACTGCAGATGATGGAGATCAGCACAGGTACGCTCCCCTGCATCAGTCTTTAAAGACTGAAAGATTAACATTTTTCAACTCAGTCAAACACATCTTGCACACAACAACAACAAAATAATATTTCCCTCCTACATGGCCAGGCGACTCCATCAGGTGGCTCCTCCCCCTGCCAAGAGGCGCAAACTGGACCCTCCTTTCAGCAGAGGCCACAGGGGTGAGGTGAGGGGGACAAAGCGAGCACGTTCAGAAGATGGGATGAGTGCAGCCCCCCACCCCAAAAGAAGGAGGACTGCAGAAGCAGGAGATGAGCACAGGTAGGCTCACCTACATCAGTCTTTAAAGACTCAGAGATGATACATTTCAGTCAACTAGAAATACATTTTGTGCCATGAAACTTCTTATTTCACAAACATTTTCTTCCAGGAGGAAGAAGTTTAGGTGGGGCCACACCCACAGGAGAGGCCTGTTTAGGCGGTCCAATCACAGAAGGAGGAAGAATGATGGCGGAACCTGGAAATCTCATGCTAGAGTCGCCTGAGAAAACCTGGCACAAGAAGGAGAGAGAGAACAGCAGCTCAGATGGACCTGTTCTTGTTTTATTTCCCTGTTCTTCTGATTTTTGTAATGTGTTTGTTTAAACATAATAAAATTGACATCAAAAATATACTCAGCTTGTTTTGTGTCAATTCATTGGAAAAATAAAGTATGTTGCCTTTTCCTCCAAATTTGAAATATCAGTAATTCTTTGCCAGATTTTCAAGATTGGTTCATGGGTGTGATTTTCACACTGAACATCTTCATATTTGTGTGAATGACGTTCCTTTCTCTCTGTGGTGAGTTGTGAAACCTCTGCTGAGACACAGGAAGTGCTCATGACAGCTGGTGCATGAATCTTTCCTCCAAGTCCCAGTGAGGTTCTTGAACTGGTGCAGGAAATAAAGAAACAATGTGGCTGAATCACAGGAGAGTTGGACTGGAAGCCTGAGTGGGAATGTGGTGAGGTAAATGCCCCTAGACAAGTCCTGCTAGCTGCACTGGACAACAGAAAGAGGGGGCAGGTGGATACAGCCCTCCTCCTGGCCTGTGTGGGAGAAGGGCTGGGGCCTGATTGAGTAAAGGCTGGAGGCCTCAACATGGGAGAGACTCAACATGGGCCTGAAAAGAAGCCTGGCAGCTGGGGCATGGCGGGATGTGCCAAAGCCACCACGATGACGTACACAAGAATGAAGGAATGAATGAGCTCCTGGTACTGAATGAACAAGAGTGGATCAACTTTGAAGGCATCAATGAAAGTTAAAGTGCAGCATTATGTCAAGGGATCTCTATGACAACTACACTCTCAAAAGAAATGTTTAGCCTCGACAAAAACGTCAACACAACAGTTTCCATTCGTCTTTCTCAGTGATGACAACTTAATCTGAAATTGCGTTGAACCAACAAACAATAAAACATTGGACCAATTAGCTTTTCCTCTTCAGTCAAAGCTTATTTTAAGTCCTGCTGACTGAATCACTGTTATTAGAAGGATGGGTTTTTAAGGTGGTAACTCAAAAAAATATGTGAAGTCAACTGGCTTCACCATATTATTTTAAAGTAGTTTAATTTGTTGTCTAGTTAATTATAATAACAATGCACACAACTTTTTAAGTGGCAGTAATTTAAAAATATACATAAATAAAGGAAGTCTAAGTCTATAAAGTATGTATGTATGTGTATATATATATATATGTATATATACACACACACATACACACACACTTTTTCTTTATTTCTTCTTTTTTGTATTTTTTGTGCTTTCAAGAAAGACAGTTCAACCACAGCTTTTGTGAAATTCACTGCTTGTTTTTATTTTGAACTTCAAAAACAAAGTCAGAAAACAAACTTCCACTTCAGCTGCTCCTCTGTGCCAAAAGTTGGTGATTCCTACGCGGAAGTGTGACCGGCTCAAAACTGACATGGAAACTCCAAAGTCTCCATGGACACAGAACAGCAAAAGCCAACTCCTCAAATGTTATGGCAAGAGACAAACTGCAAGAGACTCAAAGCTGCATAGTGACATCAGTATAATCCCCATCAGTCAGCCTGCATCAAGCATTCTGAAGACAAACTAAAACCGTTCTCTTTGGGCTAAAATATGGACGCATTTATTAAACAACACCTTTTTTGTCCGCTGTCACAACCGTCATGAAGGTTGAACATCCTGGACAGCATCATACGAACTAGCCTGACAGAGAAACCTTCTCAGTTTATTTCTTTGCTGCCTCTTCAAAAATCCCGTCACCTGAAGGAAATGTGACAGTGTCGGAGCTCTGAAACAGACGGATCTGCCATTTTTAGAAAACAATGTTTTTCAGACCCATGACTTTAGCACTGCCTCTCAGCCCATCCAGGTCAAGGAACACTCCTGAAAAACTTCAGAAGTATATAGAAGTTTCTTGCAGCACCTTTGAATGTCCCTCTCAACCAAACGTTTGGTTCCTTCCACAACAACTGCTGTTTCCCAGCGATCTGATCCAGGGGTGGGCCTGTCTCCAACAACGGCCATTTTATTCATGGGACTTTCAAGGCCGGTCTGGAACTCTTCGTTGTCCTTTTAAAGGAAAAGAAAAGGGAATTCTTGTCTTTCATGGTTTACAATTGACCTTAAATTTGTCTGTACAGTACATCTTCATGTTTCATTCGTCTCTTGACTGTGTTGTGTTGCGTAAAATAAAAGAACCAGTTAAACCACAGCCATTTGTTCATCTTTTCCTTTACATTGTTATCAACACTTACATTCTACTCCAGTCTAATTTTAACCCAGGGTCTAACACATCATGAGTCTGAGATTAAAAAAGCTTCTGATGTCCACAAATCATGATCACAACAAGCATAATGCTTCATTAACAGAACAAATAGGGTAAATAGTTTGGATTCAAAAAACTCACACACTTTTCTCCAGGGGCTGTACGGTGGTGCAGTGGTCAGCACTGTGGCCTCACAGCAAGAAGGTTCCGGGTTCGAGTCCCGGCTCGGGCACGGAATCTTTCTGTGTGGAGTTTGCATGTTCTCCCTGTTCCTGTGTGGGTTCTCTCTGGTACTCCAGCTTCCTCCCACAGTCCAAAGACATCAAGAGAGGACGAGGCTGATTGATACTCTAAATTGACTGTTGGTGTGACTGTGAGTGTGAATGGTTGTCTGTCTCTCTATGTTGGCCCTGCGATGGACTGGCGACCTGTCCAGGGTGAACCCCACCTCTCGCCCGTTCACGCTGGGATAGGCTCCAGCCCCCCCGCGACCCTTAATGTGTAGGAATAAGCGGAAGATGACGATGGATGGATGACTTTTCTCCAGCTGCTTCTGAGTAACAGTGTGTTCATGCTAACTGGAAACTCTGGAAATCTCTATGACAACTACGGATGTGTACTGCTCCTAAACTTGATTCCCATCAAGGCCGCTGCCTACATTTAGATTGGACAAAATGCCTTGAGTTGATTCATTTGGGGGGAAAAAAGAGAAAAAGTCTGACTAAACGTCATGTTTGAACCAAGAGTGGACAACTACATATTTTGTTACAAATGTCGTTTGAAGGTCATATGCTTGTTAATGCCAAGACAGAATTGCAGCGTTCAGGGTTCATGTGATGTGTTCCTGTTCCAGTTCTCTATATTCTTACAGTACTTTATTATTGTTACTCTCCTCATCTCTGGAACTTTTGGAGGGATTCTAACAGTGCATACAAGATCCCCATTTGAAGAGGATGACCTCAAATTCTCTGAGTCTAATGAGTAGATTCTTACTCTATTCCCCCTCTTAACAGTATCTCAATTTCCTGATAAGTGATCTCACCATTCTCCCTCTGACATGAACAAGTGCCATCACACTGACCCTGTTGGTTTGATTTGCTAATGCTCCTTCCCTCCTCCAACCAACTGCTCTTTCAGCACTGACAGTTTTATCTCCAACAAAAGGATTTGAAGAGGCTACGCAGAATTAGACTTTTTATGAAGCCCAATCTGTTACCATCAGATGTGATCATCTCCAATTGTGTTTCAAAAAACGAGCTGTGCAAATGAAAAGTCTAATTTATGCTCTGATGGCTTCAAAGACATGCAAAACCTTCAGAGCTGCCATCCTGATTCCTTGTGATGAGAAGTGTGTAAATGTAATAATTGTTTGTGTGTGTGTGTGTGTGTGTGTGTGCGTGTGTGTGTGTGTGTGTTTGTGGCAAGCGTAGATGATGTAGTCCTAAACGGATTCTTCACTCAAATATCTACCAACTGTTCTTTGACCTCTGTAGTAACAATAAAAAAGGAGGCAGGAAGGAAAAAAATACATTTGTGGGCTTAATTCAACTTAATTGAAAGGAAAAAATAGTTTTCTGGGTGACATATCGCTTTATTTTGCACTCTCTTTTGTTTCGATCTTCCTATTTAAAGTAGAGGACACAGGTGTGGTTTGGCGTGGATAAAACACAGCTGTCAGACAACATTTATTCCTGAGAAAAGTACACCAGCAATTTACTTGTTTTAGCTAGCATTTAGCTTGTCCTAGCCAGCAGTTAGCATGTGCTAGCCAGCAGTTAGCATGTGCTAGCCAGCGGTTAGCTTGACATAACTCGCACAATTATTGACCTATTCACTAAGTCGCATCTGTTACTGCAGCTAAATGTTGTGATGCGTTATGGGGTGTCGACATTGTCAGGGGGTCGAAATTGACAAGAATGGCGGTGATCAGCCGCGACTCACATCATTCACTGTGCAGGGCCCACATGGTCAAGCTTTTTTTTTGCAAATATCAAGTTTTGAGGCATTGTCAATGTTTCACTTTAGTATATTGAGATCGCTACTATATTTATTAGCATGCAACGCAAAGCAAAGGATGTAATCAAATCTTGTGTGACCCACTGAGAAAGTTGGTTGCACCAGTGGAAAAGTCAGTGCCGAGCCCTGCAGTATGGTAGGTTAATGAAGATTAACTTCCAATTTTCTTCCATGCAGGAAATAAAATTGGCAGGTGGTGCAACACTTTTTCACTTTGCAGCAAAGAAGGTTTAAAAACCGGTATGAACTTTGAGGAGTAAGAACAAGGAGTGTTGAGACAAGCTTTGGGATTGTGACTGTGTCAGTCACAGTCTTTAATCTTTCTGCAGAACTTCATGTGATAGAATCCTCTTCGGCCTCTGTGTGAGAACAGGTTCAAATAGGGAATAGCTGGAATATGTGACAGAGACTGAATTTCTGTAAAAAAAAAAAAAAATGCACTCAGGCAAAAGGGGGGAAAATGGTGCATTCTGCTCTGCCTTTTATGTGCTGTGTTTACATTATGTACCTTCCATGAAACAACTGAAGACCCCTGTATTCTTCCCTGATGTTTAGCTAAATGATTCAGTTGCGCAAACCACTACTCTGTTGGTTTAATATCAGCTTCACCAGTACTGACCATGGCAGTCAGCTGCATTAGGACAGAAAAAAAAAACGAGCTATGCAAGCAGAATAAGAACTCTGATGGGAAATGTGCAGTTGCTGAACAGGAAGCAGATAAGCTCTCTGCCTTGATCTTCACTCTTTGGGAATATCACAATTGCTAGTGATTATGTTTGACTGAAAATACACGGTGTAACATCTGACTGATGCAGGCCAGAGGGTTTTCTGACAGTGTGGGCAGACTGAGGGCAAAACTGAATCATTCTGGGGACTGGCTTCATCTCAGTGGTGCAGGGGTGTGGGAGAGATCAAGGGCAGGATGCACTTAGCAGTCTAATTTTTAAAAATGGAATTCTGGATTTTGATTCTGGCAGTGAGCCTCTGCTCATTAATTTGTTTACAAGTTTTGATAGGGACTGAACAGGTGAAGTCAAATCAAGTCAAATCACAGCTGAAGTTACTTCATGACACTTAGAAAGTGGAGCAGGTCTACATGACACTCCTTCAATGAATTTACCCCAACAATTCTCCATCAGCAGCACATCCTGCAACAGCGGTGACGAAAACCTTCCTTTTAACAGGCAGGAACGTGGAGCAGATCCAGGCTCAATGGGGACGGCCTTCTGCTTTGACCGGTTGGGGGGAAAGAAAGCAGGAGAGCGGGGCAGAGACAACGACTGAAAATGGAAAAAGAAAGATGTGGAGAAGGAAAGAGAGGGACAGAGATGAAAAGGGAGAGAAAGGAGGGAGAGAATGACTGACAAATGTGATCGGGCTGGAAGGACAACGTTGGTAAACTATAGCAACAAGTAGCTAACAATAACAACATCTACAGGTAACTCAAGCAATCAATTTCAGCATAATATGAGCAATTATGTGCTAGCAAACAGAATGCTGATGATAATGCTAGTACAGTATTAAGGGCTGATATAAGCAGTACTAGTACTGATCTTAGTTACGTAGGTTAAAAAAAAAAAAGCAGTCCTAAAGATTTGCTTAATGTGGGAGTTAAAGGACAGATCCTGATCAAAGATAATTCAGGTTCCTTTCGGTAGTGCTGGGGGCCAGGGTGATGCCATCCAGGGTACCTATCTCATTTGTTCAGGTGTTCTTAAGGTGTTTTGGGCCCAGCACAATAACTTCAGTTTTGTCGGAGTTTATTAAAAGGAAATTAAGGGAAGAGAGAGAGTGTTTAAGCAGCTTAGTTGGGATGGAGTCCAGATGGGATGGAGAGGATGGTTTACAGGAGGAAATTGTTGCACGTAGTTCATGAAGACTAATGGGAGAAAAACTATCCATGTGTATGTCTGGGCCTACAGCTGCCTCTAAGGCTTTTTAGTTTATAGATGACGTGGGTTCAGCTGATGGCAGGAGGAGGTGAATTTCCTCTCTAATAAGTAGAATTTTTTCATTAAAAAAGTTCATGAAGTCATTGCTACTCAGGGAAACAGGAATGCTAGGTTCAGTAGAGCTGTGGCTCTCTGTCAGTCTGGCTACAGTACTGAAGAGGAACCTGGGGTTGTTCTAGTGTTCCTCCATTAACGCTCAGTAGTAGGCTGCTCTAGTTTTATGAAGGGCTTTCCTATAAGTTTGCAGGCTATCTTACCAGATTGCACGTGACTCTTCCAGTTTTGAGGTGTGGCGTATCCTCTCCGGTTTTTCAGCTTTTGGTTTAAGCTGTTGGGTTTCAGAATTGTACCAAGGTGCTTGAGAGAGGCACCATCCCCACCTGTTTTTTGTGTCTGAAGAATTCCTTCATCACACAAAATTCCTTAACAAAAAGGAACAGGAAATACTATAAGTAAAATTTTTAATACTGTATTGAAAATAAGACACGGGATCATACCTGACCAGACAGATGTGTTTTGTCCTATCCATCCATCCACCCATCTTCTTCCACTTATCCACAGTCAGGTCACATGCACAGCAGCCTAAGCAGAGAAACCCAGTGTTCCGTCTTCCCAGCTAATACGTCCAGCTCCTCACCGGGATCCTGAGGTGTTCCCAGGCCTGTTGACAGTCTCTCCAACGTGTCCTGGGTCTTCCCCAAGGTCTACTGCCGTTCGGATGTGCCCTGAACACCTTCCCAAGGAGGCATCTTGAAGGCATCCTGACCAGATGCCCGAGTCACCTCATCTGACAGAGCTTCTCACCCTGTTTTACACGAAAGAAATCAAAATAATTTATCACAAATTATCAAAAGTAAATATGAAGAAGACTGAAGCTGCTGCAAATGGAAAATGGTAGACAAATTAAAAGGATTTGACTGACGCAAATTTAAATGGTAAATGGAATCAATTTTATATAGCGCTTTTCTACCTTAGCGGCACTCAAAGCGCTTTACAGTGTCATCTCATTCACCCATTCACACACACACTCACACACTGATGGTGGAGGCTGCCATGCAAGGCGCCAACCTACTCATCAGGAGCAATTATGGGTTCAGTATCTTGCTCAAGGACACTTTGACATGGTCACCGGGGTCGAGGATCGAACCAGTGACCCCCTGGTTGCTAGACGGCCACTCTACCCCTGAGCCATGCCATTAAAAGGTTCAGTATTGCAACAATATCTAAAATAATGTGCCGAAAACCCAACTCTAAAATGATATGGTCCTTTCAAATAATGCAGCCTCCAGGCCCCATAATAAACTAAAGAAAGGGGGGCTGAGGCCAGACTACACTGAGTGGCCATGGGTGCTAATCCTCACAGCAGAAATGGTGCCGTTTATATGTGCCTTGACCTCACCGTGGGTGTCTAGCTTCCCTACAATGCAGCACTCAGCTGCTCTGAAACTCAAAGAAAACACAAACAGTGTTTACAAAACATAGCAAAGCAACACAACCCAGTTGGCTATCAAAAGACAATAAATGGAAATTTAAATACTTTAGCAACACATGTACTAATTAATGTAACTCAGTAACTCAAACATTCATTCATCATCTTCCGCTTATTCCTTACTAGTAAGGGTTGCGGGGGGGCCTGGATTCTATCCCAGCATCTACGGGCGAGAGGCGGGGTTCACCCTGGACAGGTCACCAGTCCATCACAGGACCAACACATAGAGACAGACAACCATTCACACTCACAGTCACACCTACAGTCAATTTAGAGAATCAATCAGCCTCGTCCCCTCTTGATGTCTTTGAACTGTGGAGGAAGCTGGAGTACCAGAGAGAACCCACACAGGAACAGGGAGAACATGGAGACTCCACAAGGAAGATCCCAGGCTGGAGCCAGGACTCGAACCCGTAACCTTCTTGCTGTGAGGCCACAGTGCTGACCACTGCACCACCGTGCAGCCGTAACTCAAACAAAATAACCAAACAAATTCAGTGCAAAACCAACACAAAACGGGCGAAATCAGCAGCAGATCATAATGAACCAGTAACCTTCAATGGGAAGGAAATGTTTGCAGTTAAAGTGCTGCAATTCTGAAAATAGCTTTTTGGAACTGCTGACCCACTAAGGTATGAGTTATCACTTTGCAATGTCAAGGAGAGCCAATACACATGGAGGAAGCTAACACAGAGGATAAATTAGCTAACAGACCACAGGTAGAGCCGTAGCCAGAATGACTGGACTCCATACCAATCAACAGCAGCAACACACGCATCCAACAGCAAGAAGTGTGTCAAGCGGTGTCCGGCTCTGGGCAGGGGGGTCCTCCTGGTCACCTCCTGGAGCCCCCGGTTGCACCCCTGGGGGATTGGGTGGGGGGTGCCTTTCTCTTATCTGAATAGCGCTCTGATTTGCCCTCACTACACATCGCCATGATTTTCTATTATTGTATATATTATGAATGAAATGTATTTTATTTCATTAAAACATTATATTGTACAGGAAGGATTACAGGAAGGTTATTATGATAACATTATTTATTCACTCATTCATTCATTTACGTGTTTATTTTGTTTTTCTTTTCAAAGAGCTTAATCAATTTATTCTTAATTCTACGTCGCCATGGTCACCTGGTTCTATGTCCTGCTCTGCACTAGAAATTAAAAACATAGAGAGGGAGAAATAATACAAATATATGTAATAAAATAAGCCTAAGTAATTCAATAATATATAATATAATAAGAAAAAAAGGTAAGAGCTGCATTCACAACCACTGCACACTTTAGTCAGGTTCACCAATAATGCACAACTCTCCAGAAAAATGGCATCATCCACTACACTGGCTTTACAGATTCTAACCTGCCATCATAGATAAGGTGCACCTGCAGTGGGCTGTTTGCAACGCACACGCACAGACACAGACACAGAGACAGACAGACAGACACACACACACACACACATTAGAAGAAGAAGCAAAAGCAAAGAGGAAGTCAGAGGACCCATTTTTAACCTTTTGAGTGAAATTTTGGTTTAATTTCTATTCCATTTGCTCATTTTGGTTTAAAAACAGGAGCAGATTGTGGATTTATGTTGCTCACAGATGATCAAATATGTCGTCTTACCTTCAAAAATGATTTTACTGTTTGATTTTTTACAGTTGCTGGTCAGCCAGGAAAAGACATAGATAATCTGTCAGATTCTCTACATTTATATGAGTGGCAGTCTGGAACACAGTACTATGTTATCCTGCAATCTAAGCATGGCCGCCATGTGAATATGATCTGTAGGTATTATTTGTTTTTAATGTGATCTTGTGTAGAAAAGGGCACCAGTTGTGGTCCCAATGCAAGTAAACATTCAAATCCTATTTGTTATGGCTGGTTTTATTATTTCAGAGATGCCAACAACAACTCTCTCTCTTTGGCTTGCCTTCCTGCTTCAACATCTATTATGAACGGGGTTTGTGCTGCCTGGATACGGAGGTTTCCTTTGTGTCTCTACTCACTGTCTGCCACAGAGAGAAACTGACTAGTTGTTGACCACTACATTGCAGCCCATGTCCTTGTTTGGGCACGGTTGCTTCTACACCTCCTGTGGACCATGCAAACTTTTTAAATTGCCTTTATTACTCTCATAGAGGATGGCATATTCTTCAAGTGCTAGCAATCCCTTATTCAATAATCCTGAATCTATGAATATGTAAATATTGTTTAACAAGACACAAGGTGTAGCTGTTATCCAAACTGGATGATAGGTTTCCCCACTAGCTGCACCTTCAACTCAGATTAACTTGAGCACATAGAAACGCTCCCTCCCCTTAACAGATGAACGTCAAAACAGCCTTTTAGCGTCACCCTCTGAACATAGATCATTCAGTGAGGCACAGTCATCAGCAAAACAGATTTTGGAGGAGCACTTAAAGGCTCTCCTAAGGCCCGGTGTAATAAATCTCCAAATATAGTTTTCATTTGGTTGTTTATGACTCTCGTGGGGAGCTGGAAACCTTTTAAAGCTTGTAATCAAGTACTTTCCCAATTTCCATTTTGTATAAACAATATAAAAATATGCCAAGAGAGAAGATAAAATTATATTTGCAATTTGATGCAAAAATAAGACTTTAACGAGTTAGCTTATTATTTGACAATCTCACCTTCCAAGCAGATGACTCTGTGGGAACAGTTTTCCATTTACTGCCACCATTTCAAAAAGGTTTCCGGTAATGTGGAAGACTCTTCTTCAAGGAAGAGTTTGCATCATTTTCCTTAAAATGTGGACAAGATTATTCTGGCCCCATCATCACTTAT
>NC_141337.1:15835000-16062500 GCF_037954235.1 Aulostomus chinensis | reverse complement strand
AGATTAACTTTGAAGCTGTCAACCACAAGAACGGTGGACTGAGGTTGGAAATTTTTTTTTTTTTTAATCACACCAGCCCTCCATGATGCCAGAGTCTGCCGAAATGTGATTAAACTACAGTGTGCATGATCTCCAGGGTTGCCTTAATGTGATGAGGTTGAGAGTTTGAGATCAAATCCTGTTTCGTTAGGCCGTACAGCAGGAAAAGTAGAAATACTCTACAAAGAAGTTCTGATTCACTGATTCTGAAACCTTGGAAACGCTGCTCTGATGGTTCAGTACAGCCAGAACGTGAGAAACCTCACTGAAGGTCTATGTTCCAGACCTGTTTGACGGACTGAAGCTCCTGCAGCTTGATCTTGAGCATCTCGTTCTCCCTCTCCAGCTCATAGATCTGTTCTCTCTTGGGTCGGTTCTCAATGTCGTTCTTCAGCTTGAGACTTTGCCTCCTCTCCATCTTACACTCCTCCTCCACCTTGTTCAGCCTGTGCTTCAGCTGATCAATCTACACACACACACACACACACACACACACACACACACACACGCACGCACACACACGCACACATACACACACAGGACACACTAGAAAATGAATAGCTGGATAAACTGGAGCTGAGATTGAGTTTGATGACTTCCATCTTTTCATGGAACAAAGACATACTTCCTGCTCATTGCCAAAAAATCCCAGAATTGTGTGTGTGTGTGTGTGTGTGTGTGTGTGTGTGTGTGTGTCTGTGTGTGTGTTAGTGTGTGTTTCTGTGGGCTTGAAAACATGTGAAACCAAGTGTGTTTCTCTCACATTTCTGCAGTCCCTGTTAACAGTAACTGCCCCCTCGTGCCTGTCGTACCTCTAGCTGCAGGTCTCTGCTCCTCATCACGGCCATGTTCTTCTCCTCGCTCAGCGTGGCGTACCTCATGGCCAGTTTGTAGTTCTCATCCTTCACTCTCAACAGCTCGTCACTGTAGGTGTTCCTCTCTTCTTTCAGCTTGTTGTATCCTGCAGAAGCAAACACAGCCATGGATTATTAGATCATTAGATAATCATGAATGGGGCTGAAGAATAAAATGTAACACTTTCAGATACTTATTTTAGTTGAAGTGCATCGGTTCCCTGGATCTTTAAGAAACGATTTTAAAGTCTTTTTCACTTTTAAGGGTTTTTTTATCCTCTGAAATATTCTGAGACGTGCTCAGGTGATATTTTTTATGTAACTTTTAATGTGCATCTTTATCTTTTTAATAGCTTTTTATGTATTTTATCTATTCGCAATTTGTTGTGTATGTT
The DNA here is from genome assembly GCF_037954235.1 of Aulostomus chinensis. Classification (NCBI taxonomy): domain Eukaryota; kingdom Metazoa; phylum Chordata; class Actinopteri; order Syngnathiformes; family Aulostomidae; genus Aulostomus; species Aulostomus chinensis. Next base: position 16,061,212 of record NC_141337.1, on the reverse strand, counting down.
GTACGACTACTTCATCTACATATGTGTATGTGTATATTTTTTTACTCTCTGCCAAAATGATGAAGGGCTTTAAGACGCATCTTGTATATGATGAGTGCAATAAAACAAGACAGTGGGAATGATTTTGTCTTCCTCGGTGTAAAACAATACGACCTCTTCTACTATTTTACATCAATGTGCACTTTAACACATAGTAAAAAATTAAAACATTATAAAGTATTTCTTGTCAGTATATATGATTTTCACAGTGAATATCACCTTCAGTTGTCCACGACTTTTATGTAAATAAACTGCATGTTTGCCGAATCCTAAAGGGATCCCTCCTCTGTTGCTCACCCTGAGGTTTCTCAGATTTTTCCCTGTTAAAGGTTTTCTATGGAGTTTTTCCTCAGTCGATGTGAGGGTCTAAGGGCAGAGGATGTTGTTATGATGCCATGTGAAGCCCTTTGAGACAAACTGTTTGTGAAAACGGGCTCTACAAATAAAATTGCCTTGCCTTGCCTTGAAAAACACTGTATATAACTACGTGAAGTACTCACAGAGCGTTGAAGATATGATAGCGATACCTACTATTTAGCAACAGGAACTGACTCAAATCGTAATATTCGTATGTACTAAGGTCATTTTGTCAAGAGGAACTAATATGACTACCAAATTATATCTTCTGCATTTCTGTCCTGTCAAAGAGTGTTGGAGAAGAGAAGAGTGTTATTTAGTTTTGGTTTTTTATCAGATTTCATTTTACTTGAATCTTATTTTTTAACAGTTTATTGTTGAGTGTAAAGAGTTTCTTGTTTACTTAAGAGTCTATTGTCCATCTCCTTTATTTTGTGAGAGTATTTATTTATCTTCTTCTTTTTGCGACTGGAAATTCAATTTCTTTGAGGAGCCATCCCAAAGGGATCAACAAAGAGAAGTCTAAGTCTAAGTCTAAGTCTAAGAAACATTTGAGAGACTTTAATTTTGTATTACTTTTAACATTTAAGAGTGAATATGTTTGATTTTTTAGTTTAACGGCTTAGGAGACGATGGTGGTTGGACAGTCACGCAGAATAAGCTTCAAGTGTTTGGTGGGGTAACGATGCACAACAATGACACATCTACCGCGGAAGCCTTGCGTGACAAACGTAATTCACTGGAAATGACAGCGAGATGGTGAGGTCAGCACGTCATCACAACATGTATATCAGGTTACTAAAGTTGATGTGTTTGTACTCTGTTGGAAGGCTTGGAGTTCCTGGTTGGCTAGCCGTAGCTTCTTCTGCTCATCCTCTAGGGTGCAGTTCTTCCTGCTCAGCTCAACATGCTGCAGGGTCTTGACTTTAGACTGCTGCTGCAGCTTCACCACTTCATTCATTAGGAACTGGGTCAGACCCTCGTGACCCTCCTCCACTGCAGTGAGGAAGCAGAAGCAGGAAGGGAGAGGGGGAAAAAACACAAATTGTAATGCGCTTTCAATAATATGCAATAATCCCTCTATCAAATATACTTGCAGTAACAAGACTTCCTTAAACTGATGTGTTAACAAACCCTGCGGAAAAGAACTAAGAAAAGTATTCTTTCATTTTTGCTGGGCTTCAAAGACGGCGATACAAACTGGTCGACACTTGGCTGAAGACTCAGTTCAACACTTATCACTGCAGTTCCAGTCAAACTTGACGTGCAGCCAAAGGACAATGTCTCACCTACGATGGTGGAGAAGCGCCGTGTGGGATCCTTCCCTGTGACCACTTTGTAGAAGTCAGGGTAGTAAAACTCCAAAGTCTCCAGAAAAGCCACATACCCCCGCTGTCCCTTAGTTTGAAGGATGTCAAGTAGACGGCCTGACAAAAGATTGATTATCATCACGTTCACATTTCACCGGAATCTCTTCTGACTCTCACATGAACACGTCATAAGTGAAAAGCAAAAGCACTCTTCCATCAACATACTTGTGCGATTTGCTTTTGTCGGCAGCAGCATGGAATTGAGGATCTCATCCTCATCTTGTTCATCCAGGACTTTGCACTGCCGGAGGTAGGGGGTGAGCTTCGCCGGAGAGATGATATGGCAAAGTTCGTAGCGTTTACAATCCACCTTCTCCCACAGCGCCTCCACGTCATTCTCGATCTCACACATCCTGAGAAGTAGTCAAAATCAACAAGTGCCATTAGCCTTACAAACATCTGTGGATTCCAGCTGAATCAGAGGTTTATTGAGGTTAGCTCTTGGTGGAGATATTTGTTCATTTGGGATTCTCAAAGACATTTCTCCTCAGAGTATTCAAATAATAGCAGAAAACTCAGGCCAAAGGAATTGGTCCCAGTTGCTAGGAGCCATAATTGGGCAACACATAATGAATAATTCAGTCAAATTCGAGTATTGGGACTAAATATACTGGATACATTTGTGTATTGCTTAGTCCGTGTATACTGGAAGGTTTGCTGAAGGTACTGCAGAACCCCATAAAATCAGGTATTGTCTAATTCTGCCTCAACCCCCCTCATACTCAGATTTGGCTCAGTCTCAATCATCCCTTGGTCTCTATCTGGATTTGGTCTCTCATCCCTCTGTCTCTGTCTCCACTTGGTCTTCACACGGCCATGAAACAGGCTCCAGCTTCCTCCGTCTCAGTCTTGGCTTAGTTTTGCCCATCTCCCTGTCTCAGTCTTGGTTTCCTCATGCCCATCCATCGTTCTCTTTCTGGACTTGGTCTTGCCTGCCCCTCTGTCTCGGTCTTGACTCATACTCACCACTCCTCAGTCCTGGTCTACAGGCACAGAGCCTCTCTAGCATGACAAGCTTTTATAGCTAGTAAAAACGAATAATCCACATTTTCTAAAGTCTAATTCCTAAACCCACTGATTGTCAATATGTTTATTGATACAGCGCATGCATGGATCTCTGACAATGAGACAAAATGGTGATGATATGACAAGAACAAGTGAGTGGTGGCTCTGCAAGCACAAGATGGTTGCTTAAGGTAGTACGCAGGCTCGGGCCTTCCAGCCGTTGGGGGTTATGACCCTTTAACATAAATAAGTGTGACTTATGGGAAGGACTACATTTACCAGTAAAACCCCAACTGCAATAAGCATTACAACGGCAAAGGTTCCTGCATAACCTGACTGATGTACTCAGGGAAGGAAGTGTATTCAAATATATGCGAGAAATGGTTTCATGAAGTCGAGAAACGACTGTCAAACAACAATGATCCGTTTCCATCTCCTGTCTTTTCTTGTTATCTTTTCCAAATACATATTCCTACTCTTTCTTCTCCTCTCACTCCCACTTGCTTTCTTATCAATTCATTCCTTCTCTCTGCGTACAACACACAACACACGCGCACTGTCTGATCATCTCTGACATTTGCGTACACTGCGTATAAGCTTACAGTTAAGCAAATGAAGCCATTAGACATGTAAATACACAATTTTGCATACAACTGACATCTCGTACACGCATGGAATGTCTCAGCGTGTGCTACTGAGCTTCTAATTTTCTGGTAAAATTGATCTGCCCTCTGTTTGTTTGTTTGTTTTGTTTGTTTGACTGAATCAAGTTAAACAAATAAGAGATACCTTACTTTCATACACGCCCTATCATGTTGATAGATATGTTTGTTTAGAGTGTGTGCGCGCGCGTGCGTGTGCATACGTGTGTGTGTGTAGTATACTATCACAGTTCACAGAGGATCATGAAACCACAATCGCTAAGACCAACACACACCCATGCATGCACTCATGCTTTATGCAGAAGTACAGAACATGGTATGCAAAGACACACACACACACACACACACACACACACACACACACACACACACACACACACACACACACACAGACCTCTACAGAAACCACATACTCACAGACTTGTTTCCTCTTCTCTTATTTTAGAGTCTATTATTCAGAAAGCTCATCTGTTCTTCCTCCTTTTCCAAACCAGATGTGAATGGTTGTTCTCTTGCCATGTTTAGGGGAACAGAACGGACTTTTCAAAGCAAGTTTACATTTTCCCTTTTTCACCACAGCCTAAAAACTTCAGAGAGAAAGTCACACACTCGCAACCCTGTGCTGCCTTTAGGTAACGTGACGCACTCCAGTCTGCATATGAGCTCTAAACAACTGCCTCTCACTGTTTCGTACATCATCGCTACTGGGACACTACTGATAACACTGGTCAAGACATAGTCAGGTATTCTGATATTTCAAAGTAGACAACTATTATGTAATCTTTTGTATGTCTCTCATCCACACCACTTTTTTTTTTCAAATACTTGCAATATGAGCCAAAATTAAAGGGTAAAAAATCTTAAAAAAAAATAAAGTAAAAATCCTTCGTGTGTTTGAATATAAGTACCTTAACAAACACTTTTTCACTCATATAACAAATGTTCCATTCTTTATTTTTTCATTACTTATTTTGTGAATTTCTGTTGTAATTGATTTATTTATAGTTTTCCTTTCTTTTTGGCCTAATGCTTACGCTGTTTTTCCGTTGCCAAATTATGTCTTTTGTCCTTTTCAAAATCATTTATTTCGAGTATTTTAAACTTTATCTGTATGGGTAAATATCAGTCATTTCCCCTTTGAAATATATTTTTAAAAAAAACAACAAAAACTCAATACCAAAGTTGTGAGAACATGCCCAGCAACGTTTCCACACGGTGGCCCAAATTCATTAAGGTCGGCCAACCACAACAGGATTTGGTTTGGGAAGACTAAACAGTCCATTATAATAAAAGTCCAATCTACATGAGCAAAACACAAGAGGAAATCATAAATGCCTTGTCATAAACCTGCTGGAGTTCCTCTGGCTATTTTTTTGCAAGCAGTTTTGATTAAATTCCTGAAATAAGTTCTGTGGTTCACGCTCGCTCAAGATGTTTTGGCATTTTGCTGTACGGCAAAAAAACAAACAAACAATAACAACAAAAAAATGCCAGTAAATGACACATTCATGAATCACTGCGCTATGGGTGTCTTAAAATGGAGGTCGCTGACGTCGCAGGAAGTTGACGCATACATTAAGCATCGTCACGCCAACAGCTAACATATGGAGCGAGTTGTACTGACGTGGAAGTTCTACGTTCCTGATCATTCATGGCCTGACACTTTATTCACCTGAAGTGCTTCAAGTCTCATACACATTGTTTGCTAACGATCTTATTTCTGGTGATCATCAAAATCCGATCCAATATAAAATCTCAATGCCCATCACCATGCTAACCTCCAGGTTGGCTAGCAAACTTGCCACCGTTCTAGCCGTATTGTAGTCGACTCAAGTCAAGAGATTTATTTGTCCTGTGCATAACTGTACATGTACAACAGCAGTGACACTTACTGTACCTAAAGAGGCAATAGTTATGTAATGTAGTAATGTCCTGTCTGGCAGCAGAGAAGAAAGAAATACAGACGCAGCAATGCTCTGTTCTATGTAGCAAACAACCCATGCATACTGAGCTTCTTTGGACAATTTTGAACAAACCTTTAACGTTTCAGATCACAAGACAAACTGTATACTCATTTTAGTTGGTGTTGATTGATGGATGATTTCGCTTTGACTAATTTCTTGCTCCTGTGGTCTTGCTTCTACTTAGTTATGTAAACCATAGGCTATCACAGTATGTGACGACTACAAGATAACAGCTTTATCATAAATAGGTCACTCAGATTTGCAATCAAGTCAAATTTTTTGTATTCACGCCTTGATGTTGGTCATTAGCTGTCTTAATGGATTTATGTTTGGGGTTTTTTTGGTGCGTGGAACAGGAATGAATGTGACTAATATCCCATGTGAAAAATGATCTGGGGTTGGCTGATCCGCTATCTGATGGGCCCATGATTGGTTCAGGTGTGCAAGCCCTCATAAAGGCACTTTTGTCCAGCAGAATAGTGGACACCTGAAGGAATTTGATATCAGGGCTCTGTCTGTGGAGACAGAGAGAAGAGAAAAAGAGTGGGCGAGATCCTGTGTGCACTCTTCTACAGGGTGGAAAATGCTCTTTGCATTATTTGCATAATTCATTAAAGTCACAGTCAGTCGGCATCCGGTAAAATATGAATGGTTTAACACTTTGTAATTCTCACAAAACAATAGCTTTTTCCTCGCTATGGAGCATTTTGCAGTTATAAGATTTAAAGTGAAAGCAACGGCTTATTCATCGAGTACAATGACACACATTGGTCATTTAAAGGTCAAGCAAAAGATAAGAACGCACAACAAAACACTGAAACAAAATGAAGTGAATGCATAAACATGAGTACAGAGTAGTTGTATACAAACAAAAACAAGTTTAAATCAGAGCCGAGATGATATTTAAAAACAGATTAAGCCACGGGGAAAAAAAAGTTGTCATTAAATGAGGTTTAAGGTGACACTTTTAAATGGAAGCCAGTGTAAAAAACTAAGAATCATAGTAAAGTGCTCTCATTTCTTGACGTTAAGATTCTAGAAGTGTCATTTTGAATGTTGTCCCCTTCTTAAAACAATCGCCCAAGTCATTTTTTTTTCAAGTTTTTCAGAAAACAGAAAACTGGAGACAAAACATCAAAAGGAGTTGTTCAGGCAAAAAAATGTCAAAAAATAATTAATTAATATTAATAATTAATTTAAGAAAAAAAATTTAGGCAATTATTTTAAGGTGACAATATTTAACAGTCATATGGGCGGCAGTAAGGAGTATGTTACAGTCATCCACCCAACACAATCAAAAAGCATGACAAAGCTTTTTTTTTATTTAATTTGATAAAAATCTGATACTAAAACATTAGAATTGTTTTCAAGCTTTCATGTGGCCTCTGAAAATTCAGATCCTCGTCAATGGTTCTCCATGATTCTTGTCATGGGTGAAAGATTTTATGGATCGACACTCATGGTAACAGCACTGACTGCCAGCCTCCCTTCTGTGTTTCCTAAAAGAACAGTTTCATTCTTATCATTGTTTAAACAAAGGTAGCTTGATTGCATCCGGCTCTTTACCTCCTGGTATGTGTTTATTTGGTGAGAGTGTTCTAAATTAGAGTATGACCTGCATAGCTATAGTTAGTAACCCTACTTTTGGAGGATTTTGAAAAGGAGCAGTGTAAAAGTCTAAAACAAAAAGGGCTCAAGAACTGATCCTTGTGGGACTCCATACGTCATGGTAGAAACATTTAGATTTCCCTTTTTTTCTGACAAAGGAGTACTAGTAGTTTTTTTATTCTGGAAAATATGTAATGCAATGCACTACACTGCACATCTATTTTGTACCGCTTATACTTTTAAGGGCTGGAGCCTATCCCAGCAGCCTTCGGGCGAGAGGCAGGGTTCACCCTGGACAGGTCACCAGTCCATCGCAGGGCCAACACATAGAGACAGACAACCATTCACACTCACAGTCACACCTACAGTCAATTTAGAGTATCAATCAGCCTCGTCCCCTCTTGATGTCTTTGGACTGTGGGAGGAAGCTGGAGTACCAGAGAGAACCCACACAGGAACAGGGAGAACATGGAGACTCCACACAGAAAGATCCTGTGATGGAGCCGGGGCTCAAACCCAGAACCTTCTTGCTGTGAGGCAACAGTGCTGACCACTGCACCACCGTGCCGCTGCACTACACTGCCAAAGCTGCCGAAACTTGTGATATATCTACTGATAAAATAAACATTTTTAGATGTGCTTTGTTCAGAAGCTTTGTTAATAACTGCAGTGAATTTAGAGATGAAAATCATTCTGTTTGCAGTAGAGGTAGAGCAGGTGTCTCTGCTGGGAGTTTCAGCTAACAGGAACTCAGAGGGTGCCTGCACTGGAGAATGGTTGACCTATCAACAATTGCAAATAAAGCAAAATGTTTGTATTTGTAAATGTTTGTATTCGTAAATATGTCATAGATGGAAGTTTAGTTTTCTCCATCTCCATTTTGCCTTCTTTCTTCTACTCTCGTAGCAGTTGTCCCTGGTGATTTGGTTTTGCCAAATTCTTTTGTCAAATTTTGGACTTGACAGGTACTATTGCATTGAAATCCCTAAATGGTCGGGAATTAAAATAATTAAAAAGCCACACATCCTACCCCTGTGACTGTGACTGATGTAAGCAATACCGCTTCCATACACAGAGCACTAGGACTCTTTTCATTGTACCGTTTTTCACAGTTTTAGGTCCAGTCTGAATATATGAGGAGGCGAATGTATCAGAATGCAGAAGTGATCTGACAGAATTAGAGCTGGACTGTTAACAGCAGGAACACGAAGGCCTTGTTGAAAGCCTAATCTAGTTTATGACCTTGAGCAGGAGCTGGCCAACTTACATGCTGACAGTACAGAACGTTTCAAATGAGGTAAGAACTTACTTTCGGCAAATTTAACCAGCCATCCAACCATCCAGCCATCTATCCATCTTCTTCTGCTTATCCTGTTAAGGGTCTCGGGGGGGCTGGAGTCTATCCCAGCAGCCTTCAGGTGAGAGGTGGGGTTCACCCTGGACAGGTCACCAGTCCATCACAGGACCAACACATAGAGACAGACAACCATTCACACTCACAGTCACACCTACGGTCAATTTAGAGTATCAATCAGCCTCGTCCTCTCTTGATGTCTTTGGACTGTGGGAGGAAGCTGGAGTACCAGAGAGAACCCACGCAGGAACAGGGAGAACATGGAGACTCCACACAGAAAGATCCTGTGCCCGAGCCGGGACTCAAACCCGGAACCTTCTTGCTGTGAGGGGACAGTGCTGACCACTGCACCACCGTGCTGCCCGGCAATTTTAACATTCTTTACTAAATTTCTTTATTCTGAAAATGACAAAATTACAGCTAAGCTGCTGACATGGCTGAGGACAGTTAATATTCCACATACAATCCTGTTTACAAGCGGTATTTGTTTAAAACACATGGCTGTAAACATCATAAGAATGTCCCTAAAATCTGTTTAATACTTGAACTGACCTGTCAACACTTTGAAACATTTTGAGAATCAAAGCAAAATATCCAGTTTACGCGACCTTTCCTGTATTCAATGCTGATATTGTAATTTTTCTAAATAATAGTGAGTATTAGTGTGAATGTTAAAACATAGAAGTGAGATTGTCATCACCCCTTGAAGTTAGCGACGACTGGTTGTTCTCCTGTACTTTTTGAAGAAGGGAAGAATCTTTTACTTTTTTTTAAATACGTCACGAAGTAGTCATATTACAATATTTCATACATTTCATAAAAAACAACGATAATTTAAAAGTTAGGACGTATGAATAAGCACCCCCTCAGTGTGCATGAACCATGTATGACCCCTGGAATTAATGGCCAGCCCAGTGCTGTATTATATCATTTGCAGTAGACATACTGCAGTATATGGGTGTTATCATGATTAACTGGTCTGTATTGATGCATCTAAAGAAGAGGACACACTCCCAATCCACTAATGTGCATGGATGCATGTTTGAGCCGTGTTTTCAGACCAGTTCTACTGTTGGTAGCATTTGCAGGGGCTTTCAAGACTGGGTGTCCATGGCAAGAGACACTTGTCAGGCCTCCCACCTTTACACTCCCCAAAGCACCCAAGCTCCACCTCGGGGCACCAGGGCTCCCACAGGGTCGTGACAGTCCGCTTTACAAACTGAATAATAGAATTTAAGAGGTTTTCTCTACTGTTACCGCTGTTCATTGACGAGATCAGCAATGCAACTGAGCCCCTCTTCCAGTCTGGGCCCCTAGCAATCGCCTGGTTGGCCTGGTTTGCTGGAGTGAACACTCTTCCACATTTGCATGCTAGTATTCGCATTATTACGCAAGCAAGTGATGGAGGCAGATTTCTCTGATAACTTTTGCTGAAGTTACGACAGGATGTCTCAGTACTCATAACTTCATTTGAAAATTACAATTAAACACTTTATGAGAATTGACTGATTGACTGGAGTCACAATCATAGAATCACAACACTGCAAATTTTGAGGAACAAAGGGCTCTTCACCAAAAAAGCATGATTTGAGTTGAGGTTACGCCTGTAATACATGTATTTGTTCTGTTCTTTTTATAAAGTTCAATATAAATGCAAAATAAATGGAGTCGAGTCATAAGTTCAAGACTTTTACCTCTGTACCGGCGTTCATAGCGCCATTTAAGAGAAATATTACAAATGTAGGTTCACCCCAAGTACTTGGTTCACTGGATCACTACCTGAGCGTCTCCCCGCATCCCACTGGCTCTGCACCTGCAACTGGGATCCCAAACATCTTGCTGATGGCAGATAATGGCCCCTTGATGACTACGATTACGCACGTTCTTCAACCGCATGTTCTCCTGAGAGCATTTTCAGTTGAATGTGGCAGTTGTGAAGTTCGAAGAGTGACTTATAATGGACAAACATGCAATTTATGTTGCGTTCTAGACGTCGTCTGCGCGCTGTGGCAGGCGGCAGTGAAATGAGGTGGATCCGTTGTGCCGCTTCTCGGTTTTTCCTCTCTATTGGGCGCACGTCCAAAAGCAGGTAGCACATGTTTTTTCCGACAATTTCTGAACAAACCCATTCTCATACACAGGCAAGTACGAGAGCAGATGAGCAGGATTAATGATCTTTTGCTTACCTGAGATGCGTAACGATAAAGAATCCGAGAGTCGACGGAGATTAAAAACTTGGTCGAGGCGGAGTCTGTTTTGTTGTTGTGGTTCTTTTTAAAATGAAAGGTAACTATAGAAGTTCGGTTTGTCTCGATTGAGCCAGACAAGTTCTACAGAGGGAAACGCATGGCAACTTTGATCTCAATTTACCGAGTAACAGAGAAAGAGAGAGAGGGAGGAGGCGGGCGACGTGCGCTGTATGGAAATAACAAGTGCTCTACTCGTGTGAGGAAGCACTAGTGTGACATACATCTATGCTCAAGTACCACAAATATTACAACATTCCAACAGCTTCAGAAGTACTCCTGGTTGCTAGGACTGGATGTCATAACAACAACAACAACAACAGCAACACCACTAACAACAAAGCCATTGAACAAACAAACAAACTAACTAACACACTTTTTTTTTTTTAACTGTCACCATTCACCTTCCTATACCGATACTTTGACCTCACTACTGGGATATTCTTTCTGTAGGGATTAAAATCCATTGTTAAAAAAAAAATAATGAAAAGAATGAAATTCCAACATTTAACAACATTAAAATTTTACCAAAAGGTGATCATCCAAGTGTACCAAATGGAGTGTGTGCCTGCTTCTCTCCTTGTGGAAAGCTTTGAGGAATGAATGTACTTTGTGATCTCTTACAAATAACGAGTTGCCAGATGAGTTTTCAGCAGCTTAAAGGAGAAATTGCCCCTCTAAACATCAGAAAATACATCTACAACTTTAAAATATACAAATATATTGCATAATATCAAAAGGACAACTTCTTCATTCAACACAGGATATACAAATTTTCTACAAGTAAAGGACTGTTTTATAATGTGGTTTAGTTTGATTTTTCTGAAACACAACAGCTTAAACAAAAATCTCAAAAACTGGAGAGGATACAGCGCGCCTCCAGACTGGAAGATTCACATGCAATCTGGTAAGATAGCCTGCAAACCTATAGGAAAGCCCTTTGTAAAACTAGAGCAGCCTGCTACTGAGCATTAATGGAGGAACACTAGAACAACCCCAGGTTCCTCTTCAGTACTGTAGCCAGACTGACAGAGAGCCACAGCTCTACTGAACCTAGCATTCCTGTTTCCCTGAGTAGCAATGACTTCATTAACTTTTTTAATGATAAATTTCTACTTATTAGATTAGATAGAATTCTTCCCAGATGTACACCTGGATATCTTTTCTCCCAGTAACCTTCATGAACTCAGTACAAAAATGTCCTCCTCTAAACCATCCACCTGTCTTCTAGACCCCATCCCAACCAAGCTGCTGAAAGACTCTCTACCCCTCGTCAGCCCCTCCCTCTTGGACATGATCAATGTGTCGCTGTTATCTGGTTAGGTCCCACAGTCCTTTAAAGTGGCAGTAATTAGACCCCTTCTCAAAAAAGCAACCCTGGATCTAGAAGTCCTGGCCAACTACAGACCAATATCAAATCTTCCTTTGCTCTCCAAAATTCTGGAGAAAGTCACAGAAACAGCTCTGTGACTTTCTCCACAGCAACAGCTTATTAGCAGATTACCAATCAGGGTTCAGGATTCATCCTAGCACAGAAACAGCACTAGTCAAAGTTACCAATGACCTCCTACTAGCATCAGATGAGGGACTGGTCTCTGTGCTGGTCTTATTAGATCTAGTGCAGCTTTTGATACCATTGACCACCATATCCTTACAGAGACTGGAACATGGCATTGGCATTGCAGGAACTGCACTAAACTGCACTAAACTAGGTTGATCTCAGTTTGTTCTCGTTCACGGTAATTCCTCTGAAACCACTACAGTCAGTTATGGTGTTCCACAAGGGTCCGTGCTTGGACCGGTCCTCTTGATGTATCTGCCTCCATGAGGTCACATAATAAGGAAACACTCCATTCATTTTCACTGTCAGCTTGGATAGGCTCCAGCCCCCCCACCCCCACCCCCCACCACCACCACCATGACCCTTAACAGGATAACAGTATAAGTGGAAGAAAATGGATGGATGGATGGACTTGATTTTCAGTGAAAGCAAAATATCCCTTTCAGATCTGACAATATAAACTAAATAACTGAAAATTAATCTCAAAATCCATTTAATAAACTCAAAAGGCTACATTTCCCCCTGAAATGAGGAACAAATCAAATAGCAGAACAAGAGGAAACTGCAAATCATAAAATTGTACATTAAACTTTTGTGTAAGTGAAACTAAACTTTTTTCCAAACTCTTTGAATCTAAAGGTATAAGCGAAAACAAACGGTGATGTTATGAATAACTTTGCATTTTGTTGAAAACCTGTATATATTACCAGAACAGAGCTCCTCCTCCTGTCCCGCCACGTCATCAATGCGGAACTAAAGAGTCGTCATGTGATTTCAGTCAGGATGTGATTTTCAGTCGCACTGTTTACCTTCCGCTTCTAGCTGCGATGGAAGTATCGCTTTCAACATGTACTCACACGGTTCAGAGAGTTTAATTAAGCAAGCAAGGTGAGGGGAAAAAAACCTGTTTGTCTTCTACAGCAATTTTTCATACTTTGTTTTTATTCAGCCACCTAAGCTAACTAGGCTAAAGCGAGGTAGCCTCTCACAGCCGTCTTATCTGGCAGTCTTCTAGACGCATAGTTACATAGCTGCCTTCACGAAGACAGTAATGTTCAAGTGACTGACACTGTCAAAGAGGTTTATGTGAATTTGCTTCCCATGTGTATTATGGGGTCTGTAATTTAGCATCATTTTGAGAGGAAGGGGACCTGCCCATTGACACACGCAAGAGGCGCAGACCGTTAGAAACCACTTCAAGTCTCGTGCAGTCCCATTCAGCCACCAGCGACTCTTCTGCTCCCATAAATAACACTTATTGAGTAATGATTCTAATTTGCAGTGTTGGCAAAACTGAGAAAAGATGTGAAAGCTTAAAAGAATCATATCCGCTGTACTGGAAGGAGTACTCAGAGAAGATGTGAATTCTTTCACCTGTTGTGTTTTATCTGTTTATTTTTTTTACACAAATAGTAGAAAGCTTAAAGGGGGGGGGGGTAAACTAAAGAATGTGTCAGTGTTTTTAGTCGTAAATCTGAGGGGAGATCTGGAAAATCTGTTTCGCCTGTTTAGGGAGATCCAGGAGTCTGAGCTTCAGAAGTTTTACAGCAGGTTGATCAAGCTGCTCCAGGGGAAGGAGCTCAGCCATGAGACCATCGACTGCCTGCAGAGGCTGCACCTCATCCTCTCTGCCACCAAGTACACCCGCATGTAAGAGCTCCAACTCCCATACCACATCTGTTTATTCACCTCAGTCACTCCCACCTGTCAGTCAGTGTGCTCTTTATGCCACTACCTTACTGTCCACAATGTTCTTCTTCACTTCTCATATGTGGTTTTTGGGATAATTATTATGATGACTTGCTCTCAACACAATTCGGACTCAAAAACAAGCAAAGTGCAATCCTGGGAGGAATATGAAGGTCTCTATGTGCCAGATGATGAATAGGAGCTTTAATATGTAACTATTCTGTCACTGTGTTCCGACTCTTCTGTTTTCATGAACCAAGATTGCCAGCAGAGCTTCAGAGGAGTCTTTTATCCCTCCTTTCCTCATCGGTGGAACAGTCTCAGGTGCTGAGCTCAGCTGTGCTTAGAGAAACACTGCCCCTCTCAGGGCAGGAGGTGAACTGCAGCCAGGAGAACACTCATGCTGACGCGCTGCTGCTGTCACAGGTGTGCACTCATGAATGTTTTCTGCTCCTTTTGGTGATTCCCCTTCTGTTGGTCAACTTATTGATTCATCACCCGCCACTCTCAAACTGCACACAGACAGACAGACACACACACACACACACACACACTCACTAATAGGTCTATCCAAATACATCCACATTTTATTTTTATATTTATTACACATCACATTAAATATTGTAAATTATTTAACTTGACCCTGGAGCAGCCATGTCAACTTGCCATATGCCCTTGATAGCGGCCCGTCAGTTGATTTTTGGAAGCATTCTGTATCGGGCATTGGGCGGCGGAGTGGACTAGCTTATTAGTGCTGGAGAACTTCTGGTTTGTTGGCATCAGCCAAGACTAGATACCATTTTAATATAAGATGCCTCCAGCATGAATACTCCCTAGTGAACATGGTTGCTCTGGTTAGCACAGTATTCCTACAGGAGCTGAAACAAAGACAGGTCACAAGGACAGGTGGATAAAAAGCCCAGATAACAGCTGACTGAGGAGCAGATCCACCTTTGAACCAGCACATCCTCCTAGAGTCACACCTGGTTTATCCATGTTAGGCTGCGCACACTCAGGAGTGGGTGCTGTCATGGTCATTCACTGGAATCCAAACAGTTACTGGATGATTAGTGGAGTGAGGACGTGGGTGCTGGGAGGCTTATTTTTTTATTTTAAACTGTGATTTGGAGCACACATGCAGATAGCAGACCCAGAGACCTTTCCTGTCCACCTGCGATCTGCTCGCTGCGCAGTCACTCCAGAAGTCCTGTGACATTGGTCCAGATGCTTCTTATGATTGTTAGTGCTTGCTGGAACACGCTAGGTGACAAATATTTGAACAGAAAAGTTAAATTGCAGGTTCTGCACTCGTATCCACATGAAACCTGAGGGAGGAGACATCATCATCATCATCATGTCCTGGATCTGTGAGATCTGAGGGCTCTGACTCGCTTGGCCTGGCTGAGCTTCTCCTTCCTCCCCACCTCAGGCTACTGCTGCTCCACCATGTTCCTGTGGGCTTTGACCTGCTGGTCATTCCTGCGGACAAAAGCCACCAACTTTCTCCCCAGCTGGATGGGCTCTTTTTGAGCTCTGTTTCTGGTACTTCTGTTCTTTAATTCCATCTCTTGCTCCTCAAAGTCATTGTACGTGTGTGGCCGCAATATCACACGGGTCCTTCCAGGCAAAGCCTTTGTGTGTGCAGAATCTCTCCCAGAAGATGCGGATTACCTGTGCTACAGAGGCCAGTTGAGGACATAAGAATTATTTGCACGATTGTCATGTAATTATTTGCATAAAGACAACAAGTGTTATGTTGACTTGCAGTATCGTAGTTGCTCCTAGGATTTTCAAAAAGATGCAGTTTCTCATCCTCCTTCCCGTTGTGCTCCATCTCCTCCCTCTCAATCATCTCAGAGATTCCTGTTGACCACTTAGAAGCTCTGAAGAGGAGCAGCAGATGAAATGTGGAAATGTGGGTTTCTTCCAATGCTGGAACAACTCTTCATTTTCATAACGGTAGATCTGTTTCTGTTTAGATGTTCCATGTCTAAATAAGGAAGATTTGAAGTAGTTTCTTCTAAATACTGAGCAACGTGAGCTCAAACCTCCACACCATCTCCATGACTGCAGTAGCAGATGGTGGTTAGATTCTGACGCAGGTTGATGCTGTCAGCTCCTCCTTTCGGCAAGGATGCCCTATGATTGTCGTTGCTGCCAAACTCAAGCAAGCAGAGACATCAGACGCCAACTTAGATGAGCTGAAGGTTGAATATAAAATAGTGTATCATTATTCAGCAAAAGCTCTCCAATCAGAGTCCTTCAGCTGTTGACGCTCCAGATTATTTTGCAGACATGAAATAAACTTGTACTCACCAAGTTCCCATTGTGGGTCACTCAGTACACTGCCTCAACCAAGTTTTCCCACCTTGCTGCCTCCGAGGGATTGTACAAGTTCTTTTCTGGAAATGTCAGAAGCAAGTTTAAAACTACAGGAGTGGACTTTCTCTTCACAGCCTCCATTGATATTGAGAGGGGCAGAGTCGTCACTGTGTTGCCTGAAGTCTATGAAAACTTGTTTTTTGGTTTTAGTGTTAAGGGGCAGGTTGTTATCTGGTGTTGCTGGACCTCGTGGCTGTAATACTGTCTCTTCTTTTCCTGAGATGAGCCCGACCATGGTGGTGTCATTTGCAAATTTACTGACGGTGTTAAAAGGGGTGTAATGGAGGGCAGTCATGGGTGTAGAGAGTGTAGAGTAGAGGTCCAAGGAACTGATACCGAGGGAGAGTGAGGACGATTACTGGGGGCAACGTTTCAGTGTCTATGGTTCCAGACACAAGTGGGTGGGGGGGTGAAGGTCCATCAAGTTTCTAACCAGAATGTCCAGAGTGATAGCGGTCCTCTATCTTCCTTGCACGAGCCGTCTTTGCAGCTTTGATGCCTCTCCTTAGGTCTGCTCCTGCTGTGCTGCACTATGCCCTGTCACCTGACCTAAGGGGATTTTTGCGGTCTGTGAGACTGGACTTATCTTGTCTCTCGGGGTTCCGGATGGGAAAACACGCAAATATTTTGGGCCAGACTGACAGTCTCGACACAGCCTCTATTGTAGAAGAGCTCAGTCTCTATATACTCCTCCAATTCCTAGCACAGCAGTCCTGTAGCTGGAGGGGTGCACCCTCAGGCCAAGTCATTATAGTTCTAGTTGTTGGCTTTTTTCTTCTCATGAGGAAAAGGCTTGTGTGCTGGGATGTGGTGCAGGGAAAGGTGGTCTGACTGGCCAAGATGTGGGAGAGGTGCAGCTCTGGTAGCAGGTCACATTGAGTGAAGGTTGGAATTAATGTCCTTTAGCATGCTACTGTTTGTTAATGATGTTGTATATTTGGGAAAGAGCTGCCAACATTATCACCTGGCAGTAGTGTACACATGTTACTAGGCAGATAAAATGGTCTACATGTCTCTGACGTTACTTTCAGATGAGGTGTATATGTTGGAAAAACTATGTTTTGTGGTAAGATATACCTTCAATTTAGTCATTTGCAGGCACAAGGTACTACAAATTATTCACAACATTGGAAAAGTTGTGATATTATCTTATGGTAAAAATGAATTCATTTTGCAGGAGAGAGTCCTAAATTGTGGCAATGAATTCATTAAATTGAGTGAAAAGTTAAGGTCTGTTGGCCACAGATAAATCAAGTGAAGGAAACGAGTTCCTGTTGCCACAAAATGTTTTTTGGTTTGACACCAAGGGTGGCAAGTCCTTCAACTGCTGTTGGTCACTGACCGACTGACCCATGATCTTAAATGCACCTGTACATCATCTAGAGTGGAGTCTCCTCCTACGTCTGCTGGGGAGAAGAAGAGATTCACATTTTTCTCACACTAAAATGGCTCCAAAGTTGGAGATATTGTTCTTCTCTTTCTATTGACTTTTCCATCTGCTGGATTCTACGAACTGAAATACCACAGAGTTAATCTGACTCCAGAAGATGATCAGCCGTGTGCTCATCTGTCTGAGGGGTGGATGACATTCAAGACTTTTACTGTTCATGATGGAGAAGAAGACAGAAAGATCGAGGAGCCGTTTCCAGAGTGAGGAGGGGAGACCTGTTGCATCCTGGAGGTAGTGAGCCGGTCACCATGGCTTCCTGGTTTGGACCAGTGCTCTCGGCTCACCGCCGTATGCTACAAAGACACTATGTTGCTCAGAGGCTTCACCATCACCATCACCATGACGTCCATCATGCTCTGTTCTCTCTCACCTCATCCTGAGATTGTTTTACACAGTTATTGTCATTTATCAAAGAAACATGAACTGATATTTTGGTAGCCAGTGGTGCGTTTGTCATCTTTCAGTCCCCGGGGTAAACGTGAGCGACAAGTTTTGTTCTAACAGCTGTATTTCAAACTTCTCTACCTGAACCATGTTATGTGTTTCACTGCTCCAGAACTATGCAGACTAATATTACTGAACCACTACAGAAAACACATCAACATAGAATATCCAGGAATAAACACCACAAACTCAACTACAAACTGATCTGCGCAACAGTTTGTCCACATTATGTCTCTCTGATCAGGCGTCAAGCCAGACATGAGGTTCCACCTGGTTTTGATTTCTCTATGGACACTCCAGGGCTCCCATATTTTCAAATCACATCCGCAGTTATTTGATGTATTGAAATTATCTGGGCTCCCCATCTTTTGAGTCTCTCTGTTTCTCTCTGACCTCCATTCTCAGAACTTCTGTACTATAAGAAGCACGAGCAAGAACAACCATAAAGAGTTTATTTTGTTCTCATGGTCTCCTATGTACTCTGATCTCTTCAGGCTGGATCCAGGGAAGATCTCTCATCTATCTGCTCTCAGCTCTTCCACAGTCTTGAGAGCCGAGCATCAGAGGGGCCGACACACTCCCTCACACACACGCTGCCAGTTCTCAATGCCATCCTCACACACAGCTCTGAGTGCCTAAGCGAAGGTAACAAACAGCTGGGTGAAGTTTCCAGCAAATCTGAGCAGCAGCTGGTAGTTTTTTGAAGCTAATATAGACCTGGACAGTTTTATTGTGATATTATGGTCTCACCCTGTTGTTTATCTGCTCCTGACTAATTACAGATCACATGACCCTCCTCAGTAAAAAACTTGTAGATTGGCTGCGCTATGCAAGCATCATGCAGGGAGGCGGCGCTTCCTCGGGAGGATTCTTCACAGGATCCAGGTCCCGTCAGGTACAGTTTTATATTTGATGCTGATTGGTGATCTAAGATCGAAGAAGAAGATATAAAAATCTTTCTTTTCTCAGCCGGTGCCTATCGCCGAGCTTGACGGCTCGGTGTCAGGGGATTTCTTCACCGTGCTGTGTGTGGGTCAAGGCTTCACTGAGGACCAATGGATGAACGTTTACTCCTTCTCAATGCTCCGTCACTGGCTTCTCACCTTCCACTCTGTGTCAAATGGAGCCACAGCTGACAACGGTATGACCTCACCCCTCATATAACCACTGAACACTTCAGATCAAGACTGTGTGATGGTGAGGGAAATTTACAAGTGTTTGGCCTGTAAATAATCAATAATAATGGATGACGGCTCCACTGATGTCCTGGGTTTCCTCTCAGACAACGTTTGTCTTTTGAAGAGCAAATCTCCCAAAGAGCCCTCATGAAAGCTGTAACATCTTCACATGTGTTCTCATCTCCAGTGAACAAGTTACAGCTCAGTCTGTCCCTCTCCCACTCCCTCTCTACCGGTAAGCAGTGAGTGTGTGGGCCCTCCCTGCATGCCACAAAGCTGAAACCATTCAACTTCTCTGTCCTCTGTTTAACTGCAGAGCAGCACAGGTCAACTCACAACACTTTGACTGATCATGACTCACATCCACCCTCAAACTAACAAATGATCTAACCAGAAAGCCTGATTTGTATTTTCCTTTTCTACATGCTTCTTCTGGTTGACTTGAACTGAGCAGCTTAGAGCTTTTCCTCAACTTGACCCCTCCTTTGTTCTATAATGTAATCAAAGAAGCTCTTTTTAATCTTTCCAAGGGGCTGCCGCTGACTCCATAATGAACATTTCTTTCTTTTTAATAATCAGTCATCAGTATACATGCACATAAAGACTCCCTGAGGAATTTTCTTGAAAAATTGATGAAGTATTTCAAATAAGAAATATATTGGGCCTCATACGTAAATATTTTCTTACTTTTTCTCTTTATTTGTTCACCGCTATAAGAGGAATTAAAGGAAATCCCTCAGATCACTCTTGGAACAAAGGCTGAAAACCAAATCTGTTCTTACCTACCTGATAAATTGCATTTGATCTTTAACTTAATGGAAAGTAGACAATATACAATTAGGATAAAGAAACACTATGTTGACTCAAGGGCCATGCGTAAAACCACAAGATTAAAGACGAAATTGAAAACATTTACACCTCCTGGTCAGTAGGTGTCTCTCTCTCTCTCTTGCTGCACTTATCTACTCCACTGGTTTCTCAGGTTGACACAACAAACCTCACATGGTCAGAGTTGGAATAGCATTAATAAGAGAGATAATTCATGTGGTCAATTCCATCATGATACATTTCATGATGTCACACACTAATAGTGTCAACATGAACATGTCAGGGGCTAAAGTTGCTAACTTGTGCATTTGCTATTGTTAGTTAGCAAACGTTAGCTTACCTGTCCAGTAGGAAAGCGGGGACCACCATAGAAATGCTGAACCAGTATCGACTCTCTTCTTCCTCCTTTGTTGGTCCGACAGTATTTGAGATGAATGATATCCAACACCCCGTAGCTCCTGAGGTGTGACGACACATAGACGTGATATCTACGTATTTAGACTGTTGGCCCAGAGATCCTGAGCCATTTGTCAGCCAACTTGCTGGAATATAAATATTAGGAACATTTGGGCCTCAAGAAAATGTTTAAGATAATTATTTCACCACTATAATTTGTTGTAGATAAATTTAGACTTTAATTCTGCGCCTTTCTAAGAGTTGTGTGGCTTTTTTTCTTAAAATTGTTGTCTATTGTACCTTTAAGCTCTGATAATATAGGGGGGAAAAAATGAAAATTCCACCAAAGCAGTTCCTGGTTACTTTGCACTTTTCAGGTGAGTATAAATGCCTCCACTTGTGTCTCACAGCAGCGACCTGTGATGAGTTTCACCAGGTTCTGGTTCTAGACCTCCTCCTGCTGGGTCTGAGAGCTGTGCTTTGAACAGTTGTGGTTTTCCTGATCTCTTCAATGAATTGTTGGTGTCGTGGTGAAAGTTCTATCATATTGTAACAAGCCACACGACTACACACCTATTATGCATCTTGGAGGAATAGTAATAGTTTATCAGCTTATCAGAGGTTAGGAGGGCCCATAAAACAGCAAACAGGAGAGTACACTAAACAACAGGTCTTGGTTGGCACGGTGGCACAGTGGTTAGCATCACAGTAACAAGGTCCCAGGTTTGAGTCCTGGCCGTCCCAGGTCCTTGTCAGTGGAGTTTGCATGTTTTCCCCGTGTCTGTGTGGGTTTTCTCTGGGTTATCGGGTTTCCCCCACCATCAAACACATTTGGCGTAGGATGATTACTCCTGTCTGTGCTCCTGACCAAGGTGCTGACAGAAGATCTGGAGTTGGTTTACCTAGAGGATGGCTTAAGATAAGATAAGTTATCCTGTACTCAGGAAATCCCAGCAGCATGGGGGACAAAAGACAGAAAATATTGCAAGGAAACGTGCGTATGATAAATAGACAAGTTAAAATATATACTGTATATAAATACAAAGAGTATAGAAAAATAAACAGGATAACTAGATACACAACTGCTAGTTTCCTATTGCACATATATGGATGACAGTATGGATGAAGTATTGCACAGCAAAGCTCAGCGCTAAGATAATAAAAGGCTTATATAGTCAGTATATAATTTGCAGTGAACAGTGTAGAGGATACTACCAGAGGTGAAAATGACAGAGGTGGTGTTCACCTTCAGACATTTTCCTGTTGAAAAGCCTGACAGCTGATGAGAGGAAGGATCTGTGGAAGTGCTTCTTCTTGCACTGAGGGTGCAGCAGTCTGCTACTGAAGGAGCTGCAGAGGGTGGGAGGTGTTGTCCATGATAGACGTCAGCTTGGCCAACATTCTTCTCTCCCCTACTTCCTCCAGAGTCCAGAGGATAGTCCAGAACAGAGCTGGCCTTCCTGACCGGCTTATTCAACGTGTTCCTGTCCCTCTCAGTGCTCCTGCATCCCCAACTGCATCGAACACTGCAGATGCCACCAAAGGTCCTTAGTAGAGTCCTGCACACCCTAAAAGACCGTAGTCTCCTCAGTAGGTGGAGGCAGCTCAGGCCTCTTGCACAGGACATTTATTTTTTGTGGGACAGTCCAGGTTCTTGTTGAGGTGAACACCCAGGTACTTATGGTTCTCCATGTTTTTAATGTCTGTACCCTGGATGTTCCCCTGTGTGGTCTGCGGGGGCTTCCTCCGGAAATCTATCTCCATTTCCTTTGTCTTGCTGGCATTGATGTGGAAGTGGTTTCCCCCACACCAGTCAACAAAGGCAGTGATGACTTCCCTGTACTCCAGATTGTTCCCGTTCCAACAATGGCAGTGCCGTCAGAGAACCTCTGGAGGTGACAGCTGTCTGTGTTGTGTCTGAGGTCTGAGGTATAGAGGGTGAAGAGGAATAGGGAGAGCACAGTGCCCTGTGGGGCCCGCGTGCTGCAGACTACCACATCAGACACACAGTCCCAAAGTCTCGCAAGTTGTAGCCTGTTGTTGAGGTAGTGGATGGTCCATGCAGTCGGGTGGTGCTCTCCTCCAGCCTCTTCCAGTTTTCCCCTAAGCAGTGCTGGCTGAATGATGTTGAAAGCACTGGATAAGTCAAAGAACATGACTCTCACAGTGCTTCCGGTGACCTCTAGGTGTGAAAGAGACCTGTGCATCAGATAGATGGTTGCATCTTCCACACCAATGCCTGGACGATAGGCAAACTTTAAGGGGGTCCAGCTCTGCATTCACCAGGGGGCGGAGGTGGTTGAGGATGATCCTCTCCATTGTCTTGATCAGGTGAGATGTTACTGCTAGGTGTGAAGTGTTTGGGCTCTCTGGGTTTCACAGCCCTTGGAACTGGAACCACACAGGGAGTTTTCCACAGGATGGGGACCTTTTGCAGACTGAGACTCAGGTTGAAGTTACGCAGAAACACGCTTCCATGCTGATCTGCACAGTCTCAGTAGTCTGGAACTGAGGCCATCATGCAGAGGACATTTTTCATTGTACAATGTGCATGTGACCAATAGAGACTTCTCTCTTTAGTAGAGTCATGATAGTTCAGCATAGTTCAGTTTTGTGGGTATCGCATTTTTTTTGAAGTCATGGTTTTGGTTTCTGTTTGATTTGATCTGTATGCTAAGGAAAAGAAAAAACATCCCCAGGAACTGACAGCAAAACACTCAGCTGGAATAAATAAATAAAATTATTCAATAATGAATGAACAGAGTCACTACAGCACAAGCAGCAGATATACACAACTTTGTGTCTCTGTGAACCAGAGAAGCTGCAGTCCACACGTTTGCATATTGAACAGTTCAGTTTTGCATCCTGTGAGTTTCCTTGAGAGCCGACGTTGTTGTTTAGGTGGATGTTTGCTCATCCCAGTCCACTTCAACCAGGTCTTTGCTGCAGTCACCTATTAATCAGTTGATAATCTACAACCATTGACAGTGGCTGTATATCATTCCACTTACCAGCTTGCAAGCACCCCCCCCCCCACACACACACACACACACACACACACACACACACACACACACACATAACATTGTTCCATTCGGAAGTTGGCTTTTATGTCCACTGGGAGGCTTTTTAGACACAGACTCAATTCATTTAGTTTTATTTTCATTTTCTGTCTTCCTTTTTTGTCTCTCTCCTCAACAGTGAGTTTGCATGTTTTAGATTTCCCTTCGGAGGGAAAGAGTTCTCTGAATTTCCCACTGAAATCATGACCGTGTTGGATCTCCAGTAATTCTACTTTAGATAATTAAAACCATCTCCACCCATTAGGACTTCTGGTTCCTGTTAATCTTGATCATCTGGCAGCAAGACCACAGAAAACACATCAGATGAAAATGAATAAACGATTCTAGGGAAACATTTTGAATCCCAGGATGTTAATTCCTGACCGCCCGTGTTGCAGACGACCGGTCGGAGGTGGACGGATCGGTGGTTTCTATGGTTTCAGCGACTTCCTCCTCCAGCCGCTTGCTGCCTCCGAAGGAGCGTCTGAGAGAGAAGGCTTTTCAGTACTGCCAACGCCTCATCGAACAGAGTGATCGCAGTAAGTGTGGGTGGGGAAAAAAACGAATTTCTGCAATTTTGGAGGTAGAATTCATATAAAGAAAAAATTGTTCATGACCGATAATATACAATTGTAGATGATTTTCACTTTTGTTTGTTTCAGAGGCACAGAAAAGGACAGATACAGAACTGCAGAAGGCAGTGAGTAGATAGTTTTCATGTTTGCCACAGAAAAAACCCATCCTGAATCATTTGGCTTCTTGGTTTTTATGTACGATGATATTTTTGCGCATCTGCTAACTTGAAAAGAAACTAAAACAAGTTAAATTAAAGAAAACAGAGGCCGCATCAGGCAATTTAGGTGAAGAGGACACACACACACACACACAGCTCACACATGTTCCTTTCATTCGATTTAACATGATGCTCCTGTTGTGTGTGGTGTTAGTGTCTGGTGGAGGCGGTGTGCATCCTGGACTCTGTGTGTGTGGAGGATGCTTCGCTGGTCTTCCGAGCTTTCCCGTGCATTAAAGCGCTCTTTGGTCGCCTCAGCTCAGATCTGTCGTTTGCCAGAGTCCTGCTGCCCATCGCACAGTTCTACCTCAATCACGGTGTGTGTTCGCTTCGACAAGAATGTTTTCCCTCGATGAGAGTGGTGGATATAAACATATAAACATTAAATCTAAAGTTCAGTTGCTTTTTTCCATAACACCCAACTGAAAATGGGAATTCTCAAATGTCTAAATGGATTCTTTTAGGTGAGATGGCAGCAGTCGACTGTGACTGTGTGTGGAAGCTGGTGTTTGCTCGCTTCCCTGCCGAGCTGTTCAACAACCCTTTCCTGGCACACGAGCTTCTGCGCTTCCTGCGACTGAACCTGGAGAACCTGCAGCTCCGAGTCCCAGAGTACACCCGCTGCTTCCCAAACCTGCTGAAGGTGAAAACACCACTGTAGAATGTTAGGATGCACATGCTGATGGCTGACGTTCCCCTTCTGTCACCACAGTTCTTAGCATGGGATGGCCCGGCAGTGGTGGATGACTTTGTGGATCTGCTGCCCTCTTTGGTAACAACTGGAACTGCAGTGGAGCTGCTCCACACTCTGCTGGACCTGCCTTGTCTCTCTGCCACACTGGTCTTGCAGCTTAGGTGATCATGTTATGGTATCATGATATTTGCAAGACTGATTTTTTTTTTTCCCAGTGTCTCACTGTGCATGTGTGTTGCAGGTCGATGAGTTTGCCAATCTCTGAGTCAGGCGGTCGCAGCCTCCCTTCGCTGGATGCATTTCGAAGTCCTTCTTTCCGTGGGCTTTTCCTCTTCCTCCTTCGAGAGGAATCTGGCTCAGGTCATCAGACAAGAAATTAAGAGACACTTAAGAACATCTTGAAATTCTTTTCAGATTAGCAGGCAGCTCTAATTCTGTGCTAAATGTACTCAACATTCACTGCTGAACAGCAAGTACAATCTTAGCTGCTTTGGTCGAAGCACAGTCAGTAGACTCGCTGATATTTTGGTCTTCTCTCAGGTGAGACCATTGAGCGGCTGAGCACGCTCCATGAGCTTCTAACTGAGGCTGCTGATTGGCCGAGAGTCGTCCAGTGTGCCCAGACCGTCCCTGTGCTTTTGCATATTTTCTTCAACACCGTCATCAAGGTGAGGAGATTAAAAACATCCCATCTTTAGTTGCTTTGTTGTTTACATACGATTCATCTTGTGTGTCAAACTAATCATTAGTGATAAGTGGACGTCAGTCAGTTTATGATGTCTTCTAGGTGGCTGATAAGAAGCTTTTAGCACAACTGATTCTGGTGCAGCTTGAGAGAAGCAGCCTCCTCCTCAACATCCCTAAATACATCAAAGAGATACACAGGTATACACACACACACACACACGCATGCTGCTCTGCGAGAGAGAGGTTGGAGCATCTGTCATTTACACAGCAATTACTTTTTTTGTTTGTTTGTTTTACATGGAACCAACAATGGCTGGAGTAAATGTTCTATCTAGTTCTTGCTTTGGTTTTGTCTCTGTGCATTTTATCTGAGGTGTAATTATGGTGCAACATTCCCACCTGGCACAGTTTCACTGGGGTTTTAGTTTCACACTGATCCCTCCACTCTGTCTGCTCCTGCAGGGTGTTCAGCTGCCACCTGCTGAGACTCTGCAAGCTCCACCCTTCTCTGGTCGTGGACCAGTCTCACGAGCTGCTGGAGTTTGCTGGAGCCACAGCCCATGTCTACACCAAAGAGGAAATCTACACACATGTGGTAATGAGACTGTTTCTTTATATGTGAGGAAAAAAAGAATCAAGAGAAATGGATCCTGATCTTTTCAATACTTCCTCTCGATGTATTTTGGACCTTTCAGGTCTGGGTGCTGGGGGAGTACCTCTCTGTGTCATGTGACTCTCGCTGCTCTGTGACGCTCATCACTTCCTGTTTCGAGGCCTTGGAGGCTGTGCTGTTTGAAATCACTTCATCTGCCCCGCCCCCAGGAGCAGGCTGCCCCGCCCCTCGCGTCATCACAGCTCTGATGAGTGCTCTCGCCAAGCTGGCATCCCGATCACATGACCTCATACCCAGGTGGTTGACAGGCATACATGATTCATCCATGCAAGTGTTCGAGTGATGTAACTCTGTGTGTGTGTGTGTGTGTGTGTGTGTGTGTGTGTGTGTGTGTGTGTGTGTGTGTGTGTGTGTGTGTGTGTGTGTGTGTGTTCTATTCCCTATTCTAGGGTGTCTCTGTTCTTATCCAAGCTAAGAAATGTGTCAAGAGATGGATCGGTGGTCTGGTGCATTGATGAAGATGACCTCGTCGCCATAGTAACACTAGGGGAAGAGCTTTGGTCGCTGCTGAAGACACCTGGTGTGGCTCAGAGTGTCCTGACCCCACCTCCACATATCACAACACCCCAGTGGCACCGTGACACCAATGTGGCCATGCCACTACAACTGCGAGCCCTCACCAGCCTCACACACTCACAGTGATACATGAACACACATAATACACCCTCTCCTCTTTCACTTTCAGAAACAATCTCAGAAACTCTTGATTTTTTTTGCACTTTTGTAAATAAACGATATTTGATTGAAATTTGAGGTAACTGAGTGTATTTGACATCCACAAAACACACA
Organism: Aulostomus chinensis; assembly: GCF_037954235.1. Classification (NCBI taxonomy): domain Eukaryota; kingdom Metazoa; phylum Chordata; class Actinopteri; order Syngnathiformes; family Aulostomidae; genus Aulostomus; species Aulostomus chinensis. The sequence continues at coordinate 16,033,981 of NC_141337.1, read as the reverse complement.
GAACCATCAGTGTCATGTATCGTCTGTTCTTTAATACACTGATTTCATAGAAACAAACATTTACAAAATAGATCATCTGATTTACAAAATAGCAAATGCTCACTTCCTGAGTAAAAGCTCTGTTTTCTGCAAGTTTAAACAGAACAGCTGGTTAGGAAATATCTAAGCTGTGAGCTACGCAGTGCCTGAAGAATTTTTGCATTCGTAACCCACAACCACTCCCTGTGTTATTCTGTCGTGAACTTCAAGAATTTCTAATTTCTATATATATATATAATGTTTGGTGATAGAAAAGTGCGAAAGATATGAGTGCAACATTGAAATTCAACGACCGGGAATCATCCTCTCAGCATAAATAATCAAAGAGTACAGTCGTGACTAAAATACTGCTTTAAGTGCGACTTCTCATTTCTGGAGGCAATAAACACTTGGCACATTAGCTCTACATGTCATGTCAGATAGGATATATTTTCCTTCAATCACAACACCGTCAATCAGCTTAATTCAGGATCAATACCTTAAAATAATCAATGACAGCCAGGTCAGTTCTACGGAGCCCTGTTGTCCTCAGCCTCAAGTGTGACCTTGATCTCTTGCAAAAGAGGACTGACTGCAAGGTAGCCGAGCACAATGAACAGCACTGGATGTTAAGTATTGGTACACCTGTCAAAAATGCTCTCTGCCTGCATTAATGGAACTGTTCTGCACCACAATGGTGAAGTAAAAATGTGAAATGTTAAGGTTTAGTAATTTTACAGTTCCACAGCCAGAGTGTCTTTCCTGACTTGGCTACAGTGATTTGACCCTGAACCTCATCTGTTAGAACCCGAATACACGGAGAAATACAGATCTCAGAAGCTGAGCAGGCAAGACAGTGATATGCTTACACTTACCATCCACAACACTTCACTGTGCTAAGCTAATTAGCAGTAAGCTGTATTTTGTGGGTCTGTAGCTCCCCAAAAGGAGAGACGGGTACTGAGCTTCATGTCGTGTTCTGGAGAGGATGGTAAATGTGCCGATACTCCAAAAAGTTTCTGTTTTTTAATTCTATCCACTCTGAGTCACCTGAAGAGAAATGTTCAATAGCATCTGAACCATTACAGTATGTACTAATTTTACTTAAGTTGGTCACTAACCAATTCTGTATTTTTATATATAGTTGTGACAAATTGAATCAGTGCAATTGCGACACTGACTTCCTCAAATCGCAGTTTTAGCACCAATATAAATGAATCCATGTATGTAGGTTTTGGCAAAACACTTGTGGTTGGGCTACCAAAGAGTACAGTACAAGTTCACTTACAGAAAAGAGTGCATCAAGTTCACAGTTCCACATTTTGGCACCTTGCAGAGATTTAGGTGTTAACGCAGATGCCTCCCATGTTTGGACTTTAATATGAAGCTTCGGACAGCAGTTGCTTGGATTAGCTTCGTTTAGCGTGGCAGCTGCGTCCCCATGAAGATAAATGTTTCTTGGGACATCAGGGCGTATTAAACCACAAATAAAATCACCAAGCGATGTTTTAAACTGTAGATTACAGGAGAACAAGACTGGTGGCTGCAAGAATGTCCTCTTGCATTGATCAACGGTAACAAAATCTTCTGATTATTTAATGGAGATAAAAATGGTAAGCAGTGCAATTTCAAAATGCCTCTTATAATGATTGGCACCTGACCGGGCCAGTTTGATTGGCATGCTTTTGTTGAAATTAAGCAAATTTAATCACTGGATCAATGATCTTGTAGACAAGAATTAAAAACCTGTGGTCCTGAACTGTACTTTGGCGACCGATCGCTAGCGACGATTAGTCAGGCTAAATGTTGACTGACCGAGGTTTTGCTCCTGAGCACCAGCCAGGCAGATTTCCTGATCAGTCTCAGCATCAGGTAAGTTCTACTGAACAAAGCACACTTGTGACTAAAAATATACTTTTTTTCAGTGAGACACTTGAGGTGGAAACTCAGGTGAGAGCATCTAGTCACCTGGAGGTCTGCAGCACCGGCCCGGGCAAGTACAGGTAACGCCAGATGGCGTAATAGTGAATGCTTGCTCCAGCCGCGACAAATAGATGCCAGATAGCATGGGCGAATGGGACAAGGCCGTCACTCTTAAAGAAGACAACGCCCACCACGTAGAAGACACCTCCCATAGCGAGTTCACACACACCTGCGCGGTCCACCTGTAACAAAGTTCCAACAAATTTTCATGATGCAAAAATATTTTTAAAAAAACGGAATTTTCACCTTTATATTCATGCGTGTCCTGACTCATACTATACTGAACGTTTGCACATTTAGGGGAATAAAAGAAAAACCAACTACAATAATACTAAATAACAATGTCAAGGTGCTGGTGAGATGACTTTGAATATGGCCAGAAAATCTTTGAACATTGTGGTGTCACACTGAAGTTGACTGTTGAGCTAGAACATAAGATATCGTCATTTCATGTCATTAAACATTTGTTTGAATTAAATTAAATGTGGTATTAATACAAACTGTAGAAAAACAGACTTAACTATTTAGGTTTTTCATTTTTCAATACAATTAAAAGGAATAAAACGTGACTAGATTATAGATAACACCTCTTATCTCAAGGAAGTGTCATATTTCGGGTAAGAGGCTTAAACAAATGAAACTCACGTTGGGTTCATAAAATACTGGCCGACTTCTTCCTGAACAAAAGCAGGAAGCGTGCAGCAGCCAAGGCAGACAAAGACAATGGCTGAACCTGTGCGGAGTGTTCTTACCATCGAGAGGACGACCAAAGCAGGAACAGCTCCCATGGCCACATAACCCAGCAGCTCCACCAGCTTGTACCTGCATGAAAAGATAAAACCTCCAATTTCAGTGTAATTGTTTCGACCTCAAACAGCGAGCTAGTGTTTGCTGTAAACACTTGAGAACCGGAGTTTGGTTTCAGGTGAACTGTGCTCACAAAGAGCCACACACAAAGAGAGATGATGTTACCTCTCATGGAAAAAGAAGACATACATGGACCCCACACAAGCCATGACCCAGATCAACCAGCGCATGTGGCACGCCCACGGCCCCAGCTCCCTCAGCATCAACCTGGTGACACACAAATATGATGACGGCGGTACCTCTTATCATATTGACTGACCGCTGACCAATCAGGTGACAGGAGACCTACCAGGGAGAGTAAGAGGCAGCGATGAAGAAGTAGATGGCCATTCGGTCACACATGTGGAAACGCTGCTCCATCTTCCTGCACAACAAGAGGATGAGCTAAGTTTTAAGTGTCACTAGATCAAATCCACATTTGTTACAATATACAATACACAAAATACAATATACAAAATATACAAAAGGAATTAAAGCTGAAATACACACCCGTATTCAAATATGACTCCGCCCTTCAACATTTAAACTTCCCTAATAAGGTCAGAAAGATAAACGGAACTTAGGTGTTAAATCTAAAAATGTGAGTATGAAATATTTACATAATCAGGCCACATCTGTCGTTGATCTCTAGGCTCTTGGCTTTGTCATAATTAACAACATAATTAACAAACTGTGTGTCAGAATGCGCACATACACACATGCGCATCTGTCAAATCCCTACAAGCATTTCTGCTACACATGCACACACACGCGCACACACACACACACACATACACACACAAACACACACACACACACACACACACACACACACACACACACACACACACACACACACACACCGGAGGTGGCTGATTTTCCAGGCAGCAGTGTGGAAGAGAGTCGAGGTGACGAACAGGCCGGTGAGACCACTCCCATAAAGCCAGGCAGCAACACGATGCCATTGGTCCACTGACAGGAAGTAGAGCACAGACCCGCCTACCAGACTGGGGAGGATCCAGAACTTTGGAGATGCAAAATCATAGTTTCTAATTATCATTTCATAAAATGACATGTTACATTTTTGTCTGGTGTTATTTTGCAATTAATCCTATTTCCTTCTGATTCAAGATGTTGCAAGATCTCACTCATAAATACTATAACTTTCCTGTTATTACAGCTCTGAGCAGATACTTGCAGGAAAAGTATCCACATCCTGATTTGTACAGTGTACACTAGCCTATATACCTTATAAAAGCATTTTAGATGGGAGCATTTCTTTACCAGCTTCACGCTCTTCAGTCTTCCTAAAATGCTTTCCTGATATTGTTGACATTCCTGTAGTCTGGACACAAGGACTCCTCCTTTATCCAGCGCTTCAAAAATGGTGGAGATGAAACTTCTGGTACTTTTAGGGGAATACACTTGTTTACAATCCTCCCCAGAGCCACACAGAGGGTAAATACCCTTCTTTCTTCCATGAGGGGATGAGGGAGCCAAGACTAACAAAGACAAGCTGAATGCTAGTTAGCATAGCACAATGAATAACAGTGGATGAGAAATGTTAGTGCGCCTCAAAAGTCATCAGATAGATGAGTTTCAAGATCGTAGTTTGTCCAGAATAATCCTCCTCATCCTGTACTACGAAGCCCCCATCGTTAGTTGTAGCAGCATCAACAAATTTGTTTCATTGGTTTTCTCGCTACTACAGCATTCTAACGTGAACAGAAGTTCACTGGGCCTTGTCAGGAAAGTAGTTCCGACCACTTTACTAAAATTGTAATATCTTGTAAATTAGGCACAACCCCATTTATATAAATGCAGGTAATTTTTTTTTAAACAAACGTATATTTGTTGGCTTCTGAAGAAATTTGCTAACATTTCTCATCCACTACCATTCATTGTGCTAAGCTAACTAGCTGTCTGAGGGTCTCAGCTCTCTGACGCATACATAGAGGAGGGAAGGTCTCTGTCTTCTTGTTTGGCTCAGAGGAAGATGGATAATAAACACATTTCTCCAAAAAATCTCTTGAATAAATGCATCATGAACAAATAATCCCTGACGCTTTACAATCATTTTGCTCTCTTCCATCTTTGCCTGGTTTATTCACTCTTACCCCTGCTCTCTCAGAGGCAGAAGTACTCAGGGATTACAGCAGATTAGAGAAAGCTACAGGCTGAATCACAGATTATAGCCTACTGTCTCCAACGCACAGCCTAAAAAAAAAAAAAAAAAAATCCTCCATATTCCGCCTCATTTCTCACAATCCGCTCCATCTTTTCAGAGGCTTCTCCGGGCTGAATGACTCTTAAAAGAAATAGATTGACCACTGATACTGTTTGTGTGTGTGTGTGTGTGTGTGTGTGTGTGTGTGTGTGTGTGTATGTGTGTGTGTGTGTGTGCGCGTGTGTGCGCGTGCGCGTGTGCGCGTGTGTGCGTGTGTGTGCGTGCGCGCGCTTTGGTCTCACCCCGTGTGTGGCACAGTTAGCAGCATGTTCATATTCAGTAGGCTGGTATCTCTTACTGGCCGGCACCCTGCAGTTCATGAACCTGAGAAAGAGGGAATGAAAAAAAGAGGTGTGGAGGAAAAGGTGAGGAACACACTGAGAGAATGTGTGTGTATTCAAGAAATTAATGTGGAGCCGTTGGTGAAACAAGGTCCTGCTTCATTAGTTAATAAGTTACTGGCCAGTGGGGTGTGTGATGGTCATTCTTGGAGGATTTACAAGCCTCTAATCCGCATCACGTTGTCTGAATTTTACTGTGCCTCATCGTTACTGGGGAAACTGGACCATGTTGCTATGGTCACCGGTGATGTCATTGTCTGTGGTGCCACAGAGGAGTTCCATTGACCTTTAACCTTTAACTGGTTTTGCATCATTACCTCCACCAATGTTATTACCAGCATTTGTGTATTTGTTTGCAGCAAAAACAAACGAACAGATTTTGATTAAATTTGATGAAAAGTTTTGCAATACCCCCCCCCCCCCACACACACACACACACACACACCAAAAAAAAAAAAAAAAAAAAAAAGGAATCCAATTTTGTAGGTGATTTGGATCAAACTGTAGATCCTGGATCCTGGAGAGTGTTCCAGGCCATCAGCAGGAAGTAGCTATTCGAGGTATTTCTGGAGCTTTCCCATCAATTTCCTGGAGTAAATGTGAGGCGGTTGAAAGACAAAAAGTTTCACCTTTTGGAAAAAAGAAAAAAGAAAAATCTCAATTGTATTCTGGATGAGTGACCCAGAAAATCTGTTTTTAATTTCACGGTCGGCATTTGCACAAAATGAGAGCATTTTTTTTATACAACATGTTGATTCTATGTGCCTTTGCGTGCGTTAAAAGTTGTACGCCATAATAGAGTTCATCACATTTGAGGGTATAAATCAACATAATCTCCTCTGGAGGGATAAAAACTCAAATTTGTGTGTGTGTTTGAGGTGGGGGGTGGGGGGGGGGGGGGGTCAAACCAGACTTAAAACTGCTTAATTGGGGATGACGTGCAATTGGGGGACAAAAGCCAAGTCCACAGTTTGTAAAAAAGCTAATTGTTTGGTTCAGTGGTTCAGGTTAGAGTTCAGACAGGGGAATAGAAGTGTATGTAAATACTGCAAAAATGACGTAAGTAAACGTGTGTGTGTGTGTGTCTTTACGTGTGTGTGCGCGGGTGCTCGCGCTTTTTAATCAGCAATAAACGTCTCAATCCCAGCTTATGGGGTAAAACACATCTGGAGATGTTACGAAACCACATTTTATACAACAAGATGAACACACACATACAAACAGACACACACACACACTCACACACAGGGACCGATTTGAATGGCGCTCTTTGTGCGGGGGCCACAGGTGTGACTGCATTTTGTGATTACACATTTAGGCCGCCGCTCATCATCATCATCACACACACAAACACACACACACACACACACACACACACACACACACACACACACACACACACACACTATCCCATAGCTGTTTATGGTCCATTTATTCAACAGAGTGATGAGAGCAGAAGAAGCAGACACTGGAAAGATGTATCCAGATCACCAAAACCAATCCTGTTAATGGAACATTCTTGCTTACAATAACTTGAAATGTGGTTACAAAAATCAAAGGAGTGTGTATGGAGCGCCGTTCACGTCACAGATACTGACTGACAGCTTCTAGGCAAAGACACAGAAGTGATGGATGTTCAGTGGACACAGAGAGATTCTGTCCTCCTGAGCCCACAATATTGGACCGTCAGTATGTTTTCCTTTTGTTGGTGGTACAATGTCCTCTGTCACGCACACATACACACACACACACACACACACACACACACACACACACATAGATTACAAGATAATCATAACTGAGAAGATGATTGTGGGGTTCCAAAAGCTTTGCCAAATTCTGAACAAGAGAGCTGTGTTTTTCTGACCATTGTTGTGGTATAGTAACGCTATCAAAGGACCTGAATACAACACTCAGACATGCTCTAATTGGTTCTGACAGAAGTGTGTGTGTGTGTGTGTGTGTGTGTGTGTGTGTGTGTGTGCGCGCATGATCACAGGGGACAACGTTGTCGTCATCACCAGAACTCTACTCGTCTGCCTTTTCGCCATTTAAACTTAGTTCTTGCACATTCTTGCCCTTCCCTTTTGCATACACGCGACGTACTTTGCATGTTCATATGTGTTTTGTTTGTGTGTGTGTAGGTGTGTGTCAGAACCATGTTTACATCTCACACGCACAAATATGAGGTTTTAAAAGCCCTTCACAGCACATTCCATACATTAATAGGATCGGTAGCATCTAAGAGGATCAGAACCTTTGGATCCTGGTAGATAGTGTGTACTGTAGGAATGTGTGTGTGTGCACACACGCGCATGTGTGTCGATAACCGTGAGAACCCGAGTTTGAGTCCCAGAGGAGATGAACTTGATATTTGCTCTTCTTTTGGAGAAATACTCCCCAACACACACCTCATAAACACACACACACACACATGCAAACACCCACACATACACACTGTATATATATATATATATATATATATATATATATATATATATATATATATATATATATATATATATATATATATATATATATATAACATTTATGTGGTCCAATGCTGTAATGCAAGATAGAAAATGCAGAAAGACAGGAACCACAGTGGATAAAATAGTTATCTCTTTCACACACACAAACACACACACACACACACACACACATACACACACACACACACACACACACACACACAGTAATCTATAACAGCCCTCTGTGCCAGCGCGTCAGTGCGCATGGATGCACAGGAACTGTAACGCGTGAAAATATGGTGCCAGATATTTAGAGAATTAAACTTTCGCAGGGGTGGGAGTTAAAAGCCCCGCGCGTTACCTTCGGAATTTTGTCCTCTTCAAGTCCATATCGTGCGTGCGTGCGTGCGCGCGTCGCTGTGCTCGCGCTCCGTCCTACGGATTCCCCATTCCGGATGTCCCACCGCCGCGCGTCCAAACATTAACATCTAAGTCCAGCATGGGCTCCGACCAGCTGAAGCGGTCCGCTCGCCACACTTTTAAGAGTTGGAACCGGAGGAGATGGAAGCAAGAGCTTCCCGGGAGTAACGCGACAGTTGGAGGCGAAGGAGGAGGAGGAGGAGGGGGACGGTACAGAGTTTTGTTCCGAGATGTGTGTTTGCAGGATGTTCCGCGGGACTGGGCTTGTAACCCCTCCTCCCCCCTCCTGGCTGATGATAACGCAGCAGCAAACAGCAACCCCTCCCGACGGCACAGCACACTCCCCTGCCGCTGCGCGCACCCTCAACATGTGTTCTATACAAACATGTTTTGTCGGAAACGGTGGGGGGGGGGGGGGGGGGTTTGATAGGTTTCTCTGAGAGGAACCTTGTCGATGGGGAGTTACCTTTTCCTCTAGTAAACATGTACATTCTTCTCTTTCTGATCGAAAAACTGTTATAACGTAAATTCACACAATAGCTGTTATTGATAATAATAATGATAATAATAATATTAATAATAATAATAATAATAATAATAATAATAATAATATGAAGACCCGAACACGCAACAGTGTGAGAGCCTTCTTATATTTCGAAAGATTATTGTCATTTCCTGTCGCCACTAGGTGGCGGTATGACTGACGGCCAGTATTAACCACTACGTGTGTCAAGGCCGGGACTTTGATCAATCCTGAATAGTTTGACCCACATCCCAGATGTCAGGAGGAGTCAGAAGAGTTCCAGTTTAATGTCTACGTTTTCTCCTGTAGCTTTAATGTTCTGGTTGAGGCCATTTTAAAAAACGCGCGAAATTTTGCACACAAATCAGGCCTGCGTGATACTGACACGTTGTATGTCCGGAATAATGGTTTCTAAAAATGCCTCCGTGGCGCCCCCTAAAAACACAAAACAAAAACAAAACCGTTAAACCAAAGGGAAGTCCGCCATTTTGAATTGAAATTTTCATTTTTTGCGATTTCAAGGGTCCTACTGTAATGAACTCCTCCTAGGGGCTTAGTCTGATCCTCCTCAAATGTCATCAGTTTCTGCTTCACAATGGTGACCAAACGTCCTGTCTCCCAGGAATTGTCCCGTTTTGGCGTCCAAATTTATGTCTTTGGTTATAATATTTTGTAAGAAAACAATTTTCTGTCCATACAGAGGAGGCATACTTTAAATGTATTGAAATCATAAGGCATCTTTGAGTAAACTTCGAGCATCATTTGAGTATCTCGTTGGTGAGCCGAGCATCCTGGCTTTCGGTAATCAAAATATGGCCCCCCTATGCTGGACCACACGTGAAATGGCACAGTTTGGTTTGTGGTTTTCACCATCGTTTGTTGGCGTGAAGGGACCACGCGTTTTGATGACTGGACATTAACACTGAAACTCTTCTGACTCCCGCTGACATCTGGGATCTGGGTCAAACAATTCAGGTTTGATCGCAATCCCGCCCTTAACACATGTAATGGTTAATATTGACTGTCAGTCATAGCGCCACCTAGTGTTCCCAGGAAGTGAACGTTATGTAATTAACATGATGTGACTGACATCAACAATTGACGTAAATGACTTCACCAATCACACAGCAAGGTGAGGTATGCTGAGCGACTGTCCCCCAGCTTCACCTGGTGGCTGCATGGAAACACGCATGTCATGTATGTTTGCGTCAATCCATGTTTTTCTCTATTTGGTCAATAGGTGGCAGCATCTACCGCTGCTCCTGTGAGACCGCCGGCGAAGACCTCCACTCATTCACTACGACTCTCAGACATCCTCCACAGGATCAGATCTGCTGGGAACTTAACGTTTGATCAACATCCTGGTCTGAGCACCCACGGGTCAGTGTTGACCTTTACTCATGGCGCCGCCTACTTCAACGGGAAATGAAACATTTTCCATCGAAATTTCCTGGATTAGCGGCCTGCGCCGTCACATCCCCGACGGCAGGGCCTCCGCGCACCCATTTGTGGGTTTCTTCTTCTACTTCTTCTTCTTCTTCTTATTATTATTATTACAATGATTGTGGTCTACTGTGGCTCCCAGAGATTTATTCAAACTGTTTAAACTTAGATTTACTGAGCCAGGACGCGGTAACAGGGGGATCCTCTGGGACTGTTTGAAAAGCAACCTTCTATGTCGTTGCCTTATGCACCTCACACATTGCTGGCGTCCAGACCCACAGTGAACGTTCAGTTTCAAATCTAATTCGGTCCAGTTAAGCTTCATAAAGCTTTCTTTAAACCTGTACCTCAGTGGTTTCTCCCGCTTCCTCTGACTTACTGTGCGAGGTCATGAGAACTTGATCACACCCTCATACTTCAGCCATTTTGCTGATCTACTCGTGCTTCCCTTAAAGAAAAAAACCTGGCATTTCTATCCTTCTGAGAAACCTTTTCAACATTATCCTTTATTCTAAGATGAAGCTAAAGATGTTCCAAGTTCAACAATAAAATCCAGTCTTAACCCAGCTGCATGTGAGAAAAGCAGAGCTCCCGAATGTTCTCTTTCCCAAGGTTCCAAACTGACCCTTGCAAAGATGAATGTGTGCTCACATGCGCACGTGCACGCACACAAACCAACTGGAAAATTAAATATTATCCAACAATAACAGAGGCTAGCAGAAGCTCTCTGTGGCATTGAGCAGCGGCTGTTTGAGATAGAACAGATACATTAGACAAACAGAGGCCCATCCAACGTGCCGCAAACAAAACCTGTTACACATTTACCCTGTTTAGTCATGAAATTCAACCTGCATATGAATGACAGTGGCCTGATGGGCATTTCTAAATAACTCCTGAAAAGGTCCCTGGCAACTCACTGTAAATACACCCTGCAGTGTGGATACAAAATGCAACATGTATGTTTTAAGTATGCAGAATAACTGAGTCATGAAAATGTTCTTTAAAGCAGCCTGTGAGATAGACTGTGTGTATTCACATGCATGTGTGTGCACACCATAATATCATATTTTTTCTTCTAGTTTTTTTTTTATTTTTATTGTTAGTTTTACATGTCAGTTTACGTTCATCACCACACAGCACATTCATGTTAGAGTCATGATTTAAACGTCACCAAGAAATAAAAGATCCCCTCTTTAGTTCGGTTAAGTTCTGTTTAGCACAACGTAAAGAGGCCCACATATTATGAACAAGTGACTAGTAAGTAAAGAGAGAGGCAAAACACACACACACACACACACACACACACACACACACAAGGGCTCATGTGAAATCTCACCTAAATAAATGTAACATAAAAGTGATTGCAACCTTGCAAACAACAAAGAATCCATTCATACGTGTGCAGTAATAACAAAGATAATGTCAGGTTTAGTCAAGTTTAATTCATCATGAGTTGACATTTGATATTCATTGTTCTCTTTAAAATGAGTCAACTTCTAATCTAACTTCCTTCTAAATGATTATCTAAATACACTTTTCTCCACTTTTCAATGGTGGATGTGCAACTTTGCTTCCTATTTCATAAGCATGTTTGTTTGGAATCGTTGTCCTGTGTAAACCGACAGCTGGTTCATGCAGTGTGCTGGACTTGTGCCTGTGCTGACAGACCTCTGGAGGAGAGGCGGTGCTAAACTGGACCAAAGGACACAGCTGACACAGTATTACAGTACAAACAAAGGACTCCACACGCTCTGTGTACAAATATTTGATGGATGGATGGAAGGATGTACAATTCCTTTGCAATTCTTAAGTATAAAAATATCAGTGTCAACATGGGGGCTGGAGCCTATCCCAGCAGCCTTCAGGTGAGAGGCGGGGTTCACCCTGGACAGGTCACCGGTCCATCACAGGACCAACACATAGAGACAGACAACCATTCACACTCACAGTCACACCTACAGTCAATTTAGAGTATCAATCAGCCTCGTCCTCTCTTGATGTCTTTGGACTGTGGAGGAAGCTGGAGTACCAGAGAGAACCCACACAGGAACAGGGAGAACATGGAGATTCCACACAGAAAGATCCTGTGCTGGAGCCGGGACTCGAACCCGGAACCTTCTTGCTGTGAGGCCACAGTGCTGACCACTGCACCACCGTGCAGCCCATATGATATGATATGATATGATATGATATGATATGATATGATATGATATGATATGATATGATATGATATGATATGATATGATATGATATGATATTATATTATATTGTTGGAAGTGGGAGAGGGCGGTTTGGGTTTCCTTGCTGAGGCTGCTGCCCCTGCAACTTGGTGAGGTGGAGGACAATGAGGACCAAGACGGAGACTTGGATTTGGAACTAAGGTGTTTATTTTTTGAACTTTTTTTTCTACACATTTCGACCCTCTACATAACAACAACCCATCACACAGTAATGTCACTATTTAGTTGTTTTTAACAGCTATTAACTCACTTACTCACAGGTTAAAACTATGTAGCCTTCTTAAAATAATTGCCTCAGTCATTTTTCAAGTTTTCAGAAAAACCCCCAAAAAATGGAGACAAAACATCATAAGGCAAAAAAATTAAATTGTCAAAAAATGACTCATGCATTTATTTAAACCTGTTGTTTTCATTGAGCTAAAATGTCATTCAGATGTCATTCTAACCACAGTTAAAATGTCTCTTTTCAGGCTTATGGCTTCTTTTTTATATTATATTATATTTTAGATTAGATTAGATTAGATTAGTTCAGATTAGATTAGATTAGATTAGTTTAGATTAGATTAGATTGTGACATCTGAGGTCTGCAGCTGGATGTCTCTGGATGTTGTTATCCAGTGATTCAGATATCGGATCAGTCAGGATCTCACTCTGACATGCTTGGACATAAACCAGTATCTAAAACAAAGCTAATAACATGTAGACAAAGACTGGGACTCACGCCACAAATTATATTGCAGTTAACGCCTCTGACCTCCGAGGTTCCGCGCTCATATGAGCTCAGATGACTTCGCATGTCATTCAGAAAACCCTGAGGCGCTTGAACAAACTCTGGTTTTAGCTAGCATTCATTTGCCTCTGTGTTGGTCAGGAGATTTAATTGTGAATTTTGAAACGTTACGTCTTAAATCCGGTTATTGTTTCGGAACGGGAGTTGTTAAATAACAGAAAAGTGGTGACTCTTTCCATTATAGTGCATTATTTTAAGGCAAATCTATCATTGCTGACATGGTCAGCAAAATAGTCTCCTGTCTGTTTTCAGGGGACAAATGCCTGTGCCAGAAAGCTGAGTGGTCAGCAGACTTTGCTGTTGCTGGTTCACACTGATTCTATTCAAATTAACAGAGATTTGACAAAGACTGATGTGTAAAACTGAAGTTGTAAACAGAGTGGCACTGGTCTGTTTTATCTGAGCAGATCTAACTAAATGTGTGTCTCCTGTATTCAATCTAGACGTTGTTTGCTCATGTTGACTGTTGGTGGTGCTGGTGCATCAAATCAAAACGCGCTGTTTCCAGCGGTGCGACGTTTTATCCGATTAAATATCTCCTGGAACGTGTTAACAACAGAGACATAAGCCACGGTGACATCCGAGAGGCTCAAATTTTATTTATCATCGAGACCGTAATCGATAAATATGCGTCCTGTTTCTTTAAGAGCCTCACACGCTGCGTGTTCGGAGCATGCGCAGTACGGTGAAGCAGCAGCCCCAATGAAAAACAACAACAATCACTACAGCAGTGCTGGAAAACGCAATGGCCCCGTGAAGCCCACCACTTCTGGCCTTATTACAGTACTAATACCAGCCCAGCTGCCTCTGTTTCTACCGGAGCTTTATACATCGATGGTGCCGAGCCCATGAACTTGGCAAGTCAGAGTGGGGATGCTGGCGGAAGCCAGCTCCTCTTCGCCAACTTTAACCAGGACAACACGTAAGGCAGGGCCGGGGGGAGTGCAAGCAGGGCCGGGGAAGTGTTTGGGGATACGATAGCCCGTGCTGTCAAGCTAGCTGACGTTAGCTTTCATGGTGTGGGCTTGTTTGGGCGCCTCCAGGGTTGACAGGGCTCAGTGTGAATTATCCTTGATGTATTGTCTCGCATTGTAATGAGGGCAAATACACTCCGACGTTAGCTGGCTCATTAAAACGACCAACTTTGTATGCGTTTTATTTCAGCGGTCACTAGCAGCTAGCTGTCCAGCTAACATGCTGTGCTGTGCGAAGCTAACTTCAGCCATCATGCACATGCAGATGTAGTTACAGGTTTGATATCATGTAACTTCAGATGTGGTTGAGGGGAAGATCGGTGTTATTGCCAACTTAACAAGACCGTCTGTTCCTGTTTATCGGGACACAGTTGTTAACTTGATAAAAGGCTGGTGCGTGTAAGACTGTTGTGTTGTGTGATATTGATGTGGAAATCTTAAACTATGCCTCTGTGGTGTTTTCCCGTATTGTTCAACACAACTATTCCTATACGTCATCCGAAGTCGCGCACTGCTTTTCCGCTGTGTTGCTGGTGACACAAAGGCCTGGTCCTGTTGCAAAACAACCTGAGTCGTGTGACCAGAGCTCAGACCACAAGGATGACATGTACACGCGCCGGTCTCTCGTGGCTGTACGGGCTCTAGAGTGCTGTTACAGTTTAAACATGGTGGACTGTCCGACTGATGCGATGCTTTATCATTCCTTGTATTTCTGTCACTTTTAAGGTCCCTCGCTGTGGGCACCAAATCAGGATACAAGTTTTTCTCTTTGTCCTCTGTGGACAAATTGGAACAGATATATGAATGTAGTAAGTACAGTCCAAGCTCTCTTTCTGTCTCTTCAATGTTTCATCAGTCAGTGAATGTAGTACAAAACACATGAGTGGGTCTAAAAGCAATCACAGCATTGCTACTGTAACATGAGTAGTCAGCATTTCTTCGCAGCTCACAGCATGGAGCTTCGATCTGTCCTCCTAATGGGACTTGGATACAGTGCATTATGATCTTTATTATGTATACCCCATCATCTGGTGGGGCTTAAAGGAGTAAGAAAGCAGGTCGTAGGAGAGAAATGTCAGCGGAGGACAATGAGTCAGCTTATAAATTCTTTTCTCTGTGACTCACTGGCCCAGCATTTCCTGGATCCATCTGCGAAAGACTTGTAATCCGCAGGTGTTCATTTGTTAATCCGAAGTTTAGGAACTTTAGAAAAACCAGGGAATAGCCATCGTTTTCCTCAGTGACGTCGCCTAAACCGCAAGCATTTCACATTTTTAACGACAAATACTGATGACAGTTTGTGTGTGTCTGTGTGTTTCTTACTGCTTTACTGCAGCGGACACAGAAGATGTGTGTATTGTGGAGCGTCTGTTCTCCAGCAGCCTCGTCGCCATTGTCAGCCTTAAGGCACCCAGGAAACTCAAAGTCTGTCATTTCAAGAAGGGAACTGAGATCTGCAACTACTCGTATTCTAACACCATACTGGCTGTCAAACTCAACAGACAGGTAAGGAGGGGGGAGCGGACCCTGCCCTCCCGTTCGTACCCCGTGTGAGTGACGTTGATGTGTTGTGGTTCCTGTGCAGAGGCTGATAGTGTGTCTGGAGGAGTCGCTTTACATTCACAACATCAGAGACATGAAAGTGCTGCATACGATCAGAGAGACTCCACCCAACCCCTCAGGTGAGTCTGAAGAGTGACGAGCACAATGTCAGCGTGTCAGCCAGACTGTAACCAGACGTAACGTTCCTGTACAGTTTGTGCTTCCTTTGAAACCCGGGTTTTTAACCGGTTCTATCAGTTCCTAGCTATCAGCAATCTTTTTTGTTTATTGTCTTGTCTTAGACGTCTTATGTTTATTGTGTATTTGTACACATTTGTCCAGGATTGTGTGCCCTCTCCATCAGCAATGATAACTGTTACCTGGCGTACCCTGGCAGTGCCACGATAGGAGAAGTTCAAGTGTTTGACACAGTAAACCTGGTAGGTCAAGACAAATGGAGGCGTTTCCAGATGACGGAATCAGTTACATTTCAAAGACAAATGACAGGATTGTTTTTTAACAAATACTGAACATAATATAGCCAAGAATTTCTTCTCAGCTTCTGTTACATTTGTTGTCTTTGTTCTAAGTTGCATAACTATACAAAGAGCGCAAATGTACCTCGCTGAGGCTTTTTTTTTTTTTTTTGCATTTTGTTGGCCAACCCAGAAGTTAGCATCACCGTGGGTTGCCTCGATAAAAAGATTCTTCCATTGGATTTGGCTGCAAATAATTTCTGTGACACACAAGACTTTGTGAGACTTACAGCTTATGTAAGCAAGAAAATTGCATTTATGTTTTTTAAAGCATAAAATGAATCGTGAGACCTACGAAGCGAACATACATGAACAAACATGCATGTTTGGGAAATTCCAATCTACAGCAGTCGATTAGGTTGCATTGCTTGGCAGAAATCATTGGATCCTTCATATCTTATCACACAAGAGAAGCATCAAAACGTGAATTGTGCTGTGGGACGCCATCCTCGCCACCATTACGTCAGCCAATGTTTGCTGTCATCAGTCACAGCTGATTCTCATTATTCATCATGATGCTGCTCATCTCAGACCTGTGTGTATGTGCGTGTGTGTGTGTGTGTGTGTGTGTGTGTGTGTGTGTGTGTGTGTGTGTGTGTGTGTGTTCCAGCGAGCTGCTAATATGATTCCAGCCCACGATAGCCCGTTAGCGGCTCTTGCTTTTGATGCCAGTGGAACCAAGCTGGCCACAGCCTCTGAGAAGGTGAGTTCCATGTGTGTGATTTTGTGTTCTGCCTGAGTCAGTTAGGATCTGTCTTGTTGCTTTTGTCTCACTCCGTGTCTATTTTGTGTTTCACTTCCTCCCAGGGCACGGTCATTCGTGTCTTCTCAATACCAGAGGGACAGAAGCTCTTTGAGTTTCGACGAGGAGTCAAGAGGTAAGAGGTTTGTTTTGATGTGCTTCTGTTTCGGGTTTTCAGAAATTAAGGTTTTTACTCAAGCGTGTGTTCCTGTGGTTCTCCTCATAGGTGCGTAAGCATCTGTTCCTTGGCATTCAGTATGGAAGGCCTGTACCTGTCAGCTTCCAGCAACACAGAGACGGTCCACATCTTCAAATTAGAAACACAGAAGGAGAAGTATGTGTACGTACCATCCTGTCTCTGTCCTCTCACGTCTGAGTCTAAAAGTGTTCTCGTTTTCCCCTACGCATCCACTTACTCATATTATGTGTGTCTGTGTAGGCCAGCAGAAGAGCCCACCACCTGGGGAGGGTACCTGGGTAAGGTCCTGATGGCGTCCACCACCTATCTGCCTTCCCAGGTCACGGAAATGTTCACCCAGGGGAGAGCATTCGCCACCGTACGTCTGCCCTTCTGTGGCCACAAGAACATCTGCGCTTTAGCTGTGTGAGTAAACACTCCGCACTGGATTGCTTTTTTGTGAGGCTCTGTCCTTGAAAAGTCATTTTCATGGGACACTACAAAGAATCCACAATATTGGCGTTTCTGAATTCTCTTGTACATCTGCTTGGTACACTTATTTTAATGCTTCTTTTCAGGATTCAGAAGATTCCCAGGTTGTTGGTTGCAGCAGCGGATGGCTACCTGTATCTCTACAACCTGGATCCACAAGAGGGAGGGGAGTGCACTCTTATGAAGCAGCACAGGTAACACACACACATACACACACACACACACACACACACACACACACACACAGCCTGATGGTAATGTGCTCGATATGGATTAAGGAAGTTTTATAAGGGTGCGCTGAACGATCAGCTGCCGCTTGTATTCAGCTAAGACTCTAAATATTTAAATCACCGTCTCCATAAGGGCCGATCAGATGATGCATAACGCGTGAGACATTTTCTAAATACCGTGACAACTACACCTTCCATCTGGCAGTTTATCAAGGTGTCTGAAATATAAATTAAAAATGTTATTTGCAAAGTGGGCTCTAGTAAAATCCCTTGTGGAGGAACGGGAGGAAAGACGTGTAACTCCATGAGCCACTGACACCTCGTGGTGGGTCACGTCAGTGGGTGCATGGAGTTTTCAGCACTCGCAGCTAGTAAGAGAGGGAGCGGAACTATTTAGCAGCTCACTGACAGTTAGCTGTCAGTAGCTGAGACGCTTTAATGACAGCTGCCTTCCAGCAAGAAAGAAAAAGGAGTATCAGTCGTAGTTTTGGAGAATATCTGCCTTCATCACCAACCACCGTTGTGTCCATGCGACACTCCTCCAGGGTCTAAATCTTTCACACACATGGACAGGCTTTTGGAGGACTTCAGTCAGCCTCGCAAGTGGAGCTGGGTGATCAATTGAATTTCAGCCAGGACTGGAAATAAAAACTCTATCACGTCTCTTGCTGCGGCGTGCTGTGTTTCGCCTGCAGTTATGAGTGCGGAGCGGCATCTCCGCCATCGGCGCGCTCCAGCTCTCCTCCAAAACCCAGAAACGACAACGTGCCTGTGAAGATGACAGAAATGTGACACTGATTCAGTCGTCTGGAAACGCCTCCGAATACACTGAAGTAGCGCGCGACGGGCTTGTAGCGGCACCACAAAGCAACACAGCCATGTGAACAGCGTCGCAGCCGAGCCACAGCGCAACAGAGCCGTGGCTGAGGGGAATTAGAAGTTAGTTTAATCACTTGTGGTTTGCTCATGAAGTTGTTCACGCGTCCCACTCCTGCGACTGCTGTTACTCGGATCTCACTGTCCTGAAGTTCATGTAAATAAGCACCCATCTTATTGTATTTATCACAAGCTTCTCGCACACGCATGTGCGGAGTTCATTTATTTCATCCCTCAGGACAACTTTTTTTTTTTTCAACACTACAGTGCCTGCAATTAAAAATAGTTGTCAGATACTCAACCTCCCTCATCTGATAATTGTAATAATGAGTTGTTAAGCCTGTTGCAATAAATAATAATGCTCCATAATGAGTAAAACTTATGGAATTATGGTGTGAAGTTGTTGCGGGATCGTTACTGAGTCTCTGCTGCTGTCGGTCTCAGGTTAGACGGCAGTGCTGAACCATCCAATGAGGTCCTGGAGCAGGGGTCACATGATCGCCCACTCGTAGCCCAAACCTACAGTGCTGCTGTGACCAAAGGTACATCACACAAACATTCATGCGTTGGTGAGCTGGTGACGCATTCTAGCACTGCCGTTGAATTACAAGGAACATGGAGACAATTCTAACATGATATTGTATTGTAGTTCGATGTGTTGCCTTTATTAGTAGTGGATGTTTAAATTGACGGATACTGGGATATAAACATAAATTCATTATTCATTCTTTCTTCATCGGTAGCTACAGAGTTCTTGAAATGATGAATTTTATGCTTGACTGTTGATAGTTTTTACATTTTCTTGTACGAAGCTGATCAGCTTTTGGAAGAACTGCTCGGTGCTTCTTGCTCTCTCTGTGCTGTGTTAGGGGGTCGACACCCTCAGAAACCAGCTGACCGCTAGTTAGTTGGTCTGTCATTTTCAGTCATTTCCAGTAGGATGTTCTGTCAAATTAAAACATTTAATTTTAAACTTTTTGTCCCATATCAATGAATTCAAGTTTTAGGTTGAAAATACCAACATTTCCCTTCGAAACCTTTGAGGTTCAATTTTAAAAGAGAAGAAAAAGAGATGTTTCAGGATGCAAGTCAAGTTGACCCCCCCCCCCCCCCATTGTTAACCTTTGAACTCTAGGTTACTGCGAAGAGCAAGGTGCAGTGGGAGGGGCAGGGCTAGACGATGACCTCAACGACCTGCGCTTAGAGGAGGAGAACGAGCAACCGCCACTCATCCTTGAAACTGACTGACTGAGCGGACGGCTGTACCAACCAATCAGAGGGCTCCTCTGGTGCTGCTATGAACAAGTGACACAAGGGGGGCAGGGACGAGATCCAAGATGGAGGGTGTTTTTAAACGCTCAAAGCGTTCCAGAGCCTGTCTGTTAGTATCCGTGCGTTTGTCTGTTCACAGCTCATCCTCTCATTCTTTCTTCCTCCCTCCATCCGGCGCTCCTTTCTCCCTCAGTTTTTCGCCTGCGCAGGTCAAACTGAAGCTTTGCATGTACATGTGCCAACTGCTACAAAAACATGCTCCAATGTGAAGAAGAGCGTCTGTGAGTGTGCGTGTTTGAGTTGTGATCAAAGAAAATGTAGCTGCGTCTCCACATAACACACACACACACACGCTCACACAGATGCTAGCACTGCGTAAAATGGAAACGATTGTGTAAGCGCCTCCC
Source organism: Aulostomus chinensis (assembly GCF_037954235.1). Lineage (NCBI taxonomy): Eukaryota > Metazoa > Chordata > Actinopteri > Syngnathiformes > Aulostomidae > Aulostomus > Aulostomus chinensis. Next base: position 16,013,430 of record NC_141337.1, on the reverse strand, counting down.
TGCCCCAACATCAGTTTCTTCTGTTTGAGAGGGAAATCTCTTTGATGCGGCTCAATAAAATCTGTTTACAGTTGTTGGATCTAATCGAGGGTGTGTACTATCTTTTCTGACCCTTTCTGCTCTCGTGCAGACAAACAGCGAGGAGTGTGTGTCACCTGGTTCATGTTCAAAAGTTTTTGCATGAGGCAGAGGCCAATCAGAGTGTGTTTGCTTTTTTTTTTTCGTGTGTGCGTGCGTGTGTGTGTGTGTGTGTGTGTGCGCTGGGCATGTACATTAGCAAAACATTTTGATAATTAGCTGACTCTTGTCCCTACTCACTTTTACCTCAAAAACAGAGGCTCAGTGGAACCTCCCACCCTCTCCCGCCCTCACCTCAGGCCTGCAGTCACTGGTTGATTCTAAACTCGATACTAATGATCTTTTTAAAAACGACATAACCAATCATAACCAATGATGTGTCACGCAAAAGAAACATGCATGGTGTTGTTGACGTGGTTCTGTGTCCATGCATTTAGGAAGTGATGATCATTTTAAAAGTTGAGCAGTTGAGGAGAAAAAGGACGAGTCAGCAACAGGCTCCTCCTCCTCCTCCTAATTATCGCTGTTCATTTCTAAACGTGGCAAGGTAACACTGTACCATATTGACGGGTTATGACCACGGCTTTCACGCTCTCGGGGATAGTGAGCGTTAGAATTAGATTGATCTGGAGCTCAGGCTGAGCCTCATCCACCGGTCCAGGATGCTGCATGACTACCCAGGATCCTTTGGTGTCTGAAGCCACTTAACGAGGGTCAGCCATGGGATTTTGGAGTGTTAGCCATTTTCTAATGATTTTGTACAAAATGTGAAATGTTCATCTGAAACTAAAATGAAAATAAATTCCATGTTGATGTATGAGACAGTTGCTGTTTGGTCTTCTTACTCTGATGTATCTATTTCATTGATATATATGTTAACTCCTCACTATACAACTGCGAAAACTTAGAATATAATATTAGTTTATCCACATTTAATTAAGGAATTTCATGATGCTGTTTAAAAAAATTCCCAAGATGGATTTTTTTGTTTTCATATTTTGACGAGATCGCTGTCATTCGGCGCACAATCAGATCAGTGTTTACTTCAGATTTTAAACGTATGAACCCACTGTTGAACTATAATCACTGCTGGGTAAAACCTCTAGGGTGGGATCAAAGCGTTTGGGGGAGGTTGAGAATAATCTTAACGCTCTCATTGCTCCTAATAATGATTTGACAGTTGATTAGGAAACTTTATGTTTGCGATAACTAATAATTGTTTATTCTGTTGTAGTTTGCTCCGCCGAGTGCAATATTTAATGTATAGAGCAAGAAATCTCTCTATGCAAAGTGGTGACTTCAAAGTCTTGGTTGTGTGATGACGAACTGAGATTACAGTCAGAGTTATGGGGCGTCAATGCGAGATCAAAGGAAGATCCCAAAGATCCAAGCAAGAACCCCTTTTCCCAAAGAGAAGTTTTGTGACGCTACGTAAACCATGGCCCCTCAAACAGGCTCTGCACTAGAAGACTGAAATGGTGAAGGGGCCATGACATAACATCACATATTTGACCTTTAGATGCATAATTTTGATAATTAGAAATGTGTGTGTGTGTGTGTGTGTGTGTGTGTATATATATATATATATATATATATATATATATATATATATATATATATATATGTATTTTTTTATTTATTTAATTTTGTTTTATTTACTTATTTATTTTTTGGCTGAAGAAATTCAAAGTTCCTCTATCTGGATGTAAAACAACACAGGACTTTGTTACTTGCAAGTCATTTATTTTGGCTTCGTGGTAGATTTGTACTTCCGCACAGTAAACACACATGCGGGAGTGACACACTAAGGTGGGCTCTCTGTCGTTGACGTGAGAACACAGCTGCACCCTCTCCTCCCTCTAGTGAAAAGACTGAGATGACGCAAGGACTATGAGCGCATACAAACAGGAAAAAAATCTCTAATCCACAGTATCCTGGGACACAAAGCACTCTATAGAAGCAACCACAGCACCATTCAGACACACAAAGACTTTTTCAGGACCTAAAAGAAGCAGTGCGCGGGGTAAAAGAGCAGGTTATGTGACCGGTCCTAACTCTACATTGATTAAGACTATTGGTGATGTTAAAGACTCAGTTCTTTAAGACTTCCTAGGGTGTTCTGTTTGGGCTTTTTTAAGACTGTCCCCCTGGTTCATGTATCCTCAGTCTGATGTCCTGTGGAGGGTTGAAAAGGTGTGCGTCACTCTGAGGGGACAAAAGGACACAGATTATTAGCCCACTTGAATATTTCATCCTCTCTCTCAGTGCATGTGCATAAAGGCCTACCCTCTACAAGTGTGTGTTTCTTTTTCCTCTCTACTCGTCCTGTCGTCCACCGGAAGGTTTGGTGACCTGTACAATCTCCACTGAGGTGAAGCCCTTCGTGGTCGAGGCTCGGTTCCTGGTTCTCATTTTGTTCAGGGCCATCTCTGCCATTTCTGCACGCTCCTCAGCATCATCCAGCTCATGGACTGTCTTCCTGTATTTAGACAGGCTGCTGTTGGCCTGCTCCTCCTAAAATCACACAAGTCTGACGACTCAGTATTGAATTAAAGGAACACATACAAGTAAGACCTTTAAATACCGCTCCCACTCACGGCGTCTTCTATCTGGCGTTTGTAACTCTTGAGCTTGTTCTGGAGTTTCTCCACCAGCTCCTGCATGCGCTGATTGGTCTTGTGGTCCTCCTCAGTCTGGAAGATCAGCTCCTTGAGCCGACGCTCTCCCTTGCGAAGACTTTTAACCGTCTCAACGTGGCGCTTCTGCTCCTGGTCCAGGTCATTCTCCAGCTCCTTGATCTAGTAACACAGCAGAGGAATCAGTACAGAGTGAGGCTGAGCCAGGGCTGAGTTGTTGCCGACCACTCAGACTCCTCACTCTGGTTTCCAGTTTCTGGATGGTGCGTTTGCCAGCCTTCAGGGCCTGCTGCTCAGCCTCCTCCAGCTTCAGCGTGAGGTCTCGGAGGTTCTGCTCCTGGTTCTTCTTAATTTTCTCCAAGTGGGAGCTCCGCTCTTGCTCCTGGCGTAACTCCTCGCAAAGTCTTGTTGCCTGGAGACAGACAGACACGTCTGAATACAATAATAATAATAATAATTTTAAAATTCAGTCAAAGGAGGCACAGATTTCAAAAATGTTAGTATTCCATCTTTTTCTTCTTCAAAATTTCAACAATAAATTGGTCGATTAAGTGGAGACTCAACTGTCCACCACACAGTGTCTGTGATACCAAAACAAAGATCAAGCACTGGAGTAAAAATAGGAAGGAAACAAAATACTGATTACAACTACAAATGAGCAAACAGCAGCTGACAGCGTCTGGTCATAACTCTTGTAATTTAATCAACAATTCAAATAACAGCTCACATCAATCACAGCCTTCTTGGCTCTTTCGTCAGCAGAGCGAAACTCTGAGATCAGCTCCTCGTTCTCACTGGAGAGTCGGGCAAGGTCGGCTTCCAGCTTTCTCTTCAGGATTGTCAGACTCTGGTTCTAACCCACAAAATATAGGTCAAATCATGTTATGGACTTACAAAGGAAACCGGAATCATAAAACTCTTTAAAACCTTCTTTGGCAAGTGTGTGCTGCTGATTCTGTTCGTGACCACGTACCTGGATGCTGGTATCATTGAACCTCTCTGTCGTGTCCACCAGCTCTTGTTCTATTTGTTTTCGGGCCCTCTCAGACGCCTCCAGGCCTCCTCTTAGCTCCTCCATCTCTGACTGCATGAGGCAGAGGCGGCGCTCCTGGAGGCTGTATTTCTCCCTCAGCTCGTCGTGGAGACGTGCGTCCTCATCCATCTGCACCTGCAGGTCCTGGAGGAGGGGCGGGACACACCAAGGCTTGCTGTAGTATTTTCACACGACAAGGTTTTTCGAAGCAGATCACAAGAATATCTTACTTTGATCTGCTGCTGCAGCTTTTTGAGCGTTTTGACCAGCTCAGCGTTGTTCCTGTTGGCATGCTCCAGCTGAATCTCCATCTCATTCAAGTCTCCCTCCATCTTCTTCTTCATCCGCAGGGCCTCAGCTCGACCTTTGGCCTCGGCCTCCAGGCTGGCCTGCAGCGACTCGACTGTACGGGCATGGTTCTTTCTGAAAACACATGAAGAAGCCCTTGGATAGCGACACTAGAGACTCAAGACTGAATCTTTAAGTTTTGTAAGCGTTTGTAAACTATATTGAAAGGGGGCTAGTTTGTGATGGCCCAGGTTTTTGTCTTTATATTTCCTTTTTTTGTAGGATTTACAGCAAAAATGATACAATAATAGCCCTTTCAGTGGGGTTAGGTTAAAAAAGTGTCGTGTGTGCACGGCTGATGCGTTTGATTACATTTAAAACACTAAAACTAACAATCTCTTCCTTCTATTTCTGTTGTACCCATGTGTATTATGTTGGGGGGCATCTTTATGTCTGTTTTCTAACCTGGTGACTTCAAATTCCTCCTCCTTCTCATGAATTCTGCGGTCGATGTCGGCCTTCACTTGAGCCAGCTCCAGCTGCACACGCACCAGTTTACCTTCCTCCACCTGACGCACACGCACACACACACACACACACACGCACACGCACGCACAAAAACAAATAATACTTTCCTATTTTGGAATAATGTTCTATACAAAATCAAATCTTCCTCCAAATATAATTAGCTCTTCTTGTTCCCAGATTATTTTTCTAAAAGTTTTCTGCAGTCAGAAGTCACACATGCCCGTGTTGTTTGTACCTCTAGTGAAGTTTCGCACTCCTCCAAAGCCAGCTGTAGTTCTTCCTTCTCCACTTCCAGTTTCTTCTTGGCCTTCTGCAGCTCATGGACACTGCGACCTCCCTCCCCCAGCTGGTCGACCAAATCCCTGATCTCCTCTGAGAACAGGAGGACCAAAAAAAACCAACACAAACACCCTTATGAACAGATTATTTTATCTAGCTTGCTAGTTTTGTGTGTACCTCATATTTTGTACGACACTCTCTACGGCAGTTGAGGGGCACCTGAGAGGGTTTTGTTCTCCTTCTGGACGGTCTCGATCTGATCCCGACTCTCCTCGTAGGCGGTCTTCAGCTTGTAGAGTTCTGTCATGTAGGAGCGACTCTCCTTCTGACTGTTGTCCAGTTCCAGTTGCAGCTCCTCATTCTTGCAGCTCCACTCAGCTGCCAGCTTGTCAAAGGCCCGCTGCTTCTTATCCAGAGCTGCGGCCGCTGCGTTAGACTAGTCAAACAACCACAAAGTAAATGTTGTTTTTTCTTTTTAATCACAGATGACCCTCCAGACATAGATCTGTGTGCGATATGTCTACCTTCTCCAGGTCTATGGTGAGGTCCTCCACTTCACCCTGCAGCCTCTGCTTGACCTTTTCCAAGCTGGCAGCTCGGGCCTGGGCTGCCTCGGCGGCTTCTTCAGCCTCCTGGAGACGCACTGCTAATTTGCGTCTGCAGGAGGATTTAAGGATCCATGAGGAATCTCAGCAGTGTCAAATCTCTTACAAATGCCGTTCGTTTCATATTCATATTTCTCTCCAACCTACTTTGTCTCTTCCAGCTCCTCAGTGCGGTGGATGGCGTCCGTCTCATACTTGCTCCTCCAGGAGGTGACATCAGCATTGAGCTTGGACACAAGGCGCTGCATCTCTGCGCGGGCCTCTGACTCCTCCTCCAGCTGCTCCTTCAGCAGTGAGAGGTCATGGCGGGCATTAGCCAGTGCCACCACTGCTGTGTTACGACCCTGCAGGAGCAGAGGAAGGGAGGATGGTCTCGTCTTGTGTTTAACATGACATAGCCAGGAACATGTCATGAGCTGGAAGTTGACACACCTTGTTCTCCTCGTCCACTTGTCTCTTGAGCTCATCAATCTGTAAGGTGAGTGACGCCTTCAGCCTGGTGGCCTGTGACAGCTTACTCTGCACGTCCTCCAACTGCCGGCTCATATCATTATTCTCCACTACACACAAACAGAGAACCAGACCATCACAAACTTGTAGAAATAGCACTTGCTTGCGCGTGTTTTTGTCTTCCCACCGCTCAGATGGATTTTGGTGGCGTTGAGCTCCGTCTGAGTCCGCTCCATTTCAGCCAGGCGAGCGTTGGCCTCTGCCAGACTGTCCTCCAACTTATGGACGTGGGCCTCAGAGTTTATCTGCACCCACATACACAAGGATTCAAAAGCAGGAGAATGTGTGAGTTCAGCAATATCTCTCCTGAGACTTTGCCATCGCTGTTTCACCATAATGTAACAGCACCTTCGTACCTTTGCTTTCTGAGTGGCTTCCACTGTGACATTGAGATCTTCGATCTCAGCCTTCATGCTCTGTTTGTCTTTTTCCAGTTTGACCCTGAGCCTGTTCAGATTCTCCAGCTGCTCACCAAGCTCAGCCATGGCGTCAGAGTGCTTCTTCCTCAGCGCCGCTGCCGTTGCCTCTGACTGGAGCGCTGCCTCTTCTAGCTCCCGCCTCAGTTTTAGCAGATCTGACTCTCGCTTCCTGTTCTGCTCGATCTGAGGGTCAACCATAGATCGAGTCATGTTGGAGTGGGCTTCTAACCTCTGACTGACTGACAGCTGTCAGTCAAACTCACCTGGGCAACAGTGGCTCCTCCAGCCTCCTCCAGCCTATCACCGAGCTCCTCCAGATCTCGGGACAGTTCTGCTCTCTGCTTCTCCACCTGTCAGATAGACAACATTAAACCTTTGCTGCAGTATGTAACATACACTTTGCTGTTAGTGTGTGTGTGTGTGTGTGTATGTGTGTGTGTGTGTGTGTGTGTGTGTGTGTGTGTGTGTGTGTTGGCTGATGCATTTGAGAGTTTTTAATCAGATGTTGTACAGTTTCTCTGTTGTTAGTCTTCAGTCTCCATTAGCTTCAAGCTGAAAATATGACAGTAGCATTTTTTTTAAATTCTGGATTTACCAAAAAGTCACAAATAAGAAAAAAAAACATCTTGATTCATTAAATATATTGAAAGGTGAGTACTTGATGAACAAAGTGATATTTTTGGGTGATGCAGTGCAGTCAGATTAGAAATATAACCTTTGCTCTGATGGCTCGCTCAGCTTCCAGCTCCTCCTCCAGCTCCTCAATACGGCCCTGAAAAAATGACAAATCCCAAAACAGATTCCGAGAAATATTCTCGCTTTGAGACACAAGTCCTTCAGATACACATAATTATAGATTTAGCACATCGTTTGCAGAACATTCACAGTGACTCAGTCCTGCTAATACCTGACTGACCTCCCTGATAAAACATACATTTAAACAAAGAAGACACAAACAAGACAATCACCTCAGGGTGCAGTAAAAGGCTGCAGTCTCTCTCTCTCTCTCTCTCTCTCTCTCTCTCTCTCTAGCTTGAGATCAAGGACAGTGAGTCACAAACCTGGTGCTCTTTGAGCTTACGGCTGAGCATGGAACTGAGCGCTTGCTCGTCCTCCAGCTTCGAGTTCATGTTGTTGATCTCAAAGTCTCTCCTACAGGAACAATCAGCAAACACAGGGAGGCATCAGCATCCTCTGGGACTAAAGAGAGCGGGGTACATATGGGGTCGGTCCTGACCCCCGCGTGTGTGTTTGTATGTGTGTGTCTCACTTCTTGATGACTTCCTCCAGATCGATCTTGGCGTTCTCCATCTCGTTCAGGTTTTCTATCGTTATCTTCAGATCGCCCTCAGCTTTCCTCCTCGCTTTCTCCACCTCTGCCCTGATCCTCTTCTCCTGCTCCAAGCTATCCTCCAGCTACACACACACACACACACACACACACACACACACACACACACAGAGCAGACAGCTGTCCGTGCACAATCGAGTCTCTAATGATTTCTGAGAAGGACTTCTGTACCTCGTTCACTTGGGTGTTGAGCTTGCTGTTGGTTTTGGTAAGATGGTTGACTTTATCTTCTTCTGTTTGAAGATCCTCCAGAGTTTTCTGATGAAAATTGATCATTACAATTTAAAAAAACAACAAACAATCTTCGTTTCTAAATTCACAAGATTAAATACTTGCTGTGCAGTGTGTCAGTAAATTGTTTGTCTACCTGTTGCAGTTCCTCCAGAGCTCTTTTCTCTTTCTGCAGCTTGGCAATATGATCCTCGCGCTGGCTAAGGTCACTCGTCATGGTTCGAACTTTGAAGTCCAAACCCTAAACACACCATTCAACAGAATTATGTGGTCTAATCTGGATGTATGTCTGTTAATGGAGTTATCTCCAGATCAAGACAAAGCTGAGAAATATTTCTTTCAGCTTCTATGTCCTCCCTCTCCCCTCTACCTGTTTCTCCTTCTCAGATTTAGCCAGTGTGGACTCCAGAGACTCCAGGTCCCTTTTCAGCTCATTCAGTTCCCCTTCCAGCTGTCTCCTCTGAGAATGGAGTGAAGCTGCATTGCCCTCCTCCTCCTCCAGGCGCTCACGCAAGTCCTAAAAGTCAAAAATACGTTTTTTAGCAGGTTTCGAGGCAGCAAAAAAAACAACAACCATTTGTTAAAATTCCACAATTCAGGTGAATTAAATTAGATTCATAAAGAGTGAGAGTAGACAAGTCTTGTTAATTGCTGTGGTGTTGTAAGAATGACCTGCACTGACTCCTCCAGCTGGATCTTATGGTGCATCAGCTGTGTACAGCGCTCCTCAGCGTCACCCAGCGTGTCCTGCTCCTGTGGTGAAAGGAGAAGGAATTGTTGGTTTGACAGACTGAATTCTTAGTACTAGGACAGAGAAAGGAAGAGTTTCCGTGCGGCAGTTACTTACTGCAGCCAGCGCTAATGCCAGGTCGCTCTTCTCTTGTGACAGAGTGGCCATCTTCCCCTCCAAATCTTTGATCTTCCCCTCCAGCTCAGACACCTTCTCCACAGCCAAACGCAGCTCCTCCTCTTTAGCCTTGAAGATCTCCTCCTGGCGGGCGACCATCAGGAGGGGCTTCACCTGCAGGAGTCAAGACAGTAAATGTAATGATCATGACAAATATCAGCTATCAGGCCACGCGTGTGTTTGCGTGTGTCATGTTTTTACCTTAGTGTAAAGTTTCCACCAGCCCCAGAAACGTAACTGCAGGAACTTCCTCACATTGCGTTGGATGGCCATAAGTGCAATCCTGCATCACATGAACACACGCACGCACGCACGCACGCACACACGCGCGCACGCGCACGCACACACACACACACACACACACACACACACACACACACACACTGTTAGTGAACCCAGTCTCTATCTGAACACACACACACACACACACACACACTTACCGTCTGTCCACCATCTTCTTAAACTCGATCCTCATCAGAACTCCCCTGAGACGAGCCTGGAACATGGTGATGATCTTTGTCAGCCGTTCGTCACGCATGTCCTCCAGCTTTGCCAGAACACCTGCACGGAAAAACACCTGTGGGGGAGAAGAGGAAGGGGAAAACAGTTGGGGTCGTTCATCAGATGTGTGTTGGAGGTTTCGAGTTCAACTCAATGTGGATCTGTTTCTTCAAACATTGACATCCTTTGACAGTTTGGTTTGCATTGTAAATTCATCCTGAAAATCTCAGATTTGTTTATCGTTCTTTGTTGAGCACAACTTTTCATAAAATATAAGCCATATTTAAGTCATTAGCTACAATTTATACAAGTTTCGAAAATATGCTGTAGAAGCAAAGGCATCATTATCAGGAGAATGAACATGTCACTGACGTAATATTGGAAACTATGTATGATATTTTGATGTAAATGTTTTTCTGTAATTTATTCATGATCTGTGGTTTGCTTAAATAGACAATACTTCAAATTCTATTGTTATGTAACCACTCATATATAACGCTGAAAATTGACTTTAAACATCTCCAAGCTCTGGCCTTTTTTCTTGGATGTTTTCTTCATGTGCTTTTTTTGTAAAGGACTTTTTTATTCTTCAACTTTTTCAGAATGTTCCGGTTTGCGTGATTCATTTTTTGTGAACTGTGGAGCACTTTAATGTAACCCTGTACAAGATAACGTGCTGTTTAAAGAAGTACCTTGCTGTGGCCGATGCGATACTCCATATTGTCAAGGCCAATAGAATTTAGGAGGAGCTCCGAGGCTTTTTTGTTGTCCACAAATCCCTTAGGGATGACGCTAGGGTTGAGGATGTAGTACCTGGGAGACAGGAGGAGGAGGAGGAGGAGGAGGAACAGAAAGGGAAGAGAAGAATGGAGAGTAAAGGGATAAGGATGTAAACAAAGGGGGTCAGTACAGTTGTCTTTGACCTGACTAACAGACTTCAGTTAATCAAAATTCATCTGTTACACAAAGATATCAAGTTTCTAGTTCCTTATTTCTTTAGAAACTCCCAGTTCAGTCGGAAGGTTGAAGGAAAACAGACAGTTTGAGGGACACATGAGGAAGAATAACCAGTGAGGAGTTTAAAAACGAAAGCCTCTATTAGCATCAAATAATAGAGCTGTGATGAACTGTAGTGAAACAGAGGCTTCCAAATTTAAACGAAAAAGAAAAATGATTGTTGTTTGTTCATTCAGAGATTTTTTCCCCCTCATAAACTCATCATATTTCCAACAAATGACTTCTCAGAAACTGCTCTTGCTCCCAAACATGTTGGTATTTTTTACTCTTTTTTTTTGTCATTTGTTGCCTCTGGGTAGGAGATGTAGCGTAATAGTTTTCATTTTTCTGAAGCTGTCTCAGTTGCATCATCAAAGGGAAAAATAAAGACCTCTGTAACAGTTAAGAGCAGTCAAAAAGCCGCAGGAGAAGGACGCAAAAAAAGGAAATAAAAATGTAATACATGGTTTGGGAGCGAGTTCATACCATCTGAAAATAACTTCAGTGTTAGAACAGATCGAAACTATGACTGCAGTTTATTCATTAAAATAACTACTTACAGAAATGACATCATAAAATATACCTTTGTTTGAATTCTGGGTACTGTAGTCGATTTGGGAACCCTTTCCTGCAGATGCGAATGCCCTCCAGCACACCATTGCAGGCCAGCTGGTGCAGGATCAGGTGGTTATCCGTCACACCTTGACAAAAGAGGATAGTTCCAGTTTTACTGCTGAATAAATCGTGCATGCAACATACCTCAGAAACCTCCAACGGCCTCCTAACGATCATGCAATTTAACCCCACTAACCTGTCTTCTTCAGCTCATTGGGAATGATGCAGCGGACGAAGTGAGGAGCCGTGCTTCGCAGGGTGCTCATCAGCTTGTTCAACTGTTCCTGTTAATCACCAGTGAAATGGTAAGAGGTGTGTGTGTGTGTGTGTGTGTGTGTGTGTGTGTGTGTGTGTGTGTGTGTGTGTGTGTGTGTGTGTGTGTGTGAGGTGAGTAGTTCCACTGGTATAAGCTTATCTACTTCCAATCAAGAACAGTCATTCCCTAGCGAGACATTGTGTGATGACAGAACATTCCGAGAACATCTCTTCTGAGGAAATTGTCTTGTAACGTCTCCATAACATTCCGGTCAAGATGGACGTTGCATTTTTTTTTTTAAAGGTACTAGAATCATCTGACCCTAAGGGAACAATCCAGATGTTCTTGGAACATCAAATATTTTAGAGGAATATGTAAAGGATGTACACTTGCTCTCGTGTAGAAAATTCTAATAATGTTTCTTACAGTCGTTCATAAATATTCTGGGATGAGTGAAGCAAGCCTTTGGTAGGTTCCCTAAATGTTCCTGTCCGTTCATGTCGCCATTAGGTTCTTCAGTGGGTCTTGGAACATGGTGTCGTGATCAGGAAGGAACATACTTTATTCCTACTATGTCCTAAACCTTTCCAGAACATCCTAAGTATTCCCTAAATATCTGAATTACTTTTTTAAAGAACAATGTGACACCATTTACAGAAAGACGGGACGTTCTCAGAATGAAACATCAAGTTTCTCCTTTCGAAAAATCCAAAAGGAAAGTTGTCTTTGAAATGTTGTGATCTGACCCAAAAATGAGCAAAATTCCAGAAGTTATATGGGAAGCCTTGAATTACAGGGCTTAGGAACAACCTTCTGTAAGCAAGAGGAACAGGTGACTCATCACCTTTAGAGAACGTTACATAAGGTTCTCAGTGTTCTCTGCTGAGAGAATTTGGTCCGCACTTTGAATTTTTTGATTGGGTTGGAATAATGTTGTAGTAAATTCAACTTTGAGGTGGTGAATGGCTGATTGGTTTCGCAACAGTAATGTTATTCACTTGCCACACTTATATACCCATTAATGACCGGCTATGTGTTAGCTTAGCATAGCCGGTGTCAGAGTGAGTTACCCTGTAGAAGTTGGAGACAGTCTGGAAGGAAGAGCCTTTCTTCTGTTTCTTAGTTGCTCCTGCTGACTCGTCCTCTTTGAAAAGCAGAGCCAGCAAAGGCATGGAGGACTTCTGGAAGAGTCCCACTACCGTCTCATTCAGAGGGTCTTTGTTCTTCTCCAGCCAGCCAGCGATGTTGTAGCCCACCTGTGAGAGGCACAAACAACCTCACTGCACCTGTGTACATGATTAATTCACCTACAACAGCTGGAACTCCAAACAGCTGGAGAGCTCAGGCCATAGATGCTGCTAATATTCATCTATATGTCAGAGAGTCCAAGAACAAGCCATCACTCACAGTGCCGGCATAGTGCACCAGCTCAAAGTGGACCTCAGCTCCTTTCTTCCCCCCTTTTGGCTTGAGAAAGTTAGTGGACTTGCCCAAGTGGTTGTCATGGAGAGCTGCTTTGAAGGTCGCATCTGTTGCCTTTGGGAACACACACTGCTCCTCCAGGATGGAGAAAATCCCCATCGGCTGGGGAGGAGACGGACAGAGAGAGAGAGAAAAGAGAGAACGAGGTGAACAGTGATCGAGGACATGGCCAAGTCCCGCAGAGAGCGAGCGAGAGTCCTACCTTCTCCAGCAGGTCGATGCAGGCCTGCAGGTCCAGGCCGAAGTCAATGAAGACCCAGTCGATGCCCTCCTTCTTGTACTCCTCTTGCTCCAGCACAAACATGTGGTGGTTGAAGAACTGCTGTAACTTCTCATTAGTGAAGTTGATGCAGAGCTGCTCAAAGCTGTTGAACTGGAGGAGAGAGAGAGAGAGAGAGAGAGAGAGAGAGAGAGAGAGAGAGAGTTGGACCATGACAGGATGTGACATCATCTCCCACCTGATCAAGCCGAATCTCACCTCAAAGATCTCAAACCCAGCGATGTCCAGCACTCCGATGAAGTACTGCCGCTGCATCTTGGTGTCCAGGGTCTTATTAATGCGGGTCACCATCCACTTGAACATGCGGTCGTAGATGGCTTTTGCCAGAGCACCGATGGAGTACACACACTGGTCCTGGTTTTGACCTTTCACAAGAAAAAACTTTATAAATGAGTTTTAAGCTTTGGGTGAGTACTTCTGATAATAATAATAATAATAATAATAATAATAATAATAATAATAATAATAATAATAATAATAATAATAATAATAATAATAATAATATACTTTTGGTCACAAACTCATTGCCAACTTTGACGCGGGGTCGTGTGATGCCCTTTTGCAGCTCCCCAGAGTTGATGGCCATGAGGTGGGCAACTTTGTCAGCCACTTTAGGAAGGACAAAGAGGACACAAAGAATGAACAGAGTCATTTCAGTATTATCTTGAAATATGGGTCAGAACACTATTTAAAAATAAAATTTGGACTTTGAGTTTGACTGAGGAGAAAGTTCAGACTTCATAAAAATGTTAAGAGAGAGAGAGAGAGAGTGAAGTAAAAGGGTAGGAAACTAGGCCGGTTAGATGGAGAACAGAGGAAGTTTGATGGGGAAGAGAATAATTAAAGGAACATGCCAACTTTTTGAAAACGGTGCATTCCTGGCTCGTTAGCTTAGTGCAGTGACTGCTGTTGGGTGTGAAGAGTGTCTCTGTCAAATTCTAGAAATGCACTTTTCTCTGAAAATACAGAAACGTTAACGCAGGCGAAGCCCATTTCGGAGCGAGGAGTATCTGATAACTTTGACATGGCACGCTAACACTCTGCTCCCACCACCATTCATTGCCGTCTGAGCTAGCTAATTTGAATTCCCAAAAAGTTGATGTGTTTCTTTACCAGGCAGATTTGAAACCAGAGAGCAAGTTAAGTGAGATTTTCTTTTCATACCCTCAGTGGAATCCACGTCAGCCTGTTCCTCTCTGGGTTTCTGTTTGAACTTCATGTTGCCAAAGTGCATTATGCCTCCAGTCAGCTTGTAGATGCTCATCTTCTCCTCAGCAGTGAAACCCAGGACATCAAAGGCTTCCTGTGAGCACGCAAGCGCAGAGAGGGAGAGAGGACAGAAAATAGAAGCATTTCATTTGACTTACTAATTTAAAACCAAACCTTTCAACTGACATGCTGTGAATCACAACATGAGAGCGATAACGAGGGCTGACTCACATCAGTGACCTGCAGCTCATCGCCATCATCCATGTTATCCACCACAGTGACTCCCTGACACACCCACGCATATTGTTTGGGGTCTGGGCTCAGCAGCAGGGCCTCTGGAAGACATAGTGTTGTATTAAGAGTCTGTATTACAGGTTTTCTAAATTGTTGAACCCCTGAACCGTCTCCTAGTTTCAGTCCAGGATGCAGAGACCCTCTCTAGGTTTAAGAGCAGACTTTAGACCTTCCTTCTTGATAAAGCTTATCGTTACAGTAGGGCTGCTTAGGCCGGCCCTAAGATAGGTTGCTATAGGCTTAGACTGCCGGGGGATCTCCCATGGTGCACTGGGCTTCTCTCCCCTCTGTCCTCTCTATCCTCCTGTACTCATATGTGTTACCAACTCGTCTTCTTCTCCGGGGCCTCTGTGCTTCCCCACTCCCCAGATCCCTGACTGCTGCTGGAGGAGGCTACAGACCTGAAGAGGCTCAAGCTGCCACCCTTAGCACCACCTGCTCACTTCCCCATCTGTCCTTCATTCTCTTCCCTTTCTCTCTCTTTTTAATCCCTATCTGCCTCTCTGTCCCTCTCTTTCCATCTGCATATCTGTCTTCCTCCATTATCTGTCTTGGTGTCTGTCCTGCTCTCATTCAGCAGAAGGCCGTCTCCACTGAGCCTGGATCTGCTCCACGTTCCTGCCTGTTCAAAGGAAGGTGTTCATCCCTGCTGTTGCAGGATGTGCTGCTGATGGAGAATTGTTGGGTGTAAATTCACTGAAGGAGTGAAGTGCTGGACCTGCTCTACCTGTACAGAGTCATGAGATAACCTTTGTTGTGATTTGGAGCTACACAGATAAAACTGACTTGACTTGACTTCAACACCATTCAGTGAACCAAATGCTCACTGGCCTGAACCATTTTACTGGATTAATCACTGTTTTGGCAAAACTGTAAAATAATTAAATACTTTTTTTTCTCTCTTTTATTTTGCACTTCAAGACATTGTAATATCTTCCTGTGAACATATGGAACACTTCTTTGCAAGAAAATGATGTGACTATACTGCAGCCTGGTCCGTCTCACCTATGAGTTCTGGCTTCCTTGCAGACAGGAGCTGGTAGAAGATGTGGTAACTTCTCTCAGCTGCCTGCTGAGAAATGACTCTTGATTTCTCCAGCAGATCTGATACACACAAAAATACCACATCCATATATTGTTCATTTACATCTCACAGCGTTTTGTTTTTTTATTTGTTTTTTTTACGACCCACGTAAAAAACTATGTGCTTAAAGGAAAATGAAATCCACAGGATCCACTCACAGGTCTCAATGTCGGCACCAGCTAGCTTAGCTGTGGGGCCAAAGTGGATGCGAATGAACTTTCCCTAAAAGGAAGGCAAGAACAAAATAGTATTGGTCATACAGAGAGACAAATCTGTACGAGTGTGTTGCCATGGTAACTCTCAACCCACCACCAAACATTTACATGCTGGGCAAAAGATCAAGAGGGCTACAGCAAGGTTTGGCGGACACAAGAATCTTCTTCTCATTATTACAATTTTGGATCCAAACAAATGAATGAATGTGTTGTTACATTTCACTGTAAAACCTTGTCCACATAGTTGATTTAATGTTTTTCCTTTTCTTCTCTCTCCAGATTATGACAACCTCCTTTTTGACTGTGTAAATTATAATGTAACGTTATTTGTGTGTATGTGCATACGAAACGAGAAGAGTTGTTGTTTCTGATGGTCTTGGCGTTGCCAAATGCCTCCAGCACCGGGTTAGCCTGAATGATCTGGTCCTCCAGAGAGCCCTGAGAGGAGAGGGGAGAAAAGAGAAGCCTGTAATGAGTGACTTTAACCACTCGGGGGCAGTTGGTGTTATGAGGAAAACGTGATATGTCCCCATAGAGCAACAAAGCCACAATATTCACACTTCTTTTTTATACCTTTTTGCATAACTTAATCGTCTTCTGTTTTGTTTTGTTTTTCTGAGCAGGAAGTATGCTGTAGGTTTTTAGAGATTCTTCTTGTAAAATAGTCTTGAAAGTGAAACAAATATTTTAGAGTGGCACCTGAACTATGAACTGAAACTCATCATAAAACTCTGTAAGGAGGGGAACCGCAGAGTTGGTGATATTCTAGGTTACTCTTAACACTTCTGATGTTACACACTGTCATTTGACACAGCCAGCACCACTGGAGCCCTTTCAGAAACCCCATCATCCGTCTACCACCCACGTCAGAGTAAAGGATGGAAAACCTATTACATTAACTGGCATTCATCATCCCCCTGGTCAGCAAGAGTACAGTTATAAACAAGTTCTCATATAGGAGCTGGCAGGGTCACACAAACTTCATCTTGACCACCTGTCCTAGGCCCTTAACAGATATCTTTGTGGCCCTCAGATGGCGTAAAGGTTACAAATCTGTTGTGAGTGGCTCCTCAAATAGCCTCAGTCCTGGTTCTGTCTCTGAACCCAGAGTGGTAATCAGGAAACCTGGGAGTCAGACATGTGCCGTGGTTGTTGAGAGAGATCAATCTGAAGCACGTATTCACCCAAGTCCACCAGAACCTCATCAAAATGGTCCCGCAATGTGCATTCAAGCCCAGTTGATAAAGAAACTTCCGAACAGGTTGACTTAACTGACTGGATAACAGGACTGAATAAAAGAAATCCAATGTCTTCTGGAACCCCCCCCCCCCCCCATCCGTCCACACTGTCTGTCACAAATGTAACTATTGACCTCCACCCAGCACACACCTTTAACACCACACTACTGCCTCAAAAAGAATCCATAAAAACAAGACACCCACTGGTGACCCTCAGTTAGACTGTGCATCGTCCTGTCCCTACTTTTAAGGCCTCACTTTGCAACTGAGGTCTTTTCATGCGGCCTTGAGGTTTCTAGTGAAGCTGCTACGTCTCCAACACCCACAGCAAACATCTTCATCATCAGCACACAGTGGTACATTAAAAAGAGTTTGGTGGCTTTTATTCTGGAGTGCAGCACCTCTACGCTTCCCCCTTAGCCTGCATTGCAAAGGTTCTGGGACTAAACTACGCAGCTGCCTTGACAACAACTCCGCCTCTGCTCTTTCTACCGTCACCATTCAGGTTGCCCCACATAACACAAACAGCAATACCACAAGCCTTAAAAACAAAATGTACAAATCTTTTTTCCTGGTTGTACGTTAAAGAGAGCAGAATTATTGCATAACTTTCACTTCTTGCTTGTGACCTCTCAGCATCGTGCTCAGCTGCACTGCGCTGGACATAAAAACTCCTCAGAGAGTCATTAAACCACGGCAGTTCGTCCCCAGCCTAGAGCCACCTTGATCTGACAACATACACTGAACTCAAAACGTCGACATCAGGACACAAACATGATCAAGGACTCATGTCACTCGGGCAACCACCTTTGCACCCTGGATAGCACTGTAAATCTATTAAGACCTGAACTTATCAAAAACTCTGAGACGGTTTGTTCTTGTTCTATCAAATGTATCCAGGCAATAATATACAACGCGCGGACTATTTATTCCTCACGTCTTTACATTCATATTTGTTTATACATGTGTGCAGGACTTTCTGTACGTGTGTGTGTGTGTGTGTGTGTGTGTGTGTGTGTGTGTGTGTGTGTGGGTGTGTGTGTGTGTGTTGATTTGCTGCTGGTGGTTTGATCTCATTTTGCAGCAGTGCAAATGAAAACTAGAAATCTGCAGGCAACGATGAGCAGGCCCCTCATGCCCCTGCGCACTTTGTGTGTGTTTTGCTGTTCCTTTTGAGCAGTAGGGTGGAGAAAACTCATATTTGGATTGTGCACCAGAAAACACATACCTACAACATATCATGTTGCTGCACATATTGTGATTTTAATGCTGGGTAATTTTGATGGAAATCAAATGATGTTTGTTACGTCACATTTATTTCATCTACATACTTGATGCTTCCATCAAAGTGGTCATACTTTTAAATGAAAACTCACATTCTTCATAGAAATGAATCACTAAGTTCTTAAGGTTCTTGTCCACACTTTGGGAAGTCGACTGTCCAGTGTAAAACAAGGCGTTTCCTGTTGACACCAGGTGGCGCTATGACCATCACTGATTGGTGATGTCCATTCTACAACTCTCCACCAGGTGAATGGAAATCAGATTTTTGTGTAATTCTAATCACATGTTATGATGTCCTTGGCGGGGCTGATTAAGACATTCAGTTCAATTCAATTCAATTCAAAGAGAACTAATTTGAATGCATATAATCAAATAAGATAAATATACATGGACACACCTGTACAACTCTTACCTTTGAGTCGGGAGCTTTGCTCCCTGAGGCTCCAACATTGGCAAAGTACTGGATCACCTTCTTCGTGTTTTCAGTCTTGCCAGCCCCAGATTCTCCACTGGAGGAGATCAAAACAAACGAGGATTAAATAGTAGTGTGACATGCAGAGAGTAACTTGGAAATGAAGAAGCGTTGTGTTTGTCCTTACGTGATCAGCATAGATTGGTTCTCATGCTCTGTGATGGTACAGCACGGGGGGGGGGGGGGGAAGACAAACAAGAGTGTGAGAGAGATGAGAATAATCACTGCTGATTTCCTTGCGAGCAGATCAGAGGGTTGCAGACGTCCTCTGTCAGCAGTACAATCAAACAAAGACAGCTGCCAGTTCTCCCCTGATGCCACATAATGGCCTCAAAGTACTCTACTTTTCCCTGAACAAATCATTACACTGATTACACACCTCCTGCAGCAGCCGCACCCCTTCGATCCACATACTGAAGTGTAATGACATTCAAACAACTCATCTCAAAAGACTTATCCCAAATCAACAGACACCTCTTGGGGCTCGTCCCTCCCCTCACCCTTCACTGCCTATTTTCTGCTGTCTGAGTAAGTCCCCCTGTCTCCTCACCCATCATCATGTCGTGGTAGGCGTTGTCCGAGATGGAGAAGAGGTGAGGTGGAACTTCATTGCGTTTCTTCCCCTTGTACATCTGGGCCACTTTGGCGCCGTAGATCGGCAGCCATTTATACGGGTTGATCGTCACACAAAAGAGGCCTGAGTAGGTCTAAAAGAGCGAGAGGAGACAAAAAGCAGGATGACTAATATTTGCTAGAGTATGGAGTTTATTCTATAATTAAAGGTTGTTGTGTTGTATTTGAAGGTGTGATCTACTACTTTTCTCAGAATGCCTTTTAAAGAAGATTTTCAGTCATGCAGTGGTGCACTTTGGTAAAATTGGGAGCTTGTCAGTGATGATTTTCTTCAGTTTTCGGCAAAGACTGAGATGTTCTGACTTCTAGTGTCTGGCATGAGTCAGACTCAAGAAAACAGCGGAGACTACATTTCCCAAAATGCAGCTCAAAGCATTTTCGTTAGACTTACCTAACTCTATGTCATACTTCCCCAGGCAAATGAACTGATCTTTTCTGTAAAATCTTTAATGAACATAAAATCTAACTGGACTTCTTTTCAGTTTTGGTTTGGGGCACAGTAATAACATTTTCCCATTCAGTAATCCCTTCCTCTGCTGTGGGTGTACGACTCCCGGCTTACATAAATCCTCATGCTGACATAGCGGCTGCGCAGGTTTTCTAAGACGCTGGCCTCATTGAGGAAAGTGAGGTTGGCCATGTCGCTGGCTTGATAGAACTTAGGGGGATTCATCTGCTGAAGATCATCCTTCTTCACGACCACCGTCTGATGGGGAACAAAGGACACTTGATCACATCTCATTCACTTTATAAATGTAAAAGTTTCCCCGACCTTTAACCTTCCATATAAGTCTTACCATGTTCTTGCTGTTCTTGACAGTGACTTTGTCACCATCTTCTGACTGAATCTCTCCAGAAATGAAAGCCTCCTTTTCATCTTTGACCCAGCAGGAGCGCTTAATGTCATAGGCCTTATTCATGGCATCCAGGCGCTCCTTCTCAGAAGGATTCAGGAACGGCATGGGGTCCACTTCGTCCCTGCACTCCCCTTTATAAGCGCCCGGCATGGCTGCTGCTGCTGCTGCTACTGCCGCTGACACACACGACCAAGGAACTCACTCACCTACCGGCTGCTGCAGAGAGAGGCTGAATGACGAGAGAATACAGAAGTCAAGGAGGAACGAGAGGAAGCAGGCTTGTTTGTTTTATTCTGGTTTTCGAGACTCAAGGACCAACCAATGCAGGAGGCAGCTCAGAAGGTCTATGGGTGTGTGTATGTTGAGGGCAGGTCGTTATATATCAGAGTCTCTGCTTCCTGATATGGTTACAACTCTAAAACCAGCCATCACCCTGAGGTCTCATCCCTCTGATCTGTCTGCTCCGAGATTTGGGAATTCTTCAATCTGCCCATCTGTCCATTTAGGGCTTCCCTGGAAGGCCATTTGTTCGGGCTGAAACCATCTCCTTGCCTCACCCTGTATCTATCTCTTCCATCCTTCTGCCCCTCCTCACTTCGATTTTCACCCCACCATTGCCTCTAGTGGGATCCTAAATTAAAACCATTAAGCCACACAGACAGAAAAGGTTTCAATCTCTAAATATTTTTTGCCCTCGGCGCTTCTAACAGCAACAAGTTGGTTGACTGTCTCGTTCTTGTTGAGGGAATTTCTTCAAACTTGGTGCAAACATCCACTTGGACTCAAGGATAAATGAACTTTGATTGTCAAAGGTTAAAGGTCACTGTTATATGCACTTATTTTGGTATTTCTTCCTATTTATAAGATAATCTTGATACTTTTGCTGCACATTATCTCGAGAATATTTCTACAAACGACAAACCATTTTTTCCCACCGTTTATCATTTCTGGACTATAAGGCCAGTTATGCCCAAAATACCTCACATAGAATACAACACTCCTGTAGTGACAGGAAGATTTTGTTATGGCACAGAACCCTTGGATCCGCAATGAAGCTTTTTGTTCTGCCAGATCCCTCAGATCTGAATCAGCTGTTACTCTTGTTCCCCAAAGGAGGTATGAAACAGATTGACACTGATCACATGCTCACAGACATACACAGGAGAGTTACTGATTTCACTCACTTCAGTGACTAAGTACATATTTACTTCATCTGAGGCAGAGGTCTTGTAGTTTCAGTCCTTGTATCCTACTTGTATTTAGTGTTTATTGCCCCTGTCCGGATGTCAATGGCTGCTAATTACTTCATTCTCATTAGCAATGAGCTTAAGTCCACACCAGACTTAAGACCGTAAATTGGGGACGGTATGCGCGATTGGGGTCATGTCCTGAATTGGTAAAACACTGATTTCTTGGTCAGTTGTTAAGGTTAGGGTTAGGGTTAGGCAAGCGTGTGTGTGAGTGTAGATATGTGTGTGTGTGTCTCAAGGGCTTCAATAGGATTTGAAAAACAAGCACATAGACCACACATGCATACACATATTTCCATGTTCATGTACGCAAATGCACAAACACACATAAACACATGTAACAGCTGTACCTGACCACTGCAGAGGGATAAACACACTCTTGCATATGTGTTTGTGTATTTCTGGCATTACTACAGCCACCTGTGGCGTGTTGACATGGAAATAGCTGCAAACACAAGTGGGAAGGAGGCGCAGATTTAAGAGAGGAGCAGATGAAAAGAGAGAACAAGGTGTGTAGGAGAATGAGGGAGTGAAGGGTAAGAGTGTGTGAGACGTGTTTTGGATTTGTGTTGGTGAGTGTATTATCTATAACTCTATGTTTGAGAGACATGATGGGGGTGTGCGTGCTAGTGTGTGTGTGTGTGTGTGTGTGTGTGTGTGTGTGTGTGTGCGCGCGCGCGCGCACGCATGTGGTTCTGTACTTGTTTGTTCTGAGTGTGTCGAGGCCGTCATGGCGCTTCACTGCTTATGTGGATTTACTGTGTCCTGTACAGGCTGATCAGAGGGTCCATTGTTCCGACAGCTAATACTGCCGCAGTGCTGCTAACACCAGTTGGGCCTCCAAGCCAAATCCCAACAACCCTTATCCCTGCACACCAAGTGCTTTACTTTATATTCCTGACAAACATCTCGACAGCATATTTCAGATGTGTTCATTTCAGCTCCTGTGCAGCTGTATATTCCTCCACGAACATGAACGGCCGTAAATCAGAAGTTATTTGAAACAGCAGATAACTAAATACCTCACTGACATATTATCAAGGTTATAGCTGCATTAATGCACGGAAAATTAGAGAGCAATTGGAAAATGCATGCATGTACGTCAAGGTGAACAAAGTCATTCTGGCCCCTGATACTTTCCTGATCAGGTCCAAATTAAAGCTGCAAGCAGTGATGAGCAGGATGGCGCGCCATCTCCAGGTCAGGGATGAGACCCTGTCCTGAGTGGAGGAATTCAAAGTTCAAGTTCCTTGGGCTCTTGTTCACGAGTGAGGGAAAGATGGATCGTGAGATTGACAGGCAGATTGTTGTGTCATCTACAGTGATGCGGACTCTGCATTGGTCCGTCATGTGAAGGGGGAGCTGCGCCGAAGGGGAAAGCTCTCAATTTCCTGGTCAATCTATGTTCCTACCCTCTCCTATGATCATTACTGAAAGGACAAGATTGCGGGTACAAGCAGCTGAAATGAGTCTGGGCTCTCTTAGAGATAGGGTGAGAACTTCCACCATCTGGGAGGAGCTTGGGCTACAACCACTGCTCAAGGTTCAAGGTTCAAGGTTCAAGGTTTCTTTATTTGTACCCGAGGGTAAATTTGTTTTGCAGGCAGGAATTCAGCAATCCCCTCATACCACTCACATCTCCACACTAGACATACCAGCCAGGTCCATACAAAAAAATCAATCAAATAAAATCAATCAGAAAAAAAATCTATCCAAATATAAAAACATGGTAAAAGTGCTTGTCACTGCGTCCTTTGATCTGAATGAAATCATCAGAAGTAAAATCCAAAAAATAAGTTATAAATAACTTTATATAGATTTATGTCCGGTACCCTATGGTCTAGACTTATGGTCATTTAAAATTTCGACCGCTCTGGGTATAAAACTGATTCTGTACCGCTTTGTGTGACCCTTCGGTACGCTGAATCTGCGGCCAGAGCGGAGGAGCCGGAACTCATATCAGCTCCTTCATATCGAGAAGAGTCAGATGAGGTGGTTCAGGCATCTGGTCAGGACGCCTCCCTGGGGAGGTGTTCAGGACATGTCCAAATGGTAGGAGGACTCATGGAAGACCCAGGGCACATAAGGTGCTGGGCGAAGTAGCAGGGGACAGGGAGGTCTGGGTCTCTCTGTTTAGGCTGCTGCCCCCCGCAACCTGAGCCAGGAGAGACTGGTGCAAATACCACTTCCTGCAATCACTGGGTGGCACTATGACTTAAATTCAGCATGTGCATGTCTTCAGGCTGGGACTTTCATCACATGCAGGGTCAAGGGAAGGTCTGACCATGTGGAGTCAAGTTACTCGTTTTGTGCTCTCGGATGATTCAAGTGTCCAAAGTGTCTGTCTCACCATGGTAACGGCTCTCTGTAAACACATTAACAAGGTGTTTCCAATCAAATTTGAGATGTAAATACCACATATTTCAGCTCCCCCAAATAAAGGTGCCAGAGACGCATGGCCCCCCATTGTCTCCTGAGGGGTTAAAGGGCACAAATTTAGCAAAAACACAGATAATAATCAATTATTTAAATTACATTTAGAACAATTTATTAAATTTCAAATGGAGCTACCTCTTGTATTGTTCATCATTATAGTACCTATCTTATCTTTAGAAATAATCAAGGTGTTTAAAAAAAATTCTTTGATCTTTGTTGATTTGTGGAAATCATCTTGCAACCCTCCAAGGGATCCCAGTCCCCACTTTGGGAACCCCTGCAAAAGGGACGTACATCAGTGTAAAGAAACATTTCCTGTTGCAAGCGGGTGAAGCTTTGACTGATCAGTTCCAAATTTTACTGAGTCATTCCACGTGGCGTTCTGCACCTCTTCACCAAGTTTAGTGAAAATTGGTGGCATAGATTTGCACAATGCTCCTGACAGACGGACAAACGTCATGAGAAACAAGCTGCAGCAGAGGTCATCACTACTGTTCACTGAATAAAGTCTAAATATTCTTACATACTTTTAGTGTTTGTGGAAGCTGCACCGTCATGGATGTGTCTGCCTGTTGCCAGCCTTTATGACACCATCTCTCTGTTCATGTGAACAGCACATCAATACGGTGTCAATGGCAAGGCTGATCTATTGGTCAGTCTGTTCTACACTTTGGTGCAAACTGCTAGCTATGATGTATCAAGAACACTGGGCTGCTACTGTGTTTGGAATCTGTTTCCCCTGAGATTAAACAGCAGCTTCGCATTTGGACTTCTTCTCCTCATTAATAATGAGATTGAGAAAAAAGGGATTTAAGAGATCGCCGAAAGAAAAAAAAAGATTTTATTCACATCACTGCTGTAGATACAGGCAAGCATCTCCATTTTAGCCTCTGCAGTCACATTAATCTTCCCTCTGTGTGTATATTTGATGTTATCATTTGATCTGAAATATCTGAATTTAACAGATCACAACTCTGGCATTTATAACTGAGTCACTCGTCTGTAATGTTGGATTGTGCCACAGGAAGGTGCCCACATCAGTGTAGGAATTTCAGATTACTTCACTTCCAATTACAACACTGCCAGACTATCGATCTAAGGGAGCCTGGAGTGGCCGGAGAGATGATTTTAAAATGTTTTTGTTAGTTTGAGACAATATATGTGTTCCATTGATTTAACGAATTAATTGCCTCAACATCTAGTTTGTTCCTTCAGTGTATTATTTTGATGCCATAACTTGTTCAAAAATATGATATAACTAAACTATCGTATTCCACGGCTTCATAGTTTCTAAAGTGAGGAAACAAGTTTTATCTTGCAGTCCCAAACGAACTAAATTGAGAGGAACAGTATAATTTGGGGGCTCAAAGAATGTTCTCTCAAAGTTCATACAAAGTAGCGTCTCTATGGCTACTCTGTACAATCTAACTTAAAAAAAGTGATAAATATCATGTAGGACTTCTAATGATATTTTACTTTGTAACCATAGTACTGCACGGTGAAATAAAAGTGATACCAATGTTGAAACAGAAACGGGAACACCCACGTTTCCCGGCCGCGAGCACGTAAGGCTATACCCGTTAAGAGTATGACGTCAGTACGTGCGTGAGCCTGCCCGAAAATGTTCTCCCGTGTTGTTGGATTTCGAAGGAGCACAGCAGGACTTTGCGATGAAATAATTCATGTTTACACATGAAGAAACCAAAAACAAAGCGCATGTTCGTAAACTGAATGTATTCTCATTTCCGCTGAGTTGTGAAACGGCGTTTTTTGGAGACTCCAAGGGGAAGTTTGTGTGATCGTATTTCCCGGAGTGATGTCGAATCCTGGGACTCGGAGGAACGGGTCCAGCATCAAAATCCGACTGACAGGTAAAAAAACGAGACTGAAAGAAGCCGCGTTTAGTGCATGTGTTGTCTGGAATGTAGAATTCTCTGTTGTTAATAGTTCTGATCAGTAACCTTAACGAGACATTGCGAAGTGCCGTCTCGACACTGCTGTTTGCCTAAACATCCGGTTTTTGTGTGGCAGACAGCAACACAAGTGCTAGCTTATTAGCAGAGATGCTAGCCAAATTAGCGAAAGGACAGCCAAAAAGCAGTGCAGTGTCCTGTGGATTTCACAGCTTAGACAGCCGACTGGTCATGTATTGGGCTAATTGGAAACACCGACGCTTCAAAGCTACGCATGGAAACTTTAGGAATTCGTAACACCATCTAGCCAGCTGGCGTTAGCTATTTGTAACATTGTAGTTAATGTTGACCGCTAACGCCTGCTAGCTACACCCATTTTTTGGCTGGCCCCCAGCGTAACCCGTCGCTTGACCTGAATGCGACGAGCTCTGTACAAAGGATGAAAGCAAATATCGAGGAGCAGCCTTTCTGAAAATTGATCTGTTGGTGCGTTTGACTTGCTAGCCGGCTTTACCAATGACTATTGATTAGCATTTCGTTGCTGTGTCAGCTTGTGCTAGACAAATGCCTGACTCCATGAACTTATCACTTCCTACAGAGGCTTGACACGTTTGCTCTTAGGGCTCTCTGCTCAGGTATTTCTGTTTGGTTTTAGGTCAGCCTATACATATGCAGGGCTACAGGAGTCTCTCTGGTGCACGCACACGCACGCACATACACACACACACACACGCACACAGCTGGAACAATGGTTTAACACTGTAGCCAGTGTAACCCTGCAGGACATCCAGGGGGTTCTATTCAAATGGAAATGACCACAGACATCTTCTGATTCAAAGCTTGCAAGCACACAGCAGAATAAGCTTAGTGGCTGGTTAGAAATCTCCTAGATGTGGGCACCCCAGGGCTGGAGGGGGCTTTGAGTGCTTGATACTGATTAAAAAAAAACCTTTTTCTTCATCAGTATGTTAATATTATGCTTCTATTTGTACTTGTTACTCTTTCTGTCTCTTGAACATGATAGAACTATTATTCTGACAGATTAACTCAGATGGTACACTTATAGATCTTACACAGTACAACTCATTTTGTTTGTTGATTGGTTAGCCTTTATTATTATAAGTGTATATTGCAGTTTAAATTAAATGTCCATCAGTTGTAGCCCTATAGTGTAATAGATGCCTCAAAAGCTGTGGTTCCTGATTCTGTTGCCCTGTGACCTACAGTAAGGGCTATAAGTTCATGAAAGAAACAAAACTAATCACAGACTTCTGACAGAAAGGATTAGGTACATGAAATGTAGATTTTTAAAGTTTTTTTTTAACTTGTTCCTGTAAAGTAGGAGGATTACATAAATGATTAATAGCATGGTGACACAGCTGTGTTCATTTATAATGGGTCTAGTATTATGTTGTGTTTTAAATCCACCATATACAATTCAATAAACTAACACTTGACAAACTTTTAGCAGCAGAAGGGACAAGGCAGATAAAGTGTTTATTTGTGTGTGGGCTTGTGTGTACTTGTGTGTTAACCAGTCACTTGTCAGTTCAGTCTGGATTCAACCAGAGGTTATTACCCCTGACTGTGCCCCGCCCCCACAGGTATGAGGGGAATTCTAATTGGGTGAGGAATGTGTGATGAGCCAATGGGAGTCTGGTTAGCTGGTACAATACTTTGTAGAGCCTGTCAAAGAGTTTGGTTTGTTGGCCTACACCAGAAAGACCCGTGTGCCTGTGGCCATGTTTGTCTGTGGCTCAGATCTTAGAAGCTGATTCCTCTTCACGTGGACAGGTTTTAACTAGCCAGGGTGGGATTGATGTCTGTGGAGGTTTTTTGGTTGAACTTAAGTTGGCTGAAGAAGAAATGCTACAGGTGCAAAGCCTCTGTCCCACTGGCCAAAAAAACCCCTCTTACACCTGCTAACATCTGGTATCTGTCTCCATTTGGAATGGCTTTTCAGTAGACTTGACACAGGTCTTTATCACCTCCGATCAGCTTAGATGTGAGTACAGTAATTTGGCAGCAACTATTTATACATGGAGGCTTTTTTGCAAAATGCCTGCTGCTATTTTCAAACTGCTGGAAGGTGCAATGTTTGTTAAAAGGCGAATTGCCTCAAAATACCATTTTGAATTAAATTAATCAATTCCCAGCCTACAAATTATAAACTACAGGCTTAAGAAAAATCTTTATTCGATACCAACTCCCACTAAAATCACACCATTATCATTTGAATGTTTTAATGAATGACATTCCCTCTTAATTTCGCGAATCACATCACAATCGCAGTATCAGTCAAAATAATCACAATTAGATATTTTTTTCCAAATCGTGCAGCCTTAATGGAGGCAATTAAAGCTTGTTACCGCCGACTGTAACTCAGGAAACTTTTGGTCACCTTGGCCACAAATACAACCCGTCTGCATTCAGGCAGCAGTGCTTTAACATCCTTTAATCAGTGCTGAGTTAGAAAAACAGACTGAGAAAAGGTGTGAACTCGAAACCAAAGCACAACTTTCACTGTCATCCATGATGCTTTTCCTGCACCAAAGAGTATTGAAGCACATAACTTCCGGGAGTTTTTTTTGGCAACACCTCTCACATATCTCTACTGCGTTCCCTGCGTTTGACATGTTGAATTAGACACACGAGAAAAATACAAAACAGGAGCAACTCGCCATGGGAACAGGATCAATCGGCGTTTAATTAGCGGCTTCATCTGGATGTTATTACATTTACGTTATACTGGTATGTGCACTGGGAAAGTGGTATAAGAAAACTGCCAGGGTAACCCATTGTAGTGTGGTCTTGTGAAATGAAAATGGAAAGTATTTTGCTTTCGAGGCCTTTGCAGTAAACAAAACCAACCTAAATCCTTTTTAACTCCTTACTAAAGTATCAAACGCTGTCCAGTGTTTGGGATTTTTATCAGCAGCGGGGGAGAGCGTTGTCGTACCTGGCTGCTGGGCACAGGCTCACAGATTGTTGTGAATATCAATTTCAATATGCTAAACTTAAATATGAATAAATTAGCCCCCGTGCCAAAAAAGATGGGGTGAAATGAATAGTTTAAATCAATTCTTTTTTTGAAATGTTATTGTTAATAAGTCTGTTGTTTGTTTGTTTTTTCATTAATCCGGAATTTATTTTCTTTATAAAATGAAAATTTAACATAAAAAAGAATGATAATTTGGTATTAGAATTAAAAAAAAAAAAAAAAAGAACTGAAAGAAATGACCATCAAACTTTTCCAGTGCCCTGGGTGGTCTCTTGTTTTTCCTCACCAACCATCCAACACAGCATAATGATGTAAATTGTGGAAAAGTACGAAATCCTCCTGTTTGATGAGACTGATTATTTCCACCTTGAAAAGATATCAGGGCAACAAAGATTACTTTCATCACTGATTCATCCAGCTATTATTTTCATATTTATGAATCGTTTGTTGTCTGGAAAATGTCTGCCCAAAAAAAAGTACTGTTTTTAAGTTGCTTCTTTTGTCAAAACAACAGTCAAAAGATTCTTCATCATCCCTCATAAATGACCACAAAAAAAAAAGAAAAAAGCAGTACATCTTTATGTTTAAGAGTCTGGAACCAGCAAATGTGATTTTTGCTGAGTGGAAAAAAAGAGACTGAAAATATAAATGTGTTATCAAACTATATAATTTTTTTTCTTTTGATTAATGGGTTAGTTGTTGTAGCTTTAAAAATATTCAACTTTTTATCGTTTAAGTGAAAAAAAATGTAATTAGTTAAGTGATTAAGTTGATAATGTGTACTGTCCCTCGTAGATAAATAAATATGTAAAAAGTGAATTCACTTTTTTGTCTAATTGATGAGTTTACCAACTATTTCCTCTCTCTGTATTTTCCCTGCTAAGAATGAGGTGATCTTACGATCAATATTGCTTGCACAGTGTAAAATCTGGTGTACCTTATATGGATAAGATAATATTCAAACTCGTGTTTCACTAATTGGAAAACCACCGTCCAATGAGTGTTTAGTTTTTTGTTGAAGCAACACGTGCTGGTCAGGTTTTGGTGCCAGGAAATCGGATTGAACACCGATTTGCTAAAGCACGAATCTGAGGCACCGCCAGGGCAGCAGGTGACCCCGCACACTCGAGAGAGGGGAAGCCAGAGTTTGAAGGAGGACAGAGGAGTACAATGAGGAATATGTAAAAGAAAAATAAGGAAAGAATAAGATTTTAAAAAAGGACAAAAAGTAGCTCAAGTGTGCTTGAGAAAACGGAAAGGGGCAGTCATGGTCTCTTTGAAAGCTGCATAAGCACCTCTAATCCTCTCACTGACTGACTGAGCCTGCAACATGTGAAGAAACACACAAAGACGCTGAAGCACGCACAGTAAATGTAGAAATGTGGAAGACTGAGAATGTGACGATGGTTGAATGAACACACCAATCGATGGGGTGATCCACTGAGGTATTTGTGTGCGATATGAAATGTTCTCGGCGAATATGAAACTCGGATCAACTTTTTCACTTTGGGTGCTAAGGAGCAGAGAAGCCCATTTGTCACCCTCAGTGTTTGTTTGGATGCTAGCGGAGGCTAGGTTAGAAGTAGGTGAGATATTTGAGCATGTGCCCGCCAGCCCCGTCTTTGATTTTCAAGGTGAGGGAGGGGAGGGGAGGGGAGGTCACACAGGAAATGACAGAGTGATAGTCTCACAAAGGTCACTCAACTTCACTTGTAAATCTGTGAGTGCACACTGAAATTTCACAGGCAGGTCTGACCCACCAGGATGTTAAAGTTTTTTTGTCTTGTTTTTTTTACCTTTATTTGTGATTTAGGATTTTATAATGAGCCTCTAGGCTGCTGCAGTAAATAACTGTGCAGATTTACTGAATGCATTCACCAGAAGAATTTGCATTTACTGCAAAAATGCAAACTCTGTTAGGTATTTTCAGAAGAAAACATGTTGTGACTTTTAAATCCTAGAGGATATGCTAGCTTGGTGCGCCTTTTCATCCTCGCTCCTATACTGTTCCTGCTTGTTCCCTCAAGATCGGGTGAATAGAATTCTTCCCCCGCTGGCTCTCTGCAGCATTCAGGTTTTCTAAAAAAGAGCAGACATAAATGCCAAAAAAGAAGGCGACAGCGGGGAAATTGAGAGCCAGCTGAGTTGTTGCTGTGTGCGTCTTTACCAGCCATGACCTTGGCAGAAAGAGGAATTTCCTGAGACACAGAGAAAGGGCCTGTCACATATTCAGTGCCACGGAAGAGATGGTCCGAAGACTGAAAAGAGAGATGGGGTGAAATCAGGGGTGTCCCTTGTCCCTGGCAAGTGATTGGAGAGTGAAAGGAGAGGCTAGCGCCGCAGTGACAGAGAAAGTCTTCCTCTGCTGCTAGTGTGAAAGGGGAGGCAGGAGCACATAAGAAATTTGATTCTCCTGCTCTCTCGTCGCTGTGCGTCTCTTGCTGTGTCTGTTGAAAAGATGATGTCTCATTGTGGAATGTGTGAGTCAAGAGAAGGAGCAGTGGAAGGGGTTGATGAGGAAGAGGGAAGGATATCCTGCAGCCATTCTCCTTTGGTTAATCACAGGAAATAGACGAGCCTGCAGCAGACACATCTACAGCACCACAGTTGCCACATCCTTAACCAAAAGATGAATCACTTATTTCCTCCATGGCTGTCTGAGCTGCCATGCCAGGACTTTATTTGGACCACAAAGAGTTATGGTAACATTTTGGATGGGCTAACAAATCAGTTACAACCACCTAATAGAATATGAGATGGCTTTGTTCCTCTGAGCCACCAACACCTCCATCAATATTCCCAGCGGTGTTCAGTCAGAGGGATTTTAGAGCTTCAGCTTTCCAATTATCAGTCCACCGGTAACTGTCTTAAAGAATCAACTATGTACTTTGTCAGTATCAGCAGTTCTTTTTTTTGGGCGAGTGACCAATACAGATTTTTACCATGTAAAATTGGTTCTTACCCAAAGTTTTTTGGAGGTCTCCTTGCATGGCTCATTACCATAGTGTCCACCCTTTATCCTGACAGGAGAGGAGTGTCGTTGTGTTTCCGTTTTATTTTCCAGCAAAGTTAAACAAACTGTGGATAAATCTCTAGAATGGAAATGTGAATTATGTGTTTCCATCAACTGGTTTGAGTGTTTCAAACTGGCTATGTAGTGCTACCAGGAGGTGGCATGGATGTAACAGAGGAGGAGAATAGGAGCTGTTCGTCAAGGGAAAGAGTAATTCTCCAAAATTGGACAAGTTGTAATTGTTCTTCAGTACCAGCTGGTACTGGACATGCTGCTGCTGTTGAGAGGCGAAGGTAAAGTTTTGGAATATGTATGAAGTCAGTGGTGGAGTAAAAGTTTCTCTGTATCACTCACAGCTGATTTCAAATGTGGAGGTCCATCTCCCATTTTGTGCTTCTGAAATCTTCAAGCCCGCTTGAGAATCTTTTAGCGGAATCAGGAGTTTTTTTCTTCCCCCCAATTTGGCATTTTCATCAACTTTCTCTTACATGTGTTGATGGAAACCTGACTTGTGACTCTACCTTTGCATTGAATCACGGAGAAATCACTTTAAACCACAAACCCATCCACCTCATGCTGGTGAGAAATCAGGGAAAATGACATGATTACTGATCAGTAGGCGTGTTCATCCTCTGAAAGTCAATTTTTAGACTAAATTAGGGTTGAAAACTCAGTCCCTTAATTAAGAGTACACCAATAGAAATCTTCAAGGTTCCCTCCTCAAAGTACATATTCTCTAAGACAAAGTCCATTCTCTTAGGTCAGTGAAAATTAAACAGTTGCTACAAGACTCAGCAGTAGTTTACTCTAACTAAAAGCCTCTGTATACAGCAGTTTAATGACCTCCTCCAAGAAAGTTCTGTTTTCATTGCTATGTGTTGCTGTAAGCGGGATTACACAAAAACTTGCACAAGATGGCACAATTGTGAGAAATGTTTTTTTTTCTGGAAAGTTTACATGGATCTGAAGGGGAAAAAATAAATCTAGGCATATTTACTGCATGATAAATTTGCATTTCTGTACATGCATAATACGGCTTGTTTTTTTGGCGTCGCCGTGTTTCTTAGAAAAGCTCGATGTAGACCTCACTGAAATATGGTGGGAGTATTTCCAGACGTGTCTGGTGGTCTCAGTCGCTGATTTATATGGAATAGAAGAGTGGACCACTGGCTTTGATGGAGGTCTGCTCTCCCTCAGTGCCCTTCTAGCTGTTGTGTCTGCGCTTGATCCCTGAGAGTGGCAGCTGAATCAAGGCATCAGCATCCGCTTTGAAGTCTGTGGGAGAATGAACGTACACTTTTCTGTCAATTCCTCTTTGAATTACCAATTTGTCGTTTAATGACAGAACACATATTTATTTTTGGACTCTGTGAAGACCTGCCCTGCTCTGCCTTTGATTCGCAGCATGTGGGTGGAAAACTCGGGGCGCTGAATGTGACTGGACCAAAGGAGAGCAGCCTCAAACACGCAGCGCAGCAGTCGGAATCAGAGCGCTGCTTGCTGTGGAGAAAGCAGAGAAATTTGACTTATTCCTACATAATAGCAATTGCAAACATGGTTCCCACACATTGGCTCAAGAGGAAATACTCAGAAGTGGGCGATGCAGGGTTTATATTCCAACTGTTCAAGTCGGTCACTGCTTTCCAGTCAGATGTTGTTTGTATGACATCAGCAGAGAATATAAAAACAAATGCCCGACACACGACTCTCATCATGGTAGTCTTGTTTGTTTTAGACTTTTGCTTCCTTCAAACTGAAACTCTGAATTAAATGGCTGGATTATTCAAGACCAGAGCATTGATACGCTTAAGTTTAAGTTTTGATATCATTTATTATCACACGGCTGCGGCGTCTCTCCTCTCTGCGTCAATGCAGTTCCTCCATACAAGCGCAGGCAGTACACACACACGCACACAGGAGTACAGTGCGTTTCTCTCATCCTGTCTTTTTGATCCGTTGACTTACTTCATTAGCGGGATGTTTTATGAAGTCCCCCAAAACCCAATGCATTTATTTTTGTTTTCCATGTATAAATTCCCCCGTGATACCATTTTCACAGCAGAAAGCTGCATGTGGAGGAGACTTGTTAATGACGGAGTCCATGAAAACAGTGGAATGACATCGACAGCGACCAGATGTGCTTAAAGATTAAACAACTGTGTCTGAGTCTCTGTCAGAAACTGTCAGACCTTCTCAGCATTTGCATTTCTTTTGTTGTACTGGCTCTCTCACTGGTGTTTTTGATTACTAAATACAGGCGCAAACTCATAAGAGGAGAAAAAGTTGGGGTGTTGGAAGTTACTTTACTTAGTACTTTTACATTAGCGTTTCATACTTGTCGATTTAAGAGACTTGTCTTATGTTCTCTTTTGTATAGTGCTATTGCTTTTAAATAAAGCAAAGTAACGTTATCGAAAAAATTGTAGAATGCACAATACTTCTTATCCGATGACTCGATGAATCGCCAGAATAGTCAATAGATTACTCGATAACTAAAAGCATCGAGCAGCTGCAGCCCGAATTATTAGTTTGAAGAGGAACTCCAGAGAGAAATCATTACACGAGAGAGACACTTTCTCTCATGCTTGAAGCTGCTTCTTTGTGTTTTGGATGAACATTTTTCAGCAATGTCTTCCATCGTTCTTGTAAATCAAAGCTAATTTGTACTTCATCTTCTTTGCTATCCGTCAACATTTGACAAAATGCAGAGGAGAGATGGGAAGTGTGTGTGTGTGTGTGGGGGGGGGGGTCTTGTTTTGTGTTACAGAGGGAGTGGCAGCAGGAGTCATGTCACAAAGAGACAGCAGTGTAGGGATGCATAAGTAACAGAAAGCAGCAGTTCATTAAAGTGAATCATTAGCATATATGCTCATATTGAGCTGTAACCATACACTAAGTGCCAATTCCATCTTGTCTCTCCACTGTGGTACTGATACTGCATCCTACTTATTAAACCCAGCACATCCTGACGCACTGATTTCAGATTAGCCAGCAGTAGCAGCTATTTTCCACTCACATGAAAACATTGGGTATCGAAATGGTGGTAGAGCCACTTCGAGGGGCGGGATAAGGTACTGATTTTTGTAACTAATGTACCTGTCTCATAGCCTATTGATAATTTGGGGTTGGTTTAAACCCCAATTAGACGAGCTTCCCAGCATCTTTTTGACTCTCACTGGCGGCAAAGAGAAAAGAGACCCAGGAGGGGAAAGGTCACTGTTTTTCTGACTACAGCTCTGCCGCTATTTTGGACTCGAAGATGACTAAGAAGGATGTGTCAATTTTTGTGAAGTTGCCACATACTTGCCAATAATCTTGTAAATTTTTTAGTCCAAAATGGCGGAGATGCCCCATACTGATGCTGTGATCGAGCAATCGGTGAACTTTCCTTTCCTGTCAATGCAAGTTCTTTGTTGCTGTTAAACGTAGCCTTGTGACACTGGCATCAGCCAGATTGCTGGTCTGGGCCTGCTTCACACCACACGCGCTTCCTGGTACAGAAATAACACACAATAGGCTCAATATTTTCCTCGCACACTTAAAGGTTCCCCCTGGCTTGGTCAGTTTGAGCTTTGGTCTCAGAGTCCAAGATGATGATGTGGCAGCGAAGGCATTCTCTCACTCTAGCTGTGGGCAACTGGTGTATGTGTATGCAGCGATCTGCTGACACTAGCCTATACTTTACTGCTCTCACTGTCTGCCTGTCACATAATTTTTCTGCTTATTACCATCCTCTGGCATTCATGTATTACCCAAACTAGCATTCTGTCTTCTCAGGCACTCCTCTGAACACTAGCAATCAGTTGTCACTACCTACACACTTTAAGATCATTAGCATATTTGTGTGTGCGTGGCATTCTGTCCATAATGTTGTCCTCTTCTTTACAGTACTATGTGCCAAGAACCTCGCAAAGAAAGACTTCTTTCGTAAGTATTCCTTTTATTGGGCTGACATTCATATGTATGGAACTTGGTATATGCGTGCGTGCGTGCGCGCGCGTGTGTGTGTGTGGTCAAAAGCCATCCTGTAAACACTTTGTCAGTGCCATCTGTAGAATACCAGGATTGTATTCCACCTTGCCTTCAAAGTAAAGACAGCTGTGTTGTAGTGATAAAAAGTTAAGTCACTCTGAGTTCAGCCTACAATCAGACATTTGTAGTGGCGGTAAAGTTCCTGAGGGCAGGCCACATTTTAGTTTGTCAGCCAAAGACTGCAGGACTGTGGTTTCAACTGTCACCATGCTTGGAATTACTCTATGTACTGCTTTAATTCATCTCCTGCCAGCATGCAGTGATATTTTCAGGTGCTGTTAGTCACTAACCAATACGTCTGTAATTTAACATGCGCACAATTGATGGGATCAGTCATAAAGGTTTTGGCGATATGACATACATGACAAAAGAAATGTGTCTGAAGCGCAAGACTGAAACATGAAAGTGTGTCAGGTTTTACTAAGTCAATGTCATTTCAACACCAATATTTCCCCCAGTCTGGTACTTCATAGTATAACTCCCATCAACCTCTAATAAAATGATCGATTGGACAACAGAATAAACACTTAGTTATTACAATTCCTTTTTAAATCTAGCCATTTGTTCCAGCCAGCATGGAGAAGACAAAGCGGCGACTGAAGGAAATAAACAACTTATGGCATGCTTTATTTAATTTTTTTCTTTTTTTATTTGTCTGAAACCACGGTGAGGAAGTGAAATAGCCCAAAAACTTGCCTGATTGAGCAAGTGAATGGAAAGCTTTTTTTTGCCTGATGTGGCATTTTTACTTTGGCAATCACTTGTGGTCTGGCCTTGACTAAATAGTTGTTCATTTTATTTATTGAATGCAAAACCCTTTTTGCTGTGGTCATGCAGGCCTACCAGATCCATTTGCCAAAGTTGTGGTGGACGGATCAGGTCAGTGCCACTCTACAGACACAGTCAAGAGCACACTGGACCCCAAATGGAATCAGCACTATGACCTGTGAGTCTCCTGCACCACACCTACAACTGATGTGATTGACGTAGCGTTCTACTGTTGCGATGTCAAAGATATCGTTTCCCGTTTTAAACGGATTGTTCCTTCGTTTTTACATGGTAATTTTCCAGAAACGGGTGTTTTAGCACGGAAGAGTAGTGAGAGTTTTATTGAGAGAGACACTTCAGGCCAATGTGATGATACAAGTTCTCATATGTATGTAGTGGTGGTGTTGAACTTTTTCCTGGACAGTCACACCTTGAATGCTTCCAGACCGCCAGGACATGTTGAAAGACCTGTGAAGAGAGTGGAATGTGATAAGTTGTCTGTTTTTTCAGCTACATTGGAAAGACAGACTCCATCACCATCAGTATATGGAACCACAAGAAGATCCATAAACGACAGGGGGCTGGCTTCTTGGGCTGCATACGACTTCTTTCCAATGCCATTAGCAGACTAAAAGACACAGGATGTGAGATTTTCTGAATACGAACCCTTGGCATAAATATGTCAGGTTGAAAATAAAACACAAGAAAAATATACTTAGCATGTCTTCTTTCCTTTTCCTTCAGACCAGCGTCTAGATTTATGTAAACTGAACCCATCAGACAGTGACGCAGTGCGTGGACAGATTGTAGGTAAGGCTGGACACAAACGCACAATTTACGCTTGCCTCAACATGACACTTTTCTTTCTCACTCACTGCCGACTCTCTGACCTTTACATCACTATTCTCGTTTCCAGTGAGCTTACAGACACGCGACCGCATCGGTAGCGGAGGCCCTGTGGTGGACTGCAGAGGGCTGCTGGAAAATGATGGGTGAGTTAACAGATACTAATACTTTTAGGGTCAAATAGACATCGCGAGTAAAAAAACAAAAAATTGTTAACATTTACATGTTAACATTTGGTTCAGCTAACTCTCTAACCCTTTTTATCTGCTTGGCTAGGAGAAGTGACAACCTCTGTTGGAGCTTGTTCCAGTAGATTTCTGCAACACAGTTTATTTTTATGCTTCTTGTTTTTATCCTTTGACATCAAAAAAAGAAACATTTGTCCCATCATGTGATTTCAGTAAAGTACAGAGACTTCTGTGTGTGTGTGTGTGTGTGTGTGTGTGCGTGTGTGTGTGTGTGTGTGTGTGTGTGTGTGTGTGTGTGCGTGCGTGCGTGTGTGTAGGCCTGTGTTTGAGGGATGTTTCAGTGAAGAGCCTCTGCCCTACTCCGACCCCACTGGTGCGGCGGGTGGTGGGAACTGCCGTCTTGACTCACCCAGTCAAGAGAGCCGTCTTCAGACCCAGCGAATCAGAGGGCAAGATTCCAGAGGTCATGGCCACACCCCTCAGAACAGACCTCACGGGCACCAACCGCCTGACCTACCAGAGGGATACGGTCAGTAACTTTCGGGTCACAGTGTGAAACGTGTCACATCGTTCTCTATTAAAATGTTTTGTCACTGTTGTTTTTACATGTTACTGTTTTCTTTTTGAAACAGAGCAGCGAACAACAGTCCAGGGCCAGGTGTACTTCCTTCACACGCAGACGGGCGTCAGCACCTGGCACGACCCTCGTATACCGCGGTATGATTACACCCCACTTCCCTAATGTCTTGACAAAGCTCAACCCTCAGTTAGATGATCTTTAAATGAATCCCACGAAGAAAGAAACTCTTTGCAACAACAAGGAAAAGGATGTAGAGAAAGATATTAGAACATGAAAGCACAGAAAGAAAATACTACACGCAATCAGTGTTGTGGTTGGTGCCACAAATTTAGCTTCTTTTTAAAACAACGCAAACTTCTTCTTCCTTGATCATTCTTTTGAAAAAAACAAAAACAAACTCAAATTACTTTCCTGTGCCTCCAGAATCAGAGTTCATGTCAGTATGGGGGGTTAAGAAGAACGTACAGTATGTCAGAATTCTAGTTGGCAGATTGAGGTGGTGGTAGAGGGTTTCTACCAGCTGGAATCTCAGTCTGGTTTCTTGTTGTTGGTGCAGGGACCTGGCCAGTGTGAGCTGTGAAGAGCTTGGTCCGTTGCCCGTGGGCTGGGAGGTCCGAAGCACTGTGTCTGGCCGGATCTACTTTGTTGACCACAACAACCGAACCACACAGTTTACAGACCCACGCCTACACACCATTATCAGGTACCGCTTACGCACAAGCTCCAAATACATTGAACAACAAATAGAAATGCAAAACTTCAAATTTACTACTTGACCCCAAGTCCAACAGTTTCACGGGCCTTTCAGACAAGATCCACATCATTAAAGTGCTCACCGTCACAGCACCATCCAAGGTAACTGTCAACTACACGACAGAGGTCAAAACAGGATCACGTAATCCATGAAGACAACACGTCTCCAACATACAAGTGACCTTCAAATATCTGCATTAGCCCACTGAAGTCTGTTCCAGTGACAAACAGCTGTCAGGTCAAGGCCTATGTGGGGACGACCAACAGCTTCTCTCAGGCTGAAATTCTCCACTTGTCCAAGCCACATTCATCATCAACTGCTCTCAGGCTGTCAAGCAGATGCAGCAGACCAATGTTCCAACCCTGAGCCAATCCTCGGACACGTCCGTTGTAGGCGTGCGGCTGATTTTCTGAGTTGCCCTCTGGAAACTGCTTCTGGCAATTTTACAGCTGCAGCAATGCGCAGAATTGACATGCCAGCTTGCAACATGCCTAGTGTCTCATCCCTGTTGACTTGTGACATCTGCGGGATTGTGATGTGTGGCAGACACAGGTGATCATGGCTGCATACGTGCAAGAGCTGGATTATCAAAGAATAGAAATGCTCCCTAAACATATTTGTGGAGTAACTGTGAGAGAATGAAGGTCTTTGAGCGCACTGAAGGAGCCTCTGTGCTGTCTTTTTTTAACAGACTGCAGTCTGCTGCAAAGCTGGAACTGTTTAGTTGTGTTTGTCTGTTTTGTTCTCGTTCTTATGCACCTGGGTGGCAGGCATCAGACACATATGAAAATGCTGTTTTCAGGACTAATCTGTTGTTAATCTAATCTGTCACCACTGTAATGCAGAACTCCGACTGGATCTGAACCTGACCTACTAACGGTCATCAGCTCTGTTAATAAGGCTGGATCATGTGGTTTTATGGAAGTGTGGGTTTATCGTTGATTTAGCCTGTCTGGGGGACTGCAGTATGTAATCCAGTGCATCGCACACATACGTACATATACCTCCTCCTTTCTCTGTGTCTGTCATCCATTTACCAACTACCTCTCATTATGTTTTCCTGCCTCTAGCCAGCAATCCCAAGCAAAGGAGTCATCCCAGGCCCCCCAGATGGATGTGGGGGGAGAAGAGGGGGGAGTTGGAGGTGTGAGTGGCAGCGGAGGAGGAGAAGGAGATGTAGCAGCGCGCTATGAGAGGGACTTGGTCCACAAACTGAAGCTGCTCCGCCATGAGCTGTCCCTGCAGCAGCCTCAAGCAGGACACTGTCGCATCGAGGTGTCCCGGGAGGAGATCTTTGAGGTGGGTGCACGTGTGATGCAGGAAGGCCCAAAAATAAAAGGTTGTGAAGACATTGCATCATCAGTCACATGAGCGGCGCCAGAGAGGTTGTACAAATGCGCTCGCTGTCACAGCGGTGTGGGGGGAGTGGGTCGTTCCTGCGAATGTTTACGTTCATACACACACATCCTCCTGGTCGGTGACTCATCCAGCAGCAGCCACAACAACCTCAGCGTCTCTCTCCTGAAGTGCTGCACCAGCTTTCATAGGAACTGTTGAGCTGAGCAGCACTTACATGAGCTAATTGATGCCCCTGAATGTTAAAAATTGTGCTTGTGCTTCTAGGAGTCATATCGGCAGATCATGAAGATGAGGCCCAAAGACCTGAAGAAGCGTCTGATGGTGAAATTCCGGGGAGAAGAGGGCCTGGACTACGGTGGTGTGGCCAGGTGATTGTTTATCTGAGTAGCACTGTGTGATCGAGCTATTTTTTTTCCTCTAAGCCATCACCTGCATATTTGTGCATCTGCTTTTGTTGCCTCCATTTCTGTCACCAAACTTGTTTTAGCGTCATACATGTCACATACCACAAGTTCATCTTTTCTGAAACAAATTACAGCAGACAAAAAGCAAGTTTGTCATACCTCTGTTCTGTGGATGTCATGTATGCCTACGTGCCAGTCACACACATGGCCAGAGGCACTGAGCCTCATTCATGAAATTTTTGTCTGCACCAATGCAGTTTTATAATGTATCCTTTGAAACCTTCAATCACTCGGGCTTGCGAAGACTTTAATGTTTCAAAAAAGATACACAGTAGATGTCAAGAGCAGGGAGTAACAATCGGCATCAGGCTTTAAGACCAAAGTGAAGGTTAAAATTCTTCTAGTATGTAAATAGAAATTTGCATTTAAAAAAAATGTGTTCTTTTTAAATTCATGAATGAGGCCCCCAATGTTTTTGTGTTGTCTGTCCCATCCTCGTGAAGGGCAAATCTCAGAAAGGCCTCAGGTCAAATATTCAAAAGGTCAAAGGTCAGCTTCATTGTTATGATGTAATGTTTTGCAAAAGCACAGTGCCATCGCAGT
The DNA here is from genome assembly GCF_037954235.1 of Aulostomus chinensis. NCBI lineage: Eukaryota > Metazoa > Chordata > Actinopteri > Syngnathiformes > Aulostomidae > Aulostomus > Aulostomus chinensis. The sequence continues at coordinate 15,972,002 of NC_141337.1, read as the reverse complement.
GATGTCTTGAGGGAATAAGAAGTTCCATTTCCTCCAAAAATCCACTCAAATCTTTTATCAAATCCCCTTTGAGGGGCTGCACCACATACAGTATAAGACTGGAGTCTGGACCAGTGGTGGACTAGCTGGACTTTCCAAACGGTTCACATTTTAGAGGAGATTGTGTGTCTTTTTTTTTTTTGGAACACTGTTCTTCCCTCATGAAATCACTAAGGTGATGTTGAACAATGGCCATAAAAATATTGATGATAATGTCACATCGAAGGTGAACCTTGACCTCTTTGAGTTATGTCAGTGAGTTTGTGGGTAAAACCAACACATAGGTGACCCTCACGCCTTCACATTCATTCATGTGTAGTAACCGGACGAGCTCACGCCCACAAATACAGCGAGCGCTTCACGCAACTGCCTCTCACTACTTCAGTATGAATATTTTAGCAAACGCGCCGCGTCGAATGATTAGTGGCTCTTTAAGTTGGGGCTGAATTCCTCTGATGTTTGTTAACAATCTGTAGGGAGTGGCTGTACCTGCTCTGTCATGAAATGTTGAACCCCTACTACGGCCTGTTCCAGTACTCCACAGACAACATCTACACACTACAGATCAACCCCGACTCCTCCATCAACCCCGTGAGTACATGCCTGTGCACGCGCACACACACACACACACACGGTTGAACTGAGTCAGGCGTAACCTTGGACCCTCTCTATTTCTCTCTCGCTCTTTCTCTCTCTCTCTCTCTCTCTCTCTCTCTCTCTCTCTGTCTTCATTTCAGGACCACTTGTCATATTTCCATTTTGTGGGTCGAGTTATGGGGTTGGCGGTTTTTCATGGTCACTATATCAACGGGAGCTTCACGCTGCCCTTCTATAAACAGCTGCTAGGCAAACCTATTCAGCTCAATGACCTGGAGACCACTGATCCGGAGTTGCACAAGAGCCTCGTCTGGATATTGTGAGCAAACACACCTGCACGAGTCACTTTGACAGCTTTTTATCCAGGATACACCATCCACACGCTAAAGAGCTGATTTGGGTTTAAGGTTTATTTAGTGCAGCGAATTATATTGGCTGTTTTTGTTTTTTTTAATCCCTCATTTCAACAGACAGAAACACACCTATTTACACAAGTGCATTTGTTCAGAAGACTCCAAAAATTAGTCGTAGACACATTACACAACTGACTGACTAACAGATAACACAATAACAACAACTAAACCACGAAACTATCAACCAAAACACTCACACACACACACCCTTCCGGCTACAAGGAATGGTAGGACCACTTAACTCATAAATGTGTGTGTTCATAACAGAGGGGATTCATTAATGCAGGGAGTTGGTATGTTTCCTGACACATTCTGTACACGATGATGAAAGCTCATTCAGCCAGCATTTCTGCCGCGCTGATTTTTTTTTTTTCCGATTTCCTCTTCATAAGAATACTTTTTTTTTTTTTTAGAACGGCAGCGAATAAAACCAAACACTAGAAATGTAGGTTACATCAAACACCTAAGATTTGGGTTTGAACTGTGTCTCGTTGCAATCATCTTGTGTGTGCAGAGAGAACGACATCACTTCAGTCCTCGACCACACGTTCTGTGTAGAACATAATGCTTTTGGCAAGTTCCTGCAACATGAACTCAAACCTAATGGCCGTAACATCCCTGTTACCGAGGAGAACAAGAAAGAATACGTAAGGTAATGACATCACCCTCCTCACGCTGCGCTCCAGGCTCACAGCATTTTTCTAATGATCCAATGATGATAGTGTTCATTATACTGCAGTGTTCCTGACTGAACCTCACCGTGTTGCTTAGGCGGCACATTCATATTAATGTATCAAGCATGTTTTGGTGTGTTTTTTTCCCCTCAGACTTTATGTAAACTGGAGGTTCATGAGAGGAATTGAAGCGCAGTTTCTGGCGCTGCAGAAGGGATTTAGTGAGCTCATCCCCCAACATCTCCTCAAACCCTTCGACCATAAAGAACTTGAGGTACCTTTCTTGTCTGTAGACGGTAACATAAATAAGAAGCCAAGAAGGGCATGTGGATAGAGAATATGATCTCAGCCTCATGTTAAAAAAAAAAATCCTTTTTGCACCGTGTTGTATGGATTTGCCCCAAAATGCAACAGGATCTTCCTTGGCTCTTGCTTAACCTCTCCACCAAGTTTGATGAAAATCGGCTTCTGTTTTTTTACGGTGTCCTTCTAAAATTCAAGTAAACACTGATCACGCAACCTCCTTGGTCGATTAACAAAAACAAACAAACAAAAAGAAATGTATTGCTTTTGTTTTTCTGGGCATAAAAGAGGAAGAATGTTTCCTGTCCTCATGATGGGGTCACATATATCCTGTCCTCTTCTTCCGTCCCTCTAACCCAGTTGATCATCGGTGGACTGGGAAAGATCGACCTGGCAGACTGGAAGACCAACACGCGTCTGAAGCACTGTACAAGTGAAAGCAACGTGGTGCGGTGGTTCTGGCAGGCAGTGGAGGACTTCAGCGAGGAGAGGAGAGGACGCCTCCTGCAGTTCGTCACGGGTTCCACCAGGGTCCCGCTGCAGGGGTTCAAAGCGCTGCAGGGTGGGTCATGCACTGGTTCAGAGACTGCACACACATTGTACACACATCTGTGTTTTAGATCTCCATAATCTACGGATTTATTAGTTGTTTCTTAAGAATGAACAGTGTTCTGTGCACCAGAGTAGAGCAGTGATAACTAGAACGTATGTGTGTAAGGCTCTACAGGTTCTGCAGGACCAAGGCTCTTCACCATTCACTTAATAGACGCCAACACAGACAACCTGCCCAAGGCTCACACATGGTAACAACACACACGAAAACACGTGCAATTTTTATGCCAACAATATCTGCAAAAGGCTGACTTTCTTTATTTCTGCATGTAGTTTCAACAGGATAGACATCCCTCCCTACGAGTCTTACGAGAAACTCTACGAGAAACTGCTGACGGCTGTGGAGGAGACCTGCGGCTTCGCTGTGGAGTGATGAACCCACAACTACGTCGACATGAACACCATCACACTTGCACTTGCATTCAACTATATGACATTTTAAAATGTATACACACACACACACACACACACACACACACACAACAACAAAGTATACGTAGAGTATACTGAGCAGCCAAGCATGACAAGAACACAAAGTTGCCTCCTGTGAACTGTCGGGGTGGGGTGGGGGGGTGGGGGGGTTGAAGGAGGAAGCACAGCAGGAGGGGAGAAATAACACAAGAAACGAAGGAGAAAAAAAAAGTATTTTAAAGATTTTTTCAAATGTTTTGAAGAAGCATTTTTATCCTTGAGTTTTAACAAGCTATGATGTCAGTTCCTCAGAATGTCTACCGCCACAGTAACTCCTATTAACACCCGATTTTTTTTTTTTTTTGGGGGGGGGGGGGGGGTAGAGAATCGGCCAAACACACACAGGAGCCTGCGAACAGAGACCTTAAAAAAAAAAAAAAATCACACGTGTGAGGAACAAAGCGGGGACATAACGTCTGTGTCTGACAACCTGATTGATTGACAAGTATTCATGCTTCATGTTAAACCACTGTCGTGTATCTGAATGTGTATGTGTGTGCATGTGAGGTTGTGTGTGTGTGTGTGTGTGTGTGCGCGCGCGTGTGTGGCATGGCACCCGGTAACGCTGAAAAAAATGATCAAATGAGCCTGCTCCTCTGTTGTCTCTTCCGTTTGTACCTGCGACCACTCTGATCCACTCTGATGTTTTATTATTTATTACTAAGTGATTACTGACCAAGCTGCTATGCGCTCTAGCGAGAGCTCACACTAATCTCTTCATCGCCCCCTCTTACCAGAGTTGAAGGGTCAATTCACTTGCAATTCAAGTAATCCACAAAGTGGGTTTTTATTGAATTTCTTTACTTTTTTTAACATTCATATAAATGCAGAGAAATATTCTTGTGACTGTGTGGAAACTGTTTTGAATATCATGTTACATCATTGAAGTGAGAGGGTTTGACCTTTCTAATTTTCAAAATTTGACTCCTAACAGAGGTCAGAGGGCATGACTTTTTCAAAATGAGCCGTGGAAATGCAAAGAGTCAGGAATTCTTCCGTTGTATGTGACCTGTATAATAAAATCTCAAGTCTTTCGTACATGTTTGATGATCAATTTCAACACACCACCCCCCCGTCTCTTCGTCTCCATAGCCTCCTCTTCTGTGTAGTTGTCATCTTGAAGACCGCCATGAATGAACAAGACCTCTTTGCAGTCACCAGTCCTCCATAGAAGCGAGTGAAATCCCAAATGTAAATGTGGGGGGGAGGGGTGGGGGGGTGGCGGACTCTCCTGCAGATTGAAGACTGTTAAGCAGTTTTGTTTCAATCTGAATTTTCTAGGTTCACTGTGTAATGGATGCAAGAGTATTGTAACTTACTATGTACTAAAACATTTATGAAAAATACAGTGTAAATAAGATTATATTAAAAGAAATTAAATTGAAAATACTTTGCCTGTCTTATGCGCATTTTTTTTTCTTTTACTCTTAATTTGCTGCACGTTGTTTAATTTGACCGTTTTAACGTGTATATGCTGTATGTGTAGTTACTGGTGAACATCAGTGCTTGAATTGTACTAACAGGAAGACAAGTTCATTTTTTTAAATTTTGTGACACATTTTTATACAGTCTTATCCCATATTGTACATTTTTGGAAAGGTTAATTGTCCTTTTTTTATAAAAAGGTAACTGAATTGATTGATATGTTTTGGCGTCATGTCTCTGTCAGGCTGATGCATTTACGCGCCTCAGCCAAACTGTTAAAGAGGGAGTTGTCTGGGACTGCAAACCTCTGCCAAGGCTGAATTAATTCAACAACCAGCATGAATTCATCCTCATCCATAAGACTAAAAACTTGTGGCATAAAGGCCAGTTCATTCATCAGCATCAGTTTGCTGGTCTAGACCTCCAGTTTGGTTTATGTACACACATCTTTTTTTCATAAATGAAGGATTTAGAAGGAAGTCCCTGTTTCTTGAATTCATGAAACCGGTGCGAGACTTGGTGAAAGGTTGGAACGAGAGATGAAGAACCCGAAACATTTTGGGAGCGGATCTGAAAAACAGTCCAAATACACACGTTATTATTAATATCATTATTATTGGTTTTGCAATGACTCTTGATCCAGACTCCATTAGAAATGAGTTAATGATGTCAAAAACGGGTCAAAAGGCGACGCGGTGGAAACCACACCCCCATGCCCACTCTGATAGTATAGAAAGAGATGTATTGTCAGTACCTGTTCAGCAGTTTCTGCAGAACTGCTCTGGTTTTATACTCTGCAAACTCTCTGGACTCAACTTTGCTGGACTCCAGTGCTTAATTTGGACTTTATATCTTTCACTAACACAACCTAGTTTTGTCTTGGACTTTGAAACTTTGACTGAAAAACTCCAAGATTCCACTAAAAGTCTCTTAAGTGTCAGGTCAAAGTCACCTGGACTGCTTCAGTTTCATTGCTTTGCCTCTCATCTTCTCTTGGATGAGAGGCAAAATAGCAAAACTGAAGCAGTCCAGGTGACTCTGACCTGGTTGACTCTTCACCGACGCTCTACTGAAAGTGTTTGTGGAACTTTTTTTTTTTTAAATTGTCATGTTTATGAAGTCACTTTTTAATTAAGGGTTTTCAGATTGTGTTTATATATGCAAATAGTCTTGATTTTTTAAAATAAAAAAAACATTTAAATGCAACTTAAACTTAGAGATTTGTGTTCGTTAAATCTGACCCTCTTCCTCCTAAAATCTCTCAGGCTCTAATATCTCATATTTGGGTTGATAATTACGGATAAATGTAGAGTTTATGTGCAGTGTTCAGAGGGGTACTACATTTTAACAACCCCAAAATAATCCTCATGTTCCAAAAAATGTCATAGGCTAAGTCATCATTATTTCCTATGGCAAGGAAAAAGTCAGAGGACTAGCACAAGAAATCAGAATAGCGCCACACTGTTGCACAATTCATTGTACAAAAATAATAGTAGCTTTATTCTTTTGCAACCCATTAATAGAAACCAATCATCCTCTACATTCATTCATTAGTAAATAGAGACTGAGAAAGTAGTGGTAAACGTGCCATATCCTTAATGTATCCACGTTTTGGGGTTTATTTTTCTTAGACTACAGTTCCCAGAGGGCCATTCTTTCACGCATTGAACGATATTATACGTCTGACGTCGCGAACTTGCCAGTGTTCTTGTTTTGGCAATTTGTTTCGATATTCACGGCTTGTCAGTCCACCCAGTTGGCTATTTTGCGTTGGTCGTCCAACACGGAACTGCGGTAATGTAGATATCTGCTTATGTGTTCCTAATAGCTCCATCTCAGGCTGTGTGTGGATGTTTGAGGCAATGTTATGGCGAGAAATTCTAACAGCTAACTACTTAAGCTACTAGCTAGCTAGCCAGCCAAGCTAACTAACATTAGCTTAGCTGAGAGCAGTTGTTTTCCTTTAGAACATTGTATGTACGCAGAAATGATTGAACATTGATCTACCATGGTTGTTTGAACTAAAGTATCCTAACCATCACAATGTTGCTACCGTGCTAACGCTAATGTCACGATGATGAGTAGAACCTGTCGATGTAGTGTTGCAACAATGCCATTTCCTCGTCTTGTTAGCGTCTCTTTGCCTCAGTGTTTCACATCAAAATTGTTTGTTTACCTCAAGATCGACTTTATTTCAATGCTTTGGTTTGCTCAAGTAGACCTACTAGCTGTTCTTATGAGAGAATATTCGCTTACACCACTTCATGTCAACTTTAATTTATCCAGTGAGTTGACGTCGCTGCTAGCTCATGAATCAAAGTCAGTACTTCAACTCAGAAACACTGCTGTTGCCCTTCACTATCTTCCTTTGTTTCCCGGCTGTTTTGCTAACATGCTAGTTGAACCTTACCTGTTAATGCAGGCTGTAAATTTCTCTTTGCTTCGTATGATGTGATTGCTGGGTGCGGTTATGATTCAAGGGGAATCAGGGTAATACCATCGCTGATGTGTGTGTGTGTGTGTGTGTGTGTGTGTGTGTGTGTGTGTGTGTGTGTGTGTGTGTTTGTGTGATAGATGGTATCTATTGAGCAGTGACTCTGTGTGTAGGCTAATTCAGGAAGGTGGAGAGAGTTAAGCATCACAATGGCAGATGGATGCAGTGATGATGATGTCATTCACCTGGCCAGCTTCAACATCCACCGCAGCCAAGGTGAGTTTCGATCATCATGCCACTCCACCCGCCTGACACTCAATGTTTACTCAGGTTTTCAAGGTTTGTGTCGATGCATTTAGCAGCATAACACACTGAAGAAAGAAGTAACTAAAGGAGGAGAGAAATCAGATAAATAGAGTGTACAGCAGCTGATGTAATGTGAAGGGTCCTCCCACTCAAAAGTGCTGACACCAGAGGTGCTTACATCTTTTTTCTTTTTTTTTTCTTTTTATGCCTTGGAGGGCCAAAACTGATAGTGGGCCTTAAGCAAATGGAAAAACACAAAATGTTCTCTTAAATATTCTTCAAGCTTTTGTGTCGATGTTCTGTAATACAAATGTAATGGAAACATCTTTACAAAAATGTGTTAGTGGTCAAAGTGCAGGTGACATTTAGAGCCAGGAAAAGTCAAAAGTACTGTAACAGAAAAATTAGTGGTTAACTTTAGTCAGAGCATGACCCACTTCTGCCTGTTCAAGTTATGAATGTATTATCATTTCTGGTCCTACGCATTAAAAGAGCAATTTTAGCTCACAACAAAGGAAATGGCACCATCTACAGTGTTTTAAGGTACATTTTTAAAAAATATAATTATTTTTCTCAGTCTTTGATTTTTTTTTTTTAATTTGTCTTCCTGCAACTTTTAAGGTAGGCACATCTTTTTAAACATCCTTTTGTATTTATTTTATTTTTTTTATATTTAGGAGGTCAGATTAAACCTTACGTGAGGCCAGTTTTGGTCCACGGGCCTCACTTTGGGCAGCCATCACTTATACCTGAGAAGCTTTTCTAGGCCTGAACAATCTAGAGAAGGTGAACAAACCCTTAGAGCCAATGCAGCTTTTCCTTTTGAGGCTTTCTTCCGACATGGCAGTGTTGACGTGACCCGTTCACGTGTGTTGCACTGCTCGAACTGCACGCTCAGCATTTGAACGTGTCTCGAGTGACCACTTGGGACTGGATCTAATGCCCCTATTGCTCTTTATTCCAATAAATACATTATTCTTATTTGCTAAGACCACATGTGGCGGGGTGTTGCGGCGCATTTTCGGTGTCTTCTCTACCTGAAATTAGAAGAGAGCTGCGTAAACCAAATCAGCCCTGAGGTTTGATGCTTTCGTGATACATCTCAGTTGGCTCAACGTCAGCACGCATAGGATGTCAGTTGACTTTTTATGTTTGTTTCGTTTTCAATGTGACCCCAGGTCATTTGTGAACGCGCGTCGAAAAGAATGTGGTTCTCCGTGGATTTCGGTGCATGTGATTGTCTCCTCTACTTGAGACTCCCCACTTGTGATTGAATCACAAGAGATATACGTAACGCGAGGCGTGCATGAGGCCCTGGACAGCCTGCTGCCTGTCACAGCTGTTGGAGAAAAAAGTCTCTGCTAGAGGATAAAACTCGGTGGATCCGAATGTGTCTACTTTTGAGCTTTTTTTTTTTTTTTTAATTTAATCTTTTTTTAAAGCTGTGGAAGTGTGTAGTGTGACGCTGGGAAATGTTTTTGCTTGTTGAAGAGCATGGCATGATGAAGAGGAACTTATCAGGACCTTGATAATCTCGAGCATGCCCAGTTGAGCCGCTGTGGCGCGTCCCGGACGCCACACAGTTGTCATATTATTCGTGGATAGAAACTGAACTCCATTTGTGGATCTAGTTTGGTTGAATCACCGTCACACAGATGGTCTCAGTCTTTATTTTGGTTCTCAAAGAGGCTTCTTTTGATGAAGAGAATTTATTTGTGTGCATTTTCCATTTGCTTTGGGTGACACTTTAATCATACCCTGTTAGTCAGGACGACTCATCAGAAATGATTTATATATAATAATAGGAAGTATTTTCAGTTTTATTTCTTCAGTATTTAGTCCATGTAAAGAGTTCTTAGTGTTATAATCAAGCTCCCCTACCTGGGGGGAAAAACAAAAAACGCCGGCATGCTCAGTGTGACTCTTGAATGTGTGTGGGTTCGGCTTGTTGAGCGAACTGGTCTTCACTGGTTGGGTTCACCTTATTTGTAAGTAAGACAAAGTAGGAAAAGAGGGGACAAGACAACCAGCGCCAGCACAGTGGCCTCATCAGGACGATGTTGAGGACGACTGTGGTTCTTGTGCCTGTGCAGGCTCCCGAGCCCGTCAGAGGGAGCTCATCACCATCTCTGATGACTCGGATGAGGAGCCTGTGACTCTGGTACCTGGCAGTCCTGTTCTCGTCCCAGATGATGCTGATGATGATGATGTCAGTATCCTGGAGGTGAGCGGGACAGCGTGCCCTTAAAATCATCTGTGAATGTTCCCTCTCTGCCAGTGTAACAGGTTTTAGACTGAGCCGTGTTTTGTCGGACAGTTGATATGATGTTCTGTGTTCTGAGCGTCACTGTTTCCACTCATTTATCAGTTGTTCCTTCCCTCCCTTCCTTGTAGCCACTAACTCCTGCACGCAGACATCTCATTCGGCCAGCAGCCAAATGGAGCGAGGCCTCACACAACCTCATTCCAATTGTTGGCCAAAGTAGCGCAACCTCTGGGGTTCCCACAGGGGACCCCAGCTGTGCCCCCTCTACCTCCAGAGACACCACAGCCAGCTCCTCTTCGGTCAGGACGTCTGGAATCATTCAGCCGCAAGCCGCTTCTTCATCACACACACTGTTTCAGCATCATGTCGGTACAACACAAACACAAGTGGAGGTCCCAGCGGTATCTTCTATCCAATCCCCATCTACCTCCAGACATACTCAGACTGACACATTAGCAGCACCTGTACGAGAACGCGCTCAGCCGAGCACATCGGGACTCACTAAACCGCGAGCTGCTACTGCAGCAGCTTCAGTGGTGGAGCCTCAGGCCAGCACGTCCACCAGTGGCGTGCGTTCTGGTGCGGGTGCAATAACTGAATCAAGTGCTTCCACAGAGACTCAAGAAAAGGCGAGTACAAGTACTCAAACACAAGACAATCCTCAGGCCAGTACTTCTTCAGCGCAGCCTCAGCCCAGTACATCTACACAGCTTCAGGTCAGCGGAAGCACAAACGTGAAGCGCAGCCCCTTTCAAGTGAAAGACGTGAAAGTCGTCATCCTCCCGCAGCAGCCCAGCGTGCAAGCGTCCACGCTAGTAACGCAACACCCTGTGTCACTCCATCGCATGCAGGGTAATCTCATTCAGATAGAACCACAGCCCCTGGCCAAGGCCCCGGCCCCTCAGACCCTTCAGTTGATACCACCTGCAGTACTAATAGCTGCAGCCCCAGAGAGACTTGGACCGCCAGAAGCAGGTCACCGCATCATACTGGGGAGTCAGGCACCTGCCGCCAATGCTCAGCCACAGGGGGGGGCTCCCAGTACGATTCTTCCAGTGCACAACATCAGGGTGCCTAATGCAAACACCCCTGCTCCTTCAGCCCCCAGCGCATCAGTCCCCTACAACAGAGGACTCACTCATCTCATTCTGGCTCCAGCCCCAAACCCAGAACAGGTCAACCTAGCTCCTGGTCTTGTCGCTGTCCCTCCTGCACCGGAGGAAATTCCCAGAATAGAAGACGCAAGGCCTGGTCCCTCCGTACCACGGGAGGGGCCAGAGCTGCAGCCTCATGTGCGGACCCTCATCACTGGTGTTGTAAGTATGTCACACTCTGCCTGCTCTGCATCTCGTCTCTACCTTTCCTGCCTGAGTCGCAACGAACATCCGAACAGAAAGTTCAAACGTTTACTAAACTGTTAGTTACAGTAGTAATGTCAGCAATGATGCTTCTCTTTTTCTCAACTCTTCTACAGTTGGACCTTTTCCCAGATGTCCAAGAAGCCTATGTAGCAGAACTGATCCAAAAGAATAATGTGAAAGACTTGAATGTGTAAGAAGCATCAACCTTTCCTCTCCAGTGTTCTCCTGCTTTCCGGGCGTATAAACAGATATTACATGTTTCCGACTGAGAGTTCTACCTCTCGAGATTGGACGTAAATGAAATACATTTATATTTTAACATGATATTTGTCACCAGGCAGCCTTTCTAGTTTGGAGTTGAATTATATATTTTCTTCGTTTAAGATTCCAAGTTTAGGAATCCAAACCTAAATCGGTCTTCCTCCTGTCAACTCAGCTGTCCTCTGCTGTATTTCCAGTATCTGTAACCTGCTGTTGGAGACTCCCGAGTATCCGAGGACGGACACTGCTGCAGCTACAGTCGCACCCACCAGCATCCTACTGGAGTCTGAAGACACCCACACAGAGGTGTGTATGTGTATAAAACCCAACATCCGGGGAAAAGTCTTTATTTTAACTTTGAAAGAGTTTGTAGTAGCTCAGTAAATTTGAAAGCAATCAGAAATCAGATCCGTCCTCACCTTCATACAGGCTAGCTTAATGCCGTCATCCACAAGTGAGAGGAGTCATGTAGAAAATGAGCAGCATTTCATATTTCCCTTTGCCAAGTCTTTTAAAGTTACAGTTACCAAAAAATGTGAAGTTCAAAAGTTCAGGCATACTCTTGGAATTGGATTTTGTCTACGACCATAACTTTTCATGTGCACCGAAAAAAGTTTTTAAAGTAGGTTTCTGGTCGTGTTCTTATGAATCATTTATCTTATGATAAATGATATTACGAGACATGGGAAAAGTTTTGAATATTTTTGTGGGATTCCCGTTTCGTAAGAAAATATTCAGGTTGAGTCAAGTTGCAACTGTGCGTGGTTGCAGTCCCTCAGGTGAGATTACTGGAAAATACCACAGATTTGGTCAGGTGAAAGGGAAGAAAGCAGTGCGGCGCGAGCAGCTTGACTCTCGCTCTCTGTTTTGTTTCTCATTGCCGCCGGGTGAATCTCCCTGCAGACGATGAGTTGGAACATTCCCGCGCTGTCAGGATGACGCATACCGATCATGTCATTGAATGCGGATACATAATCATGCAGCTATTTTTGACTGTCCAATGATGTAATAACACCCTTTGCCAGAAGATGGAGACAAAACTGGTGCACTGTAGCTTGAACACATGTTTACCGGTTGAGTTGTCGGGAGTGCCCCCCTGAATGGGTTGGGGGGTTGTTGTTATTTAACAGTCATGGATGAGAGGTTATATGTGTTAATATAAATGTTGCGGGTCTTTTCAGGTGACTGAGGACCTGTTTGATTACAGCAAGCTGGGCACGGTGGGACCAGAGGCTGTGATGCAGGCTGCTGACTTGCTCATGGCGGATTTCCGTATGATCAGCTGTCAGGACATCAAATGGGCCCTCAACGCCCTGAAGGGACACTATGCAATCACACGCAAGGTACCGGCGCTTCTCTGTCACTGATCATCTCCCTTACTTTCGTGATTCCTCCCTCAGAGTGACTCGCGTTTGTGGCTGGATATGAAAAATCCCTTTCAGTAATATTAGCAGAGTATTGTGGATCAACGCATGTTCAAACCTGCAGAGAAAACAACAACGAGGTATTTGGAAGGACGGTGAGTCCAAGGCTGTCTGGTCAACCATGGACTCGTTGAATTTACGACAAAGAAACAAAACAACATCCATATTTTCTGAAGTAGACAAGGATATTGGCTGCAAGTCCAGAGGCTTCTTCTGCTGTCCATGGCCTAAGTCAAGTCAAGTCAGTTTTATTTGAAAAGCACCAAATCACAACAAAAGTTCTCTCATGACACTTTACAAGTAGAGCAGTACCACACACCTTCAATGGATCTACACCCAACAATTCTCCATCAGCGAGCACATCCTGCAACCGTGGCGACGAATACCTTCCTTTTAACAGGCAGGAACGTCGAGCAGATCCAGGCTCAAAAGACAGATGTACAGAAGGAAAGAGAGGGACAGTGATAAAGAGGGAGAGAAAAGGAAGAGACTGATGGACAGACGTAAACAGGTCACTAAATTACTCTTGATTGAGCCATTGCACAGCCTCTTCAAACCTTCTCCTTCTCTCTCCCCCCCCTCTCCCCCTCCCTCCATCCCTCCATCCCTCCCAGGCCTTATGTGAAGCTCTGAAGAAGTGGCAAGATTCAGGTGACCCCTCAGGAAAGAGGCGACGGAGCAGAGCGTCTTCTGAACGCTGCTATGTGGACTTCCACTTTGAACACGGTGAGCAAAGGTTTTTTTTGTCATTTATGTCAAACACCACGATCCAGGCACATGTCACATTAAGAGCGCGTACACACTCCAGCCTCTTTATTAAATAGCCTGTTCAAGTGCTTGTTAGTACAGGGACTCTCAAGCACAACCATCCTGAGGGTTTACAGAGGAGGGAACAGGAAAGATAGAATATCAAGTGAGCTGTGAGTTCTCCAGGTGAAGATGCCTCGTTGGTGGCAGAGGTCAGAGAACAGCTGATGGAAAGGCAACAGTAACTCAAACAACTCATGACCACCGAGACGGAAGAAGAGCATCCCTGAACGCACCACACATGGAACCTGGAGTCAGATGAGCTGCAGCAGCAGAGGACCAACCTGGCTCGGCTCCTGTCAGCTGAGAACTCTACAATTCACATGGCTTCACCAAAATTAGACAGTAGAATGACTGGAATACATCACCTGTTCTGATGAGTCTCGACTTCTGCTGCAACATTGGGACGGTAGGGTCCCTAAACAACATGAGAGCGCGGCTCCATCCTGCCTTCTATCAGCGGTTCAGGCTGCTGCAGCTGCTGCTGCTGCTGCTCTGGTGGTGTAATGGTGAGGGGGATGTTTTCTTCGTACCAGCTGAGCATCGTTCAAAGGTCACAGCCAAGCTGAGATTTGCGTCATGGCTGTGCAACCAACAAAACTGCATCAAGTGTGTGATGTCATCACGTCAGTATGAACCGAGAGGAACGTCTCCAGCACCTCGATGAATCAGTGCCACCGAGGATGAAGGCAGTTCTGAGGGCAAAAGGGGGTCCAACACAGTACAGACAGGTGTACCTCAAAGTTGTGTGTTTGTGGCGGGGAATATTCTCTTGTGCATTTATTTCATTTCATCTTATTTTATTTTATTATTCAGTTTGTTTAATTTTGCTCTGTTTTGTTTACATCATAGAAACAAGAATAAGAAAGAAAAGGAAAAAAAGGTGTAATACAAAGAAAAAACACGGAGGGTTTTTTTTTAAAATATCTCACCGTGACCGTTAAAATCACGTGTCTGTTCACCAGGTTCAGTCAAGTTTGAAAAGAGGATGTTTTTCTTGGAGAACGACCGTCGCTACTGCAGGACGTACAGTAATCTGGAAGCGTCTGTTCAAAAAGAGCTTTCCTTCTTTCAGCAGAAAGCAAAAGAATGGGCCGAGGTACACACACACACACACACACCACACACAACCTGTGTCTGTTTCCTTGTCCTCTGTTTTGGGATTTAAGCTTGATCAGTCACTTTCACAATAAAAGTGAACTCTGACAAGCCTCTTGACTGAAGCAGTCCCTGGTAGCGATCCATGTCGAAGGAAATTCCCTCTGATGGTCTCGCCCACCTTTCTCTCTCTCCAGCATGAAGACTTCCTCCTGGCTCTGCAAGTCAATGAGGATGAATATAAGAAGGTTGGTTGATTTAGTTTACTATTATAGTGCAAATTTACTGTTCTGCCGGTGGAGAAACAAACCCATGAAAAACCTGACTCCGTGATGAGAAAGTCTGTTGTTTATTAGCTCCCACTGAGAAGTTGTCTTCTTCAGGATCATCTTTCACTCATAGGGTTTCTCTTGACTGTTTATTTGAAGACAGCAGCTTAATTTATGCTGACATGCCCAGGTTTCACTACCCTTAAAGTAGTTGGATTGCAGAATGAGCTCTGTACTCGTTGCTTTGTAAGTTGATATTATTTCCAATCACCTGGGTACTCCTTCTTCTGACTAACTGAAGTCGTATGCACTCTTGTCGTGGTGTGGTTGTTTCCCCAGGACGGCCAGCTGATCGAGTGCGGCTGCTGCTATGGGGAGTTTGCGTTTGAGAAAATGACGCAGTGTTCAGACGGTCACCTGTTCTGTAAAGAGTGCCTGGTCAAATACGCTCAGGAGGCAGTGTTTGGCTCCGGAAAGGTACCGACTTGTTTTATATATTTAAGAATAAAGGTCTTTTCTTACCAGTTGGTCATTTGTTAATCAGAAAGAACCTTTGATGTACGTGTAACATTGGAGAATTTTCCTTCTCTATGCAAGTGAACAAAAAACTACTATCACTACTGGTCAGATGCGTCTTGGCGAGGGGGCAAGACTCTAAATACAAGGAGAAGTATTGGAATCATCATCATCATCGACTCGCCAGTCGTTGTCCTATTTCCCCTTTCCACTCAGAAGCACATTCTGATGCTTCATATCTTCAACCTTGACTAAAATGATCACCATGCTGCCATGTACCTGTTGAAGTCCCATTTAAGAACAAACAAAACAAAGTGCCCTCATGCCAGAGTCCACAACGTTATCCAGAGGCATTACACACTGAAGCAGATGTGAAAAGTGACTTCACACCTGCGAAACCTCTCTCTGAGTCCTCCAGTCTGAAGGACTGCCACGTCCAACTCAAACTTTCTTGTGATTTAATAAGCATAAATAGCAACAACAACAAAAAAAAAGCAAAATTAAAAACAGGATGAAACCTAGCATGAATTTATCATTTGTCACACCTTTCCACGAAATGAAAAGCCGACAGTTTTTAAAATGTCTGTTTTCTGAAAGGAGTTGGGTCGCTGCTGCACCTCACGTTCTCTGCTGCAACTGGAAATGCGCAGCACATCTGGTGACGTTCAGAGTCGTTTAGTTCAGACTTGAAGACCTCAGCCGGTAGACGGATCAGACTGAGTTCCGACCCGGTTCATCCTGCAAATGAAATGTGTCGTTGCAGCTTTTGGAGGGTTTCTGCTTCTATGAAGAAAAAGGGCGCGTCTGTCAATCACTGTCACGCGTCACCGCCGCTGGCCTGACTCATCCAGCTCATTCACTCAGGATGAGCATCAGTGTTTCCTCCCATTCATACATTCCTGCCAGTTTTCTGAATGTAGACCAAAAGAACACTTTCATCATTTATACTTCTATTCCTAATTGATGCATGTGTGTATATATAAATATATATTTATATACCAGTGGGAAATACTGGGACGTGTCTTTCACATTTTAGTCAGTATGAAACAGTTAAATTGTACTGCATGTGGTTTTGAAGGGCGTGTGTGTATGTGTGTGTACGTGTACAGTCGGAGCTGAGCTGCATGGAGGGGGGCTGCCCGTGCTCCTACCCGGTGTGTGAGCTGGAGAAGGTCCTTCCAGAGAACATACTGTGTAAATATTATGAGAGGCAGGCGGAGGAGGCAGTGGCTGCCACCTGTGCTGATGAACTGGTGAGGTAAGTGTCTGTGTGGGTGGGTGGGTGACAAACTGGATTGCACCCCTCAAAAACCCATTGTTTCACACAAAAGCTGAGTCATAAAGCATTCACAGCAAACATGTTTCCATCATGACAGACCAGTGGCAGTTTGTTTCTGATCAAAATCATCTCATCTGTGTAATGTTCTTCACTCCTTCCCCTTCCTCTCTAACTTTTTCTAGGTGTCCCTTTTGTAACTTCCCGGCCTTGTTGGACAAAGACATGTCCCTCTTCAGCTGTCCCAACCCCCGGTGTCGCAAGGTCAGTCCTCTTCTCATTCTCATCTTTGTTAAAGATTTACGTCGTCCAGAAAGTTTTTTTTGTTAGTTTGTTTTTTTCCCCTTAAGGAACCCACAAATTGGTTTCTTGAGATCATGAAGACATTTTTTCCTTCCTGCATCACTTCTGTTTGACTCCAGGGTGCAGAAAGAGCCAGCCACATATATTAAGCTTGAAGCTAATGGGGACTGATGGCATCTAATGTCTATAAACGATAGCAACACTGTCTACAAGCGCATTGTCCAGTTTAACTCATGTTTGTTTGTTTTTTTTAATCCAGCTGTACACTCTGTAATCCACAAAAACTTTGATTTGAGTAGAAAAAAACAAATTAACTACCAAACTTGCAGTTCCTGGACGAGCGCAACTGAGCTGATCACTAAAAATGTGACGTGGATAATACCACCCAGTGGACGTTTTGGACAGTTTTGCTTTTTTTTTTTTTTTTTACTGGTTGGTTGCTTTTAGCTTCAAGCGAGATATACTTGGCTGGCTCTTCCTGCTCTCTAGAGTCACCAGAAACGTGACGCAGCGGTGAAAAAGAAGAAAGAAAGAAAAAAAAAAAACACCTTTGTGAGCCCAAGACCCGTTTTTGTGGATAAAGTGGTCAAATGCGGAAACTTAAGTCTTGTCAGAGAGAGCGCGAGAGAGGGGGAAGATGAGCGAGACAGGAAAGATGATTTGAGGAGTTCCATGTGGAGAGGTCGCCACCTCTCTCTGCTTATCTGTGGCCTCCTCCCTCTTTCTGAGGAATCCTATTTCGTCTGCCAAGGCTGTCACGTGGATTCCAGTCCAAAAAAAAAAACTCCATTATTTGGGTAAAACACACACACTCCTGCCACGTAACCTCTAATCTTTACTATCACTGCTTTCCCGAAATGGGCAGAGAGGATTTGGGTGATGTTAGCATCCCGACATCATAAACATGTTTTTACCACCTCTTGGCACGGCGGCGACGCATTAAATCTTCCCCTCATGAATACCTGCCGTCTGAAAACTGTCGCTCCTCCTATCAGTAGCTGGACCGTCAGTGAAGTCACTCCTGCTGGTGAGGGAGGGCTGGAAAAGTGAACACAAAACAATGCTAACATGAAAAACTATGAATGAGATTCTCCAAAATATGAACAGAGCAGAGCCGCCTTCTCTTGGCAGGAATGCCAGGCTGAGCCGCTGCAGCTCTCACACCTGTCGCGTCTGCACAAATTCTTGGCTCGTTTCGTGTAGTCGAGGATGTTGCTGGTTTACCGGCGGCTGCGACCCATCCACTGTTGTTCAGAATGTTCCTTTTTAATAACCTGCTCATCCCCACCAGCAGCTAAAACTGCAACCAAGCACAGTAGAGAGCATTTCCCGTACATTTTCACTGTTTTCTGACATTTCAAACTCACCGACAACAGTTGAATCTTGAAACCCCTTTCAGACATAGATCTCATATTCCCTCCCAACCTTCTTACTTTAACTCCACACCTCAGCTTTCTCCATTCTGATGCGAAACGTCCCAAGGTTGAAAATTGACAAATGACTTCTATCCTTTTGCAGTTCCGTGCATAAGCCTGTAGATGGAGCCCTGCGTTTGTTGCATCAGCCCTGGTGCTGTTGCACAGCTGCAGCTCGTTAAACACACACACACACACACACACAGAGCCAGATCATCTTTTGTAAAGAGTGTCTGAGTTAGCAAAGATTGTAGATGTAGGTCAGCTATTAGACGCCGATATGTCACTCATGAGGTGCCGGAAATGGACACTTAGGAGTTATGAAGGAACCAGGACTCTGGCTTTATTTGAGTCCAGAAAGTTAAGTCGGCTTGTTTCCTCTCTAATTTGTTAAAGAATCTGGTTGCTGTTTAGTGGGCTGCCTGGTCCCTCTCTGCGGTGGAAAGCCCCTCACAAAAAAACATAATTATGAGATAGACTGCCTTTATTATATGTGTGTTATGTATTTCTTACCATCAGCATAACCACAGTTAAAACAGTTGTTGGACAGCCGGCCTCATGGCCCGCTCAGTCTAGGACCAGGGAGGGGCTTCATTATGTAACTGACACACTTCAGTAAGCCCACCCGCCTTCTCTCACACTACGACCTCATTGGCTGGCTGCTCCCTTCACTCCTCTCGTACTGGTTTCCTACTGGCTGGACACGTGCCCACCTCCATTTCAAATGTGGTTCAGATCAAGTTTGACCCAGATTCCCCTCCCCTCCCTGTCCCCTCTCCCTTGACTCTGTCCGACCTACACACACACACACACACACTCAGAGATGCTGATGTATTCCACATGTGGTTTTCAGGACATTTGGAGGAGCTTGTTCCTGGCCTGCGTGTGATTACTTCATGAGGAATGTAAAATGTAGGCCACGGAGCTGAGTCTGTACACCAGCATGGCGTGTTGCTCCGCTCGACGTCTGAGAAGCATGAACATGCCGAGAGAAGTTGTGCACGAGAAAGTTAGGGTATGAAATACACACAGTCAGTGCAGCATACATGTCTAAGACTCTTCCAACGTCTTCAGCACGGCGTAAGGAAAGCTGCAGGCTGCACCTTCATAGAACAAAGAAATGGAAGAGAGGATGAATGGGAGGAGGAAATGTTGCGTAATGAAGATGGACAACGAGTTAGAACGAGAAGCACAGGAAGCAAGAGCGCTCATGAATGAATGATTGTAGAGTGGGTGTAGTAAAACAGATTTGTGTGTGTAGCAGCTGCAGCACCGCTCACTCTCCTGTCTTTTCAACCTTTGTCACATTTCAACCTCGTTTACACACCAGTGGGCGGGGCGACACATTCCACCTGACAGCGATGTCACCGGGTGTATTTTTAGCCTGGATATAAACCCTCAGGTGTGTTCCTGCATCTTAGTCAACAGTTCCCAGACACAGACTGTTGCACTCATCTGTCCTGCTTCCTGGTCAGTAGGGAATCACTAGGGGGCGATCTTCCACCGCTCTCTCCTCTCTCAGTCTTTGTGTAATCCAGCATTAGGGTCCAGTTCTGCTGTGGCTCACATGTAAACCCCCCCCCCATCCCCAGCCCCCACCCACCTACCTCCTCTTTGAAAGACCCATTTTACTAAAATCATCGACCAGAGATGTTTCATGCATCTCTGCCTCATAAATCAGAATGAAAATGTGTCTTCTTGTAGTCCACACTTCTTTCCCAGGGGCTGCTCTCCTCTTGCTCTCACGGGGTCGTATTTACTCTGAAGTCAGAGTCTCTTTTACCATCCAAAGCGGTCTATTGCAGCCCAGCTCTCTCCACCCTCTCCTGAATTTGCACACACGCTCAGCTGTCTCCATGATTATTGTGAAAGGGTGTGTGTGTGTGTGTATGTGTATGTGTGTGTTGGGGGGGGGGGGTTAGGGGCGACATGGTGAAAAGGAGAAGATCCCACGCTGCAGTCAGCTGTCACATCCCTGGCGCGTCAATATTAGATGAGCGGTTCAAATATTTATAACGACTACACTTTGCTAAGGGTCAGGAGAGTGTGTGTGTGTTTGACTAGTGTGTGTGTGTGTGTGTGTGTGTGTGTGTGTGTGTGTGTGTGTGTGTGTGTGTGTGTGTGTGTGTGTGTGTGCCTCGCTGGGTCTTCGGCTGACAAGACGAAGGAGCTTGTTGTTTCTAAGCAACCAGGCAGTGAGCGGCAAGCGAATCTTACTGCAGACACATTTGCTCGTAGAGCCACACCTAGACGTAGACGTCACTGCAGCATGGCGAGCAGACGCCGTGTAGGAATCTGTATGAATATTGCTGGGCTGTGATAATTTGACACGCATTAACGATTGGCGGGGAGATGATATCTGCTGATATATTAAAACGTCCTTCTGTTTCTGGGTCTCCAGGAGAGCTGCAGGAAGTGCCACGTCCAATGGAAGCAGCATGTGGGGAAGACGTGCGAGCAGGTCCTGGAGAGAGACGAGATCCGCATGAGGGTGCTTTTGTAAGTGGCGTTCACAGACAAGCAAATTGAAACAAACTGGTCTCCGTCTGCTTTTTAAAGGGTGTGGGTTTTTCTTTTTTTTGGGGGGGGGGGGGGGGGGATGCTGGGTAAACAGCTTAGTTTCCCCGGACAACAGTCCAGGAAGCAGAGAGGCCGGCTGCTTCCTGTGAGGCCTGCTGGGCAGTACTTCCTGTTTTGAGCCATTCACAGATCTTCTTACTTCCTGGTGCTGAAAGACACAGGAAGTGGCCTGGTAGAAAGATCAGCGGGTCCGCCTGATGATTCTAACAGGACACGGATCACAAGAGCTGCCTCAGGGTTCTGGTCTCATGGACGAGGACAGAACGCTGGTTAACACGACACGTCTCATTTACTGGACGAAGTTTTAACCATCGGCCGACCTGTCGCCATCAACGACCGCTGAGACGGCCCGCTGCAGTAAACACCCCCCCATAATAGAAACACTTCAAGTTGTCAAGTTTACCGCAACGTGTTTGAAAATAAGAAGAATGAAATGTCAGGCAGGCCCTAACCTTATACAGTAAAGACATAAGATTTATATGTTTGGACAATAAGATCAAAGCCATAAAATAAAAAAGTACAAGTGCAAAGGTCAACATGATCAAGCGCGATCAGGTAAAAGGTGTTAGTATTGTTAGAAATCCCCAAGAACTTATGTTAAAAAAGACAGTGTTTATAGTGACAATTGCTCAAATCTACACAAAAGGAAACGACAGTCTGGGATTTTTTAAAATTTTATACAAAACTCCCCTCAAATGCACCTGATTTTTCTGCATGCACACATTAATATGAACACATCATTCGTCACTATGTTTCCTGTCAGTTTCTGGTGTCCATGTTGGAAAAGAAGGAGTTCAGTTTCCCTCCTGAGACTGGGATTTTGTTCCATCCTCAAGCCTCTGGTCTAAAACCGCAGCGTTGGAGCGCTTTTCCAAAAAAAAAGCATTTATCTATTTTTTTCGAAATTAAACATACATAAACAAAACAATACACTAAAACGCCACACAAGCCCGATTTATTTTCTCTTGGAATTGTTTGTTTTACAAAAATAAACCGGCTGAACACCGTTAAGTCCATTGACGTGTGAGTGAGAGGAAGGGCTCCGCGGTGAAAATCCTCTGGCTCTTTGACTTCTGGCGCCGTGGCTCCATCGAGGCTCTGCCAGCGTGCTTGACTTTATTCTTCCTGCCCTGAACGGTCTCCTCCATGCAGCCTGGGACCGCTTCTGTCAAAACAAACAAGGCTTGTATTCTGACACTATCCCGTGATTAATTGCAAGATGAAAGCACTGGTATTCTTTTTTTTTGGAGGAGATAGAGGGATAAATGTGTAACAGCCTGTTTAGTTGATTTCTATGTGAGAATCTGAACCTTTTTTTGGTGAATGTCTGCACTTTCAGGAGGAAGTAGCGGGTTGTGAGAACAGTTTGCATTTTTAAAAAAAAGGGTACGGTGAATACATGTTAATAAAGATGTACCAACTGTCTCTGGATCAGTTGGTTGTGGTCCAAAGACATTATAACTTTGCGTCAAGTAGACAATGAGGGGATTTGGCTGCATGTACATTTTTATTGGTCAGTATGTCATTTATTTTGCGTGTCATGGAAGTTGTTGACCTATTTAAGGAGGAGGAATGACCAGACTGTGATGATGGCAGCCACGTGGAAACAGTAGCTGATGGGTTGGTAGCCAGACAGTGAAGGAGCTCCAGGCTCTTTGTGTCTAAGTAGGCTGATTAATTGGATTCATGTTTTTGTTTTTTGTTTTTTGCCCAAAGTCATGTTGACTTCCCAGCATGTGGAAACGACACAGTAAAACAGTGTTTGACCAGACGGAAACTTGAACGTGAAATTCTCTTTTCTCTGGGTCTGGAAATATGAAAACACAACTGTTTGCTTGAGCTGATTGAGCTTCTTCACATTCCTCCGCTGCAGCGAGGAACGCATGACGGCCGCTCGGGTCAGGAAGTGTGTCAAGTGTGGAACGGGGCTCGTCAAGTCGGAGGGCTGCAACCGGATGTCGTGCCGCTGCGGCAGCTTCATGTGCTACCTCTGTCGAGAGCCCATCACCGGCTACAACCACTTCTGCCAGCATGCCCGCTCCCCCGGGGCTCCCTGCCGCCACTGTCGCAAGTGTTCCCTCTGGACTGACCCCACGGTGTGCTTCCCCTCTCTCTCTCTCACACACACACACACACACATACACACACGCCAACACTTAAACACTTAAACACAGTCAGTATGTCACGTTATGTTCGTAAAAGCCAGATCAAACTATAACAGGACTTTGAAAATACATGTAAACATCTTAGTGTGACTGAAATCATGTTCAGGTAATCTTCTAGAAGCTTCTCAAACCCAGATAATTTGGTTGGGGCTCAAGTGATTCTTTCGTGTACACACCTTTTGTGGGACCTGAACCGGCCCCGGCTCTCCCGGCTCTCTGCATTCCTGCTTCCAGGCAGGAAGCCGGGAAGAAAAAATATAATAAGAAGGGTAGAAAACAAGACGGAGGTGTTCCCAACATGGCGAGGGCTTGAGCTGAAAAGTTGTGTTTTCACTGTTTGACATGCAACTTAATTTCGACTTGCCAATGTGTTTGGTCTAAAACGTAGCAGGTCAAGAGGAAGAGTGTGCAACGGCAACTGGCTGATGGGAGCATATCACCTCCTACGTTAGTGGAGAGGAACTGGTATCCATCAATACATGGATTCTCTGTCTGCATCCTGGGACAAAAGCAGTCGTCCAGTGAGACGGCCTCGTGTAGCTCAGTTAGCTACACGAGCTGTTAGCTCTGCTTAGCTGTGCAGGGAAATGTACTAGAGCATTAAAAGGGATACGTTTTAGATGCGTGAAGAACAGTAGAATCTTCTTCCCAGGATCTGTGCTTGGTCGGACACTCAAAAAAAAAATCCCCCTGCACGTTGACCCCGCCCATCTGGCCCATGATAGCCCACAGTGACCTGGCCCAAGTGCCACTGGCAACCAAGAGCAGCAATTAGTCCCCGAGCAGTTAATGAGCTGGAGACTCTCCAACAGCGCCACTGAGGACCCAGAGCTGGCCAAGAGCTCGTCTGGAGGTCGTCGCCAAGAAAGGGCCAAATACTTATAACCAGGGTGCCGGTGGGGGGGTGGGGGCTCTGGTTGTCATCTGCTGTCTTATCAGTAGTTGCTGCTTAACTTGGAACTGAAGGAACTTTTGTTGGACGGCTCACTAGCGTCTTCACAATTAACATGGACTGCGTCATACAGTTCAAATATGTAGCTGCGTACATGTGAAATACATTGTAAATGTTGAATAGGACAAGGAAATAATAGAATAAAGAGTAGAAACCCAAAATAGCTGTGTTTTAGGATGCTTACAACGTGTGTGTGTGTGTGTGTGTGTGTGTGTGTGTGTGTGTGTGTGTGTGTGTGTGTGTGTACGTGCCTCTGCGCCTCTGCAGCAAGATGACGAGCGCATCATTCAGGAGATCCAGAAGGAAGGAGAGGCAGAGCTGAATAAGAAGTGTGCAGGTCAGTGCTGAGTCACCGTCTACCTGTTTATCTAAAAGATGACTCGGGCATTTTTCAAGCTGGACTCATTTTCTTGTGGTGGAGTCCAAATGTGTGATACAGACCTGGATTATTTCACGTGTGGTCATATTGAGGGAGAGGGCTGCAGCCAGCATTCAGGGAAACTCCTCATGTGACGATGTCTTTGTCGCCCCTGGCAAGTTCAGGTTGTTATTGTGAGTGTGACATCATCAAAACAAGCCGTGTGACTAGCTGAACTCTCACCCGTCTGGTCTCGGCGGCGGCCGACGCTTTATTTTGCCCGCATGAGAAAGATTCAGCATGGCTTTTCCTGAACAGCACGTCACACCTTCACCAGCCGTCTGGATGGATCCCGTCACCCATGTTGTTCGATACTAAAATAACAGTCTGAGCCCGTCTGAGGCTAAAATAAACACCTCCGGTCGATGGACTTGGACCTGGACGAATGTCAGATACTCAACAACATTTTTGGTTGCCTGATTTTTCTTTTGACAGTTCAGTCCAATTCATGTGCTCCCTGTATGTTACCTGTTTTGACGCTAACACATGAAAATTGAGCCCCATTCTGATAACACCGGAATATTTCCTTTCAAGCCCGTTGTGACAACTCTTTTGTTTCGATGAAGAAATGTGTTGATTAACGTTCCCTGGCAGGGGAGCGTGGCGCTGCAGCAACATTAGTCTTCCGAACCTGGACGGACTCAGACAGGCTGGCAGCTGCAGGACTGTTTCCTGGATTTAGTTTGTCTGAACTTCGCCGCATCGAGTTTGCAGGACAGATTAGAAGCAGGGGGGCCGGCTGTGAACCTGGACCACGAGTGCTTGTTGTTCATTTATCTTTTTCTTCTTCTTTTAGATAATTCAGGGAAGAGAGTCGGCCCTCCTCCAGAGTCCATTCCAGACATCAAGCGGCCACGTGTTGGTCCGCCCCCTGAAAACCCCCAGAACCCTGCAGCCCCTCCCCCCCACCAAGCGGTACAGGCCCCTCTGTTCGTCCCTCCTCGGGCCCGTTATCCTCCAGGTCCCCCCCAGGGCAGGATGTACCACCAAGTTATCATCCCCCGGCTGGCCCCGGCTCCCTATGTGCCCCCGCTGCATCACCTGCCCCCTCTGAATCACAACAACAACAACAACAACAACAACCACCATCATCACCACCATCACAATCACCACAACCCCCCGGCCCCCCCTCACCACCACAACATGGACATGATGGACCTGCCTATGCACTACGGGCCACCGCACCGCTACTACAGACGCTTCTAGCACATGCTCCAAGGAGAGGGAGCCCCCCCCCCCCCACACACACACACACACACACACACACGTTCTCTCTCTTGTTCCACTTCCCATTTCACTGCTGTTTTTTTAGATCTTGGTTTTTTGTTTTTTTTTTAAACCTTTTTCTGTGTGCTTCTTCCAAACTGTTTCCGTGTGTGCGTGCGTGCTGAAATACCCAGTTCATCTGTACACACACACACACATTTGGACAATTTGCCTTCTCTGTCTGAACGTGGGACTTCCGCGTTCCTCTGTCCTCGTCTATATGTCCAATCATTGGTGTGGAGCTGAAGAGTGGAGAATTTATTCCCTGTTTATACTGATATTTTTGAGAACTTCAAAAAAATAAATAAGGTTAGCATTCCTTTGTGTGTCATTTATCAAATGTGGGAAAACACACAGTTTTCTAATAAAGGTTTTTCTGTTGAGAGTTGAAGCTCAAGCCGGTTATTTTTATTCCCCGTCCTCCATCTCTTACAGAAAAAGGGCTGATTCATGCTAACCGAGCCCCGAGGCTGCTCTCCAATCACATGACGGAGAGGAGGCTCTCCACCAATCACAGTGCAGCAACCGTATGGCTTTGTGACGTTACTCAGAGAGCAGTGTCCTTTGTTCATCCAAGTGTGTGTGACAAATCACTTTGCTACACTCACAGCCGCTTGTAGACAATAAAAGTAGCACATGAATCTAATGGTTTTAGTCACGGATGGTGGAAGATGGACCGTGTTTGTGCCAGAGCCAGAATTTAATCACATCCAGAAACTTCTAACACGCCAGCCAGGCCGTCGTGAGGACATGTGTTAGAGAGAGGACTAGACACCGCTCCCACAGAGACCCCAGAGCCTGAGGAACGAGCGAACGAGACTAAATATAGATGCAAACACCAGGGGTCACGGTTTTTATGGTTGTACAAATCCACAAATATCGTAAAGAAAAAAGTCAGTGTGACACTTTCTCATCATTGCTGGCAGGGACATGTAGGGTTTACTTTAAAACAGCTATGGGATGTCCTCAAACAAAAACTACACCCTCAGAATAGAGAACTATGTAAGATCAGATTCTCTCATTTTCATGAAGATGAATAAATCAAAGTGACTGTTCTTGAGATGTTTTGACCTGCTTAGGATGAGTTGATCTCTCGTGCATTTCCCATAATGCATCATAAGTGAGTCTAAAAGATTCACAGACAACCCAACTTGTTTGAGTGGTTCTCCAGAACCAACTATGGGAACTGGTTCTTTTTTACTTTGTCCTAACTTTCACTGCCTACCCAGGAGGTTCCTTTCCTTCTTCCCATGAACTGCGTTCCATGTTTGCCGTTCCTTCCCGGTGAAGCATGTATTCCTCACTCCACCTCTTCAGTTTGTAAACCCTGATGACATCACCAAGGCTCGGAGATGATGCTTTGTTGTTTTTCCAGGATTTATACAAGTGATTTTATCTTGTACAACTGGTTCACGCCTTTAAACATTCACTTTTATATTCCAAGTTGTATGAGCATGTGTGGGTGTGTCTACAACTCCCATGACGGCGGCTCAGATAAGACTAATGACCCTGGTAAGCTCTGACCTCAGATCTGGTGCCCCCCCCCCCCATGGTCACTCATGCTCAACACAAAGAAAATGAGAAACCCAGGAAACAATCACACCTTCCCTCTTCCTGCAGAAATCTTTCTTCTTCTTCTCCTTCTTTAGTCCTTAAAGATGCCTCAGGCCCTGTCGGGACTATTGTTGTAGAGAATTATCCGCTAATGACTCTTAATTCAAAGCATAAACGGCGGGCTTAAGAGACTTGATGCAGCTCAGTAAGATAAAGGAGTTTTTTGATTTATTAAAAAGAGCTGCTGTCACGCACCCAAACCTCCCCCCACTATGAGGGGAGCCTTGAAAGAATGCATGTAGAAGATGTAGCAGAGGTGTATGGATCATCTCCATGACTGTATTGAAATGGAAATCTATGAAAGTGCAAATATGTATAAAAAAAAAACACACCGACATTTTCTCACCTCCTTGTCTCTTCAGACCCAAAGGTACCAGCAGACTGCTAGTTAGCTTAGCACAATGAAGGGTATTTAATGGGAAGTGTTAGCAGTAATCAAATACTCATCTTCAAAACGGTCGTGTTGTGCATGGAGTCGGGCAGAACTACTTTCCTGGGTGCAGTGATGTGATGCAGCAGCTAAAAGCCCCATTGTAACTTGTAAACTAGAAGAGTGACGGCTGCCACTAATCATGGCTGACATGTTTACATGTTTCTAAAGAAAAGCAATCGTCATTGTGAATGAAACAATTGCGACAATCAGCAGTTCTGTGCTTTAACAACACATAACACTTCCAATCCCTGAAATAAATGTAGTGACTGGCTGCTTTGATGACAGATTGAAGCACTGTGTGTGTGTGTGTGTGTGTGTGTGTGTGTGTGTGTGTGTGTGTGTGTGTGTGTGTGTGTGTAGTCTTTGAAATATAAACCAGACATGACCTGCTTATCGCCTTGGACACCTGGAATGGACACATAATACCTCTGCTGCTGCTTCCTGTTCATGTATCTGAGAAACTCTTTGAATGAACACACACACACTCACATTAACACAAATAAACACAAATAAAAACATAAAAAACTGTATATCTTTTGCATAATATGAGTTGACCTTCATACCATAAAAGTTACGCGCTCTCTCTGCTCTGTGTGTGAGGCGTGCATGCATGTGAGTGCATGTGCGTGCATGTGTGCGTGCGAGTGTGTGTGTGTGTGTGTGTGTGTGTGTGTGTGTGTGTGTGTGTGTGTGTGTGTGTGTGTTAAAGCCCCTGCTGCCTGATCCATGGGGATGGCTGGTGTCTGGCAGCATTTGCTCCCCAGACAATATCTGCTCCTCCAGCTCCGCCGGCATTGTTTGCATCTGTTATTGTTTGTGTATGTTTAATGAGTGTGTGTGTATTCTTACTAAACGTGTATGTATTTTTAATAAGTGTGTACTCTTTTAGCCATGACCTCAGAACAATGTTTGTACGAGTGGTTGACTCACTAAAATGGATTAATATACTTCCATAATAAATACTTAAATAAAAGCATGGCATGAATACAAGAAAGTTATGAACGTATCTTCTAATTGTGTGTGTGAGTGTGTGTGTGTGTGTGTGTGTGTGTGTGTGTGTGTGTGTGTGTGTTAAACTGATTTTCTGATCCTGCAAACGTCCACCTCTGGCTTTTTGGATTCCTTTTAAATCTTCATGTGCGCTGCAGGACTGAAAAGCAATAATTTCACATCTGGACACCACAAAAATCCTTTGCCTGAGGTGAGTTGGGCGTCCGTTTTATTCCAGATGTCCTTCTAGAATCAAACACACACACACACACACACACACACACACACACTCGGGATGGTTGATTATTCTCCTGATGTTTTAATATAAATAATTTGCTTGCCGGTTTGACGCAGGTGTGGAAAGATTTAATCCGTTTTAGTGAGTCAACCTGCTATTTATCTAAAATTACTCCTTCACCCTGGGGAGATTAGTGACTGACCCAGTGACCCAGTGACTGCACGACCACGTAAGCAGTAGAGCACCACGAGTGGACACAGATTTGATTAGAGTGAGGGGAGTGAGTGACACACACACACACACACACACACACACACACACACACAAGAGCTTGTGTGAGACCTGCGTACTCAAGGATGAGCCGTTCTCTGATCAAAGCCCCCACTCCCCCTCCTCCTGCAGCTCCCCATGGCCCTTCATCCTAACCCCTCTAGGACCCCCCTCCCTACCATATGCACACAAACACACAACTACACATAAAACTCTCACACACACACACACACACACACACACACACACTGTCACTAGGCCCCTTTCAGCCTGCATTTTGGATATAATAAAGGTTTTTGACATTTTTGGCCTGAACTCACCATTTCTGGTCTTTCTCACAGCTTCTAGCCACTGAGGTTTCCATGGTAACAAGCCAATTGGTTCAGTTAGATGGAGGGTTGGGTGTGAGGGTGGAGATGGCCGCCATTTTGCACATAGCCTTCCCCCCTCCCCCTCCTCCCCCCCCCCCCCTCCCATTGCTTTCTCTGTCTCTTCCCTCATTCTGGAGGAAAAAAAATTGGAGAGTCGGCTGCGCCTGCTGCATGACGCTTTACCCACAAACCACTGCAGCCATTTCTGGGATCTGGGTCATATTCAGAGTGACTCATCTTTTCAGCAAAATGGTTCAGCGGAGGGAGGGAGTGGGAGGGAGAGACCGAGGTGGAAAATGCAGAGTGATTGAGGGATGGGGGGCAGAGAAAGCGACGGGGAGGGGGAGACAAGGGAGACGAGGAGGAGATTAGTTGGAGATGTGGTGTGTGTGTGAGTGTGTGTGTGTTTGTTTTGCCATGCTGGGTGTTCCTCTGGGATCTGCAACCTGATGGGGGGGAAATAGATTAGAGACATGCTCTGGGGGCTCCATCATTACATTACCATCTTGAATGATGTGTGTGTGTGTGTGTGTGTGTGTGTGTGTGTGTGTGTGTGTGTGTGTGTGTGTGTGTGTGTGTGTGTGAATCTTTAGAGGGGGTTGCACTCTCACTGCACAAGAATACATGTCTCAACACAAAGGCTCCATTCAGCAGACAGGAAAGTGTGTGTGTGTGTGTGTGTGTGTGTGTGTGTGTGTGTGTGTGTGTGTGTGTGTGTGTGTGTGTGCGTGTGTGTGTGTGTGTGAGGGACAGCACATGGAGCTGTGGTCAGAAACTGGCGGGGTACCCAGTATGTACCACTGAGATTATGAGAAATGAGCAGCAGGGCCTGTGATTTGCACATCGAGCTTGAACTCTGACCGTCTTGCTGCTTTGTGGGTAAAAAGTCAGTTTACATGAGCAAACATGGCTCTGGTCTTTGATAATCTGTCACCTCCCAGGATAATTGCTGTGTCCTCTGAACCGCAGCCTTAATTGGAAAGCAAGTCAAGATTTCCCTGGTCGTGTTGAATTCAACTGTAACGTGCCAAATAACGACGACTGCAGAATCGAATCGGCTGGCAGCAACTGACTATGTGTACAGTTGGATTTACTCCTCTAAAAATACAAATAAATATCAAGAAGAGCAGAAAGACCTGAAAAGCGTGAATTCCATCATTACCTGCACGCACACACACACACACACACACACACACACACACACTGACTTGCCATGTATAACTGTTGAATTTCTGTTATTTTAAATATCAAAGGCCCCCCAAAAAAGACCCTGTTTTTTTTGTTTGCAACTGAAAGGAAGCAAAATGTACTTGATTCCTATGATTATAATAAACAAGCCACTTCGTCTTACTATGATGCTGCTTGTCACATGGTTACATGGTAAGGTTTTTTTTTTATCCCTTTGACTTTATCATGGTAGCACAGTCACGCTTGGTATGAGGTGGAATAGGAATTGATCCTGGTCTGTGGATATCTTAATGTTTGGTTAGCACGTTGAGATTTCTCTGAGATGTAAAGTGCACTTACAAATAAAATGTATTATTGTTATTACAACATAAAATACTTGTGATTTTTGAAGTATTTACATGTCTTAAAAATGGTGGAAGTGGACAAGTGGCTATTTGGGACTAGAGAGGTTGTCCCTGAAATAAAACATCCCGCTGAAAACAGAAGGAGCATGAAGCAAGTCAAGATTAAGTTACCTGTCGGTGGTGGAGCTCATTCACAGGTTAATATTAGCTTTATACTTCCAATGATTGCGCTTAAAAACACTAAAAGTTTTAATTTATCGAGATTGTTTTCAACAAAATAAACAACAAAGCCTGCAACTTTAGTCTCACATAACTTATTTTAGGCAGCAATGCAAAATCTAGCCTAAAAATCCCACTGGCTTTTGGTGGAGGGAACTCACAGTAATGATGCTAACTTCTGTGCTGGCCTACAAAAACACGTCATTCCTGCAACTCTCTCGTAGATCCCTCATGCAATGCATAGAAGCTGCCACAAGGGGCAGCAATGAGTCCATTTAAGGCACCCCAAAAAAAAGGCAGTATGAAGATATTTTTGAATTACAAGGTAGTTTTGCTAGATTTTTCAACCAACAGGTAGTTGACAGATGTTAGCTTAATTAGCTTTACTTGGAAAAAAAAAAAAAAAGTTTGGTGACCAATGTGAGAAGTTGCTTTTGTTTTTTTTCCAACTCTTCCAAAATGTTAGGAAATAAAGGAAATTAAAGGAATTTTTCCGAGTGTATTAATTTAGAGGACAGCGACACTTGGGCTTCGCTAACCAGTGCTATAATTGTAAGCATGTGTTCATCGGAGGAACATTGAGTACAAACACCAAGCACAGCCAAGATGAAACAATAAAATAGACCGAGATCATTCCAAATCCCAGTTTTATTGGTTGTTGGATTTCAGGTGAACCAATGGCACAAGAGAGATTAATCCACAATATCAAAAA
The DNA here is from genome assembly GCF_037954235.1 of Aulostomus chinensis. Taxonomy (NCBI): domain Eukaryota; kingdom Metazoa; phylum Chordata; class Actinopteri; order Syngnathiformes; family Aulostomidae; genus Aulostomus; species Aulostomus chinensis. The sequence goes on along the minus strand of NC_141337.1, from coordinate 15,939,972 downwards.
AATTATACAAAATAATACAAAAGGAAGTTCCAGTTATACAAAGCAAAGATGTGGATATAATTTTTTTTCTCATCTATTTTCCTACTGCCCAAAAACTCAAGAGTAAGGCACAGTCATTACCACATGTTTACCCTTCCACATCCGTTTGTCTACGCCTCGGTTACCGGGGAGACGCCGTCTCCGGGGATAACCTCTCCATTTATTCGCTTGAGATTCTTAACCCTTCATACAAAACTTAAAAAAAAAAAAAAAAAAAATTGAAACAGACTTTGTGAGGAGCTGGCTACAATCATTTCATAGAGCTATGGTGATTGGTTCTCCATGAGGATCCTCGCATTTGAGGAGCGGTGACAGTGAGGAGCGGTCCGAGATCATCTGCTCAAATCAAGAGGCAAAAAAGTCGCTGCTTATAATGGGATGTTACGGAGAAAGCAAGCTGGAGGGTCGAGAATAATTAGGACGGGTACAGGTGCAATGTGCTACATGACTGCACAAAAGAAAATACTGAAGTCAAAATTTAGAAAAACTAGCATCTTTTTTTCAACATATTCTGTCCTTAACGAACTTAAAAAAAAAAAAAGAAATACGTCATTGAAAAGGCTTAACTATATGAAACAGAAAAACCAAAGAAAAAGCCAGTTCCGGCTATGTGGGCATTCTCAAAGCCCTTTTGCGTTTGGACAAGGCTCTCAAGTGCTATGTTAAGGATGAGATGCTTCACTAGATGCGTCGGTTTGTGCGGACAGGACGGCAACATCACTCAACATGTTATAAAGTTTGTAGCACCAGTTTCCAGTTTCTCAGATGTGTGCGGAATGACACGAGAAGGTTTGGTCTAGAGATGGATGATGTGTTCGGTCCAGGGATTCTAAAAGCAGCTTTCAAAAGAGGCTCTGTAAATCATTTTCACTCCAGTTGCTATGGCTACCAGCTGTACGCCTACCCATGATAATGTCTGTGCCTTGGACACTGAGAAAGAAATGAATCCGACTGTGTTGGGCGAGCCGTTTTACTTCCAGTAAGACAGGTGAGTGCAGTAAACATACGTGACTGCGCCGAGGTTATTTTTAATAATCTTGATACTCTTCTGGAGACAATAGGTTTAGTTTGTGGAGGGAGGAAAAGGATGACAAGTGTTTCAACTTCCTACATCCCGTTTGGTCTCGGACAATCAGACACCCCGCCGACCAGTGAGAACACAGCTAGAGAACAACAAAAGGAAACTACTTTACATTTAAACATTTTACAGTTGAGATGAAGGGGATCAGTTACATCATCTTCGATATCTTTATCATCATCAGATGCACTCCAGTTACATCACGTCACGCGGAGGCGGCGCCGCCTCCTCCAGACACACACACGCCTGTGACCTGGTCTGATAGACACTTCCAGACAAACACAGAAAATCTGTTTCTACTAAACTGAATCGCACAAAAACAGACCGACGTGTTGATATCCACCTGGCAGGAGGCAGATGAAAGCGGAGGTCTGTTTTTGGCGAGTAGATCAGGTAGAAGGGTCGACGACACCAGGTCAGACATGGTAAGACAATAGAGAGGAGTAGAAAGGCAAGGGGTTAACTCAGAGAGGAGGGGCTCCTTTTACGTGACATTAAAGGAGAGGGGGGTTGCCCCAATAGTAAGGCGAGGAGGGAGTGAGTGACAAGTCAAGCAGCGAACCAGATGGGAGCAGAAAAAGTGCACAGCCCCACGGTAACTATGGCAACAGCTAAAGGTCGGCACTGCGGAGCAGAGCTGGGGATGGGAGGGATAGGAAGGAAGGATGAGAGGAAGAAAAGGGAGGCAGTAGAGAAAGAACCCTCTTCTTCCATCCTTCCTCTTCTCTCTGTGCAGTTCAACATATAAAGTCAGACGTAGAGGACGGCGTGTAAGGAGGGAGGGGGAAGCGGGGGCGGGGACATGTAAAGGTGGGTAGTGCTGCTGTGCTCAACGCTGCACATTTCATTCATCAACATCGCAGCAGTGGGCGGCTGCGTACCCTCCTTCCCTTAGTATTCCCACAGCGTGGCGGTCTCCAGGTCGTCAGCGTTGGCCTTCAGCACGCCGGCGTGGTCCCCGCGGAGGTATTTGCCATCACCGGCGTGGCGGATGGCCAGCTTGTTGTAGTCGCAAAACTCAAAGAGGAAGTCGACGGGTGTGTCGCTGCTGCTCACCACGGCCTGCTCATTCCCAACCATCCAGTATTTCCCAGTAGAGTCTGCAGGAGCGGAGGAGAGAGGAAAGGATGGATTAGGGGAGAGAGAGGATGCGAGGGAGGGATGTGTCGGAACGTGTGGGGGGGGGTGAGAACGTGGTGGAGGGAACAAAGGGTTCAGCTTAAAAAGGCTTTGTTTAAGTTACATAATATGAGGGCAAGAAAATTAACCAAATCAAATCCCTTTTATAAGTCAATCCATAATGATTTAATCCCCGCCATGCCTGCAGGAGGTTGCCTTCTAGCATCCAGCTGTGGAACGCAGCTGCACATGTTAAGTGCAGACTTGTGAAGGCAGACGCTAACCCTCCGCTCTCGCCTACCGAAACACAAACTGACCTTGCAGGCTGTAGGCGCCGTCCCGGAACTCCAGGGTGAAGTAGTCGTAGGAGGAGCGATTGGAGTCGAGCGTCCCCGTCACCTTCCTGCAGCCGATGAAGCCGTGCTCCCCGCGCAGGACGATGATCGGGCGGTTGATCAGCTTCATGATGAACTCCTCGGACTCACCTGGGGGAATAGGTCCGGTTGAATGAATGCGAAAACTAGCAAAAAGACCTGCCAGCTTCAACACTGATTTAGACTACATTCACTAATAGACAATAGTCCTGAGACCTAGGCCTGTTCATTTTCAAATTAGTTCCAACTGAAAACCATCCAACAACTCCCTCTCATCTGTTTAAGCTTTAATCTGCGAACACCAGCACCGAATTCCAGCTTTAGAACTGTTGGCTGATTGATGGATGTTTCTTGAACCCATAAAAAAGTTACTCTGAAGGCCAAATTATGTAAAAATAGGGATGTTCCTTTTATTTTCCTTGACGCAGATGCAGATACCCGTTTTATATTATACAGATACATTTTAATCTGCGTGTACGCCACGATCGCCCTTGAACCTGTGCAAATCCTCGTTTGACTGGTGGAATTTTACCACGTTAATATTGACACATTGCTAACATTAAGCTACCTCAGTCTGACATAATTCAATTCTTCTTCTTCGCCGTTCTAAAAGCAGCAGTGGCAAGTCAGAACACAGCACAACTTCCTGTGTAGGCTGCTGTTTTAGAGCAGCGAAGAAGAGTTGATTTCCTGCTTCCTGGTATCAGTCAGCGATAGCTGAGCTTAGAGGAAAGAGGCAGGGTCCCGCTTCAGGGCTCCTAAACACTCTGGTATCATAGATTTGCCTCACTCATCAAGACTGATGCCACATTTTGAGCCAGTATCCAAGGCAGTAAATCCTTCTGATGACATATTTGTCCTGCAAAAATCGATTTGTATCAGGACTGAGTATGAGATCAATTAGCGCTGCCTCAACTGGAGTTCCTTTTTGTAGTCAGGTTTTGTTGTGCAAGCTCCTCACAGATGTCTTGGCTGGTTCTCTCGTGTTTCCAATTGACATGATTCATTTAAAAAGACACTAAACAGGGAGCTGCAAAGACTTCACAAAGATATTAGACTGTTATGAAACAAAGCCTCTCCGCTCACAAATACCAAAGCTTTCCCTGGAACATTTAATTCCTGCAGTGCAACTCCCACACACATTAGTCCTGAATCAGTTTACTTTGTGCCTGAACGACTGGATCAACAAATCACACTGACCGGCAGCGTCGATGGTGGCTGCTAGCTGGCCGTTCTTCTTGGCGGCGACATATTTCCCGTTAGCAGCCCGGAGAGTCAGCCGCTTCCCACGCCACTCAATGTCAAAGTAGCAATTAGCTGACCTGCAGAGAGGATACAGAGAAAGACAAGGCATGACATGGCGGTTGGAGTTCACCTGCTGCATAAGTAAGCTGATGGATCTGCTGGAGTTGAATCAAGGAGTTTAAAAAAATCTCTCTCTCTCTTTTTTTTAATTAAATAACTATAAAGGAACATGTCAACTTTTTGGGCAACAGATTTATTGTCCGTCCTCCCCAGAGCCAGACGAGAAACTAGACACCCTTCTCTCCTCTTTGCTGCATTAAGGAGATGAGACCCTCAGAGACCTGCAGGCTACAAGCACTTAGCAAAATGAATGGTAGTGGATGGGAAGTGTTAGCATACCATCCAAAGTCAAACATTTTTTATTCAAAATGTTCTTCACCTGCATGAATAAAACCAGAGATGTGCATAACTTTCATGATGTAACATCTACAATACACTGCAAATTTAGAATCTGAGACACAGCCAGAACTACTTTCCTGAATGGGCGCAGTGATTTGTTGCAGCGCAGAAATGTTTTTGACAATTAGAATAGCAACTCGTGCTACTCATCATGGCTGCTTTTGTAACAGGATGGAGGAGGATTACTTCCTGACAAACCAATATCCTAAACCTGATTCATTTTATGACTTTGGATGAAGTATGCCAACACTTCTCATCCACTTCCATTAATTATGCTGAGCTACCTAGTAGGCCCCAAGCCCCGTAATGCAGCAGAGGGGAGAGAAGGGTATCCATGTTCTCTGGTTCTGGGGAGGACTGATAATCAGTGTATTTCACACAAAGTTGTTGTGCTCTTTTAACATCTTCACCTCTAACAGAGAAGCTCATAACATTCTCCAGAATGTTTTCCACTCAGAGTTGGAAGCCACAAAGAGGACGTGGTGTAAGAAAATATTTTCGTGGTCTAATCTATTGGAAGTCAGCAGAATCAAAGCTCAAGAATGTGAATCTCAGTGTGATCATCGTCTCTGCTTTTGACTCATCTGTAGAAGACGCCCAAGGTCTTTGCGTGACGTCTATGAGCGCCACACATTTGTGGTTTTGGAAGGAAAGGCTATTTTAAAACAAAAAACTAATTACACTTATTTCAAAAAGGACAACTAAAAAGTTCTCTATGGAAGCGGTCTACACCTCCCGAATCTGCCCGGAGCCTCACATGAAAGCACCCAGGTCGCAAGGTCAAAGGTTAACAGCCAGCACTTGAGCTGGACTAAAACGCAGCACATGAAAGAAAATCACTCTCCACAGGCTGAGAACGTTCACAAAACATACACAACATGACAGGAGCACACGAACGCATCACCCCCCACCCACACAAAACAAAACAAGACAAAACAAAACAAAAACTCCTCAGTCATGCAACAGCTAAAATTACCAAATGAGGCGACGGAGACTAAGAGCTGTAATGGGTGAGTATCAGCTTACACACACACACACACACACACACACACACACACACACACTCTGACAGATTGAAGCAGGTGTGGATGTGGTGAATCTGAATGTCTCAGACATAACAGCAGAGAAGAATGAGACACTCACTTGGTGGAGGCGGTGCACTGCAGGCCCCCGTTTGCAGTGAGAGTCCAGTATTTTCCAGCGGCGGTCCGGAACGCACACTTCCTGTTTTCACGGCAGATCTCCACTTGAAAGACTTCCTGGTCACCTTCCTCATCCTGATTGGCTGACAGGTCCATACCTGGGTAGTGGGTGGAGGTAGAGTTAGTTAAAATACCAGCTGCTATACCAATTACTAATCAGTTGCTGAAAATAGCCTGAAGACCTGTAAACAAGATGACCACTGACAAGCATCAGTGAAAACACACACACAAACACACACACACACACAGTCTGGTTAGGATCAGACGAAGCTAAATGAACAACATCAGACAGCCTGGATTAGTGAAGGATTTCATTCAGCTGCATCCACATGCGCGCACACATCTGTTACAGTCCAAACACTATACTTCAAAGGCTAAGCCGTCATGGTGGACGGTCACCAAACAGAAAAGAAACCACAAGAACCCTCCCTCCACCAGTGTCTAGCATGAATCTAGATGTCGAGAGGTCAAACAATGAGTTAACACAAAGATCTGCAGCAGTTTTTGTTCATTATTGTTCAAATTGATGTGTTGTGTATGTAGCAGGTATTGATTTCAATTTCTGAGGATGCTGAGATTACAAATCTCAAGTTGTTATCCAGAGGAGGCCAACGTTATTTATTTCACATCCAAAAAACGGATTCAGAAAGAACATGTTGACTTTTTTGGACATACAAATATTGTCCGTCCTCCCTTGAGCTATACGGGAGGACAGATATACTTCTCTCCTCTGTGCAGCACCAAGGAGCTGAGAGACCACTTGATTGCTAGTTAATTAGTTAGCTAGTTAGCTTAGTGCTAAGTAGCAGTGTTAGCATACCCCTGTCAAGGGTCATCAAATACACTTTCTTCCATACTAGTTTTGTGTGTGAGTCACTATATCTAACAGTTTGTTTTTTATTTTAGAAGCAAATTACTAACCAACCACAGCTATTCATTGTGCTAAGCTAACTAGCAGTCAGTGGGTCTCTGAGGGCCTCAGCTGCTTAATACACACCCAGACAGACAGAAAGGCATCCATCTTCCTGTTTGGCTGTCGGGAGGATGGACAGTAAGCAGATTTCACATAAAGTCAGTGTGTGTTCCTTTAAATGCAGCTGCTGTTTGAGCGACAGACCTCCTGTCTAGTTTGCACACAAAAGAAAAGGCAGTAGCTAAAACAGACTACACCCAAACTACGTAAATGTGCCATTAAAAGGTTGACAAGTAGTTCAAAGAGGTATTTTACTAATTATGACTTCACCTCTCCATGAAGAGTGCTTTATGTCTGGAGTCTTTTCACACACATTTGCCGAAAAAGAAAAGTTTGTGAGGCCAGTATGATTTGTGACACTGCTGGTCAAGGATACAATTGGATTCAACTTTTGGAGAGCATTTTTAAATGTTTTTAAAAAGATGTCTGGAGGGGCTTTGGGGCTATTTTATGCACATATAAATTACAAAATTCAACATTTAAGGTTATCGACTTTCAAAGGGACTAAACAAGCATTTAAAAACACAAAGTGGGAAGATGTGTATGTGTACCGAGCACCAGACCTCATTAAATCACATCAGTCCCACTGACTGAAGCACTTGAGAGCAACAAAGAGGTCAACAGACATGAGTCAACTATAGGATGACTACAGTCAAACACTTCATACAGCACAAAGCGTGCTATTGTATATGATGAGGTCATGGCGTGGGGGTCTGTCTGTCGGTCTGCTGTGTAAATGTGTGCAGAGTGAGAGAGGGCAGAGAGAAAGAGAGACGTGTTTGAGAAAACACTCGTGTTCTCCGTTTTCATGCATAACCCGTCCCCTCCCCCCATCCATCTCAGTTTTTCCATGTTTCTTGTTCTCTACGGCCTCGTTACTGAAAGGGGCCACGCTGAATACATGAAAGGAAAAATCTGTCTTAAAAAAGGAAATTTTGAGAAAATTTCTCAGCACTTCTTCTGGCGATGATATTTTGGATTAGTTTCACTCACACAGACTTTGCTTTCTCTACATCCTCAGTTCAGCTTTCTTGTGTATTTTTTGTAAAAAAAAAAAAAAAAATAAGATTAATTACGGATGAAACATTATCTCTACAACTTTCATAACCACCCCCACAAAATCAATAATACAAACCCATAATGTATGTTTAGCAGGGTCAGACAATATGGCCGGAAATACCAGGGATGCCTCCCATCCCTGCCCCCCCCCCCCCCCCCCCCACACACACACACACACACACACACTTAAAACCTCAGGACAAACATCTCTCCAAGTGTGCTGGCTGACTTCTACTCAAAGGTTAACTTGACAACTGTCAGTGCTTCACATCCACCCACTCAGTAAGAATAAAAACAGACTCATGTCTCACGTTCTTGTGTGTCAAAGAGTCGGCCATATTGGTGCAGGGCGACCATGTGCCCCAGAGCATGTATCAGACGCTGCAGATGAAGTTGTCTAGTTTGTTAAAAGGGATTCTCAGAATATTCATTTAATCTTACTGTGTGTAAAAAATTGTTGCATTTTGTTGTAATTTTTGATATGAATTAAAAAAAAAAACTAATTGCAACACATTAAAACAGCTTCTGTGGTGTTCTGGACTGATGAGACACACCGCTAATACCAACACTTGGAGGACATTTGCAAGAGCCTATTTGCTCATGTTTTAGTAACTATAATTTTCTTAAGAGTTCTCATTTTGACATGTCTCCAGTTATTATGTATGCAGTGCTCATCAAGTCATTGCTGCTGGCTTTGCAATGATCTACAACGTTTTTAATCAGTGTATAAGCACCGATGCAGAAAACACTTAGATATTGTCATTTATTCCAGCCACTCCTCTTTCTGGGGTCAAAACTTAGTTCCTCCGTTACCCATAATGCCGCTCCAGCACTGACATTTCACACAGAGATACTCAGGGGGTTACACTGAAGAGGAGTCCTTCTTTCTAAACACAGAGTTTAAACTGAAGCTTCATCTCGAGATGCAACTGAATACAAACAAACACGTAATGTTCCAATTTGAACTTTTAACACCGTTTGACCCTCAACTGAAGCAAAAAAAAAAAAAAAAAAAAAAAAAAGACTCCAGTGAAGCCTGCGTTACCACAGAGTGAGGATTACATAAAAGGTGTTCAAACACTGCTCGCAAAGCTCAGCTCGTTACTCCTCTCCTGCCAACGGCCCTCTAAAGTCAACCGAGAGATTCGGGAACGCTGCAGGCAGGATGGATTTCTGCTGAAATATGTGGAGATGCACAGTAACAGGAACCACATGGTCAGCGGAGATGAGAGGTACATTCAGAGGAGGAAAAACGAGGCGGGTCAGACTTAACTCACCACCAACATCAGTCACATTTCCTCTCTAATTCTCACTGCTCAGCCAACGCGCACACACACACACACACATTCAGTAGCACAAGTCCATATATCACTGTATCAGGAGGGAGAGTGTGTGTGTGGACCATCTGTTTTCTGCTGCAAACTTCAATGAAAGTACAGTGGGACAAACACATTCATATGATCAGTGGAGAACTTTACAGTAGTGAAGTGGACCAGCTGTTGACTCCAACGCCGGCCCGTCTGCCCTCAAACATGATATGCAGATGAATGTTTGAAAGAAAGCCAATCTGTTCTGTTCACTCATCCTCACACACACACACACACACACACCTTGAAACTGTGTGACAGAGACTAAACATTCACCCTGAAGCTGGGTGTGTGTGTAAAACTCAGTCTACACTGATCATTTTACAAAGCTCACTGGGGTAATGGAAGGAGTGGGATCTGCACCACCACACCAAAAGAAGTGACCACACACACATCCTCCCAAACCACACACACACACACACACACCAAACCCTTCAACCCATCCCCACCCAGTTCACCCAGCCTGATGGTGGCAGGCACTGATAGCCGGCCTTGGTTACTGTGAGCCAGTATCTTACACTGCTGCTGTGAACACACAATTGAATCCTGTACAATTGTGTGTGTGTGTGTGTGTGTGTGTGTGCATTGTTCTGCTGGCCTGACTGAGGAGGCGGCCTGCTAGGGTACAAACAAGGAGCCAGATCATCAGCCTTTGTTCCGACCCAAACACATAGAATGACCAGCCAGCCTCCACACTGAACGCAGAGCTACAAGCACCTCTGTTCACACAGTACGGACGAACCGGTGAACACACATGCACTTGTAAAAAAAAAAAAAAAAAAAAACCTAAATTAATCAAATAATTTTAAATGCCTGCTGATTAATGAGCTACTTTTGGTTGTACACATTCCCAACACACACACACACCTAACATCTGAAAACACACAAACTGAAGGTCCATAAACATTAAAGTATCAGCCTGTGAACACTTTCAAGGATGCTGAATCAATCACCGCCCTACTTTTGTTTTTTACTGTCGAGTGTGTGTTTGTGCTTGGGTGTGTGTGTGGGGGGGGGGGGGGGTGCACACTGTCACCCTTTACCAGCCAAGGTTGGAGTTGTGTGTTCTGTGTCTCATTTCCTGCCTCTGTGTGTAAGTGTGTGTTGGGGGGTGAAGGATACACTAAAGGGTGTCAGGGTTGGTTGACTCAGGGCCAGACACAACATGGAGCCACAACTCGATACCAAACGTGGTGCACAACTCATGATTTAGAGGCTGATTACAACCCAAAGAATGAGTTTGGGTTTCAAAGCAGACCCACACAACCAGTCACTCGTCCTGCATCAATTTACGCTGAACTCAAACCAGCTTTAGTGACATCAAACTTTTTTTTTTTTTTTTTTTGCTGTGACAAATCTAGATGTGATCGTATTACCTTGGCTGGTTACCATCACTAATCTAACCACAGGGGGCATTTTTAACTGTAAACCCATGGAATTCATTTGCTAATATTAGCTTAGATTTTTGATTAGCATTGTTTAGCTTAGCACAAAAGACAAGAAACTTGATGAAACAACTAGTCTGCCTCTGTTGAATGGTACAATCCGCCTCACAGTCTGCAACAATGAACATGTTCTACTAAAGAGGTGGAAAATGTGTACAAACATGTATTTTATTGTTATTTACTGACATCAGCTTCTTAAAATGACCCTTAAAAATGAAGAAATAATCACCAGTTAGGTAAATGTGACACACTGTAGAGTAAATGGGGCTGAAATTGGATTCAAACATCTGTCCCGTGCTGCAAAGTTTGAAAATCACCAACCACCAAACTAAACTGCCCAATTTTGCAGACTTTCTTGCATCTAAACAGCAGCAACCGCCACCCCAACACCATGCTGCTTAATCAGGGAATGTTTGTGTACAGTTAGAAAAAGAATTCTAATCTAATTTAACAGTGCTCCACCATGACTCAGTGCGATGGTCATTTCAAATATTTCCTGCATGGGCACCCTGGAAAATCTCCGTGTGTCGTTCTCGAGGGAGCACTGACCTCCTGGAGGCTATGACCTCAGGAATTCCTGAACATGATAGCGTCACGCCTGATCACCCATCAGATGCAAAAGCAGCGACCAGGGGCTGCTTATTCTTGAGTGAGAAGAGTGAACCGCCTCGGGGCTTCGACAGCCGATGTTAGTGTGAATTTGCCTTTTTACATTTATTCATGTGAGTAATAACGTTCATTATAAATCCCAACCTGAGCAGATATGTGATCTAACCCGTGACGCCTCCCCTCAGCTCCTCTGAGGGCGCCAACAGGATATGATGAGGACCTTTTGGTCTTCACTCACACTTGCACCGGTTTACAACAGGCCACTTAAAGGCCATCGAGCTCCAGGCTAAGAGACTAATAGTGGTGTCCCAGTCTATATGAGGGTCGTTAAACAGTCTCTATGGGAATTTGTGACCATCTCCCTGCACTGGATGTTGAAACACAGGGGCTGACATTAGCATCAATTATGAATGCTGAAGGCACTAAAGTGAGGAAATGCTGGAATATGCGTCTGATTGTTGGCAGAGGGGAAATGGGTTCTAGTGGTCCCCATCTCCACCAGGCAGTTGCTTTTAATGGTTTGGATCAGGGATGTCACTTTTGGTTCATTCTGCTTTCAAAAGCCCGACATTCATTGACTGGCAGAAAAACAACAATTCTTTTTTTAAGCTGAAACATAGCAGCAACACGCAGCCCTCAGTGGAAACACAACCCGGCTCCAGACAGACCAAGCTCCTAGTCCACCTCCTACCTCACAGACTAGCAGCATATCAGTCACGTGACCTTTGGACCTAATCTGGTACTGTGTCACCATCACACGAGAGAGCCCTTTGTTTTTGATAAAGAATTTTTTACCAGAAAACTTTTAACCAGATTAAAACTCCCACAGTACCTTCCGTTCACAACATGCATCACAAAAATGAGCCAGTGTGTCTATTTTTGTCCGAAACCAGACTAATGTGGAACAGCTTAGTGCGAGAGGTTTGTTTAGCAAATCTTATCAATTTACCTCTGGCTGCTAGCCATCAAAGCCCGAAAAATACTCTCGTCAATTCTCAGTTTACGTCTCGTTTGAAAAATGAAAACCAATGGGCTTAAATTTGGTGGGATTGGGATTTCTTTACAGCGAGGTTGTCAAATGAGAGAGGCTTCTATTAGCAGTGAAATGCATCTTGTTTTAATACTTAATTATTCTTACTGGTTAAGGTTGAGGCTGTAGCTTTATAAAAGGCGATGGACAGAAGTGAGCAGCCTGTCAGGTTCTAAAAAACAGGCAGTTGAGCGGCTCTGAGTTGGTAAAACGGATCGGTGTCAAACCTGACTGACGTCTCATCCTGCTGAAATCTCAACTGTCAAGCTGCAGATTCATAAAACAAACAAGGTCATTGAAAACTTAAAAGTCTAATAAGGAAGAGCTGTTCTTGGGAAGTACCTTTTGAACCGATTTCAACCCCCACTTCTCAGCTAATGGAAGCCAGCCGACTCCGACCGCCATGTTGGCCCACCAATCAAATAACAGCATCAGGGTGAAGCTACGAGCAGCTGTCGCTCTGAAAACATCTGGAGCCAGTTTCATTCCATTATACATTTAATCCGCTTCACAATGATCCAGTTGTTAGTGTGGAGGACATTGTCTTCCTTCAGGTCCCGCGCTCTTTACTAATAGGTTTCAGAAGGCGCACAGGGCAGGGAGGACATGCTCAACCATCATTATGACACCATCCTACCCACTTCGCCAGTGAAACAAAGTCATAGTGCTCAAAATACATCAAGACATGTAAGAGATCTTAGTTTTTTTTTTTAACTCAATCCAATATGGCTGCCACAGGAACTGAACATTTCAGATCATACCTTCTTCAAACGAAGCACCCTGTCATCTTAAAAGCTGATCGAAATATGAAGCAAATCCACAAAGGCGCATAGGAATAACTCAAAGTAAGCCAACACCTGCTACCCCACTATCATTCATTGCGCTAAAGCTGGCCACGCACGCACACACACATTACAGCAGTGACTGTTTAATCTGGCTGCAACACACACACACATTACAGCAGTGACTGTTTAATCTGGCTGCAACACACACACACTCTCCAAATATCTTCATCACTCTAATCTCAAACACGAACAAAAAGTCTAAGATAATGGCGCAGCGCGCACACTCACACACGACAGGATCATCGGGAGACAGGCGGAGCAGTGGTCATGTGACATCACAAGGAAGCAGATGTAAACAAAACCAGTGTGGTACCACGAGATGCTGTTGAGAGAACACTCCAGGTGCTTCAGCTAGAACTGGGGTTGAGTTTCATCTGCCAGTTTGGTTTTGCCCCAGAATGGACAACGAACAAAACTCCCCGAAATTTTGGTTTGCTCCTTTAAAAATTTCCCTTTAGAGATGTAAAATTTCCTTCCATGCATTTGTATTAAATGCCAGCGGGCACAAAAAGTTAAAAATACCTAAAGACATTCTAAAAGGGGCTTTTATTCACGGCGCATTTTCCCTCCCTCGTTAATCCATTATTCATCTGTGTGAGCAGGATGCTGCTGCCTCGGATCCTCCCTGACAGAGACGGATCATTCCAGTCAGCAAAATGTCACGCGCTGATTATTATTAGAAGTGGATTTATTATCGTCGCTCATGCAATTCCAGTGGAGCAGTTCCTGGCCTCCATTTTGTGTCAGAGCGAGCAACACTTACCGATAAAAAGGCCGCTGATGGAGAGAAAAGTGGATAAATGTTCCGCTGACAAGTGAACATGGCAGGGAGATGGAACAAGGGTGTGACAGAGACACAGGGGCTGGAACTGAAAGGATGGTTTCTGAAGAGAAGGAGGAAACCACAAGACCGCTCGGTATTCTCACCAGTGTTCTCCTCTCACCGCACACCAAAGATAGATTTAGAGAGCATTAATTTCTAGGCTGCTATCATTCATTACAGCAGACAGCCAGAGCCACAGCCTCTGTTGTTTTCCACTCATCTCTTAATGATCGTCTTTGCGCTGACTCCCACATTCCGCACAAAAACATTCACGTCTTCATCTTCGGGGAGTGATGCGTTTTGTTTAAAAGCATTCATTTTCATTTTTTTCTAGCCGCTCATTAAAAGACAACGCTTCAGGAGACGTGACACTGACAATGACCTGAGACGGCGCAGCAGCAGGTCTGGAGGAGCAGGGTGGGGGAGGGGAAGGCTGCAGGAAATTATGCAAGAGGTGTAAAGATGGAGAAGAAGAGAGGAACAATGAAGGACGGAGGAAAGGAAGCCTGCACAGATGAGAACCAGATGTCACAAACATTGACTAAAAGAGGGTGATAATCATTTGGGGAGCATACACACCTGACGCCCACCCAATGATTGGTGTCACCAGTGAGCAGAGCTCAGGTCCAGAAAGAAGCTGCATCAACCAGGATCCCGTGTCATGATAAATTTGAGTTTTACACCATCAAGACTCTTCCTCACGCAATAAAAACAATATATTGCGATATTTTCCACGATACTGTGAAAATTCTACACCCTCATTGATATTACAGGGCAAAATATGATAAAAAAAAATGTAAATTTGCAGTACATCACAATGAAAATCATAACGTGTCACGGAGAAGTCATATAGCAATATATGGCACTGCTTTCATCACAGACATTGCGAAATCCACTGTAAGGAGGATACAAGTGATCGAGTGGTTACTATTGCGATTACTTCCATTTTGTAGTTTAAATGAAAGAGTTTTGACCCAAATAAAACAAACTGAAATTCCAAATGATCTGAAAAGCTCCAATTGGTCAATAAACTCATATGTAATGTAACTGATCGTAGGGATTCATGGTCTGACCGTGTCACTTACCACTTTCTGTAGTATTCTGTGCCCACAATGTGAAGCATTAATAGTGATATGATGTTCAATGTGCAGGATTTAGAGAGGATCCTGATAAAAAGGTCTGGATCCAGTGAAAGAACCTTTTCACAGGAAGGTGATGTGGCTGTTGTGCTCCCAGTGAATGTTGAGTTGAGACTTTTATACATTTGATTGATGGCTCACATACACACACACACACACACCTGGTGACCCCTGAAGATCTCTGTTGTACATTCTGAATGGCAGCTGGCCCCCAAAATCCAGCTCTGTGTGTGTGTGTGTGTGTGGTTGCTTTCATATAAAGTTGATGGCCAAACAGTGTTAAATGGGGCCACCATTGTCATGACAGCACATGTCCTGTGTGAGTGTGTGTGTGTGTGTGTGGGGGGGGGGGGGGGGGGGGGCAGGCACATGCCATCACTTTAACACTTCCTCCTCCTCAAGATACCTTCACACACTAGCTTTCATCAACACCCACACACCCCGGGTCACCACCACACCCACCTTGTCGGGTGGAGACGTTCCTCTCGTTGGCAGCCGTGAGTACGACCTGTGGGTGGCTCTGCTCCAGCACGAACAGCTCGTCCTTGCCAACGCGTGCGCTCTTGCCGGACTTCATGGTCCCGGAGGGCCCGGAAGGCGCCAGGTACCTGCCGCTGCAGTCCCTGAAGGCCACCTTGCCGGAGCGGAACTCCAACGTGTAGCCAGTGCTCTTGTCCGTGGTGGCCACCAGCGCGCCGTCGTTCCTCAGGAAGCGGTTGTCGGAGGTCTGCAGGTGGTAGCGCTGCTCGCGGAACACCAGCGTGATCATGGAGTCCACCCCCCACGGGACATCCCTGTCGATGGCGATCTCGTCCACCTTGTCGCTCAGGTGCGCGTACCGCTTGCGCGTCAGGCTGAAGATGTTGACCTGCGGGTGCATGGCGATGTGCACGCTCCATTTCTCCGCCACGGACACGGTCTGCGCGAAGCAGATGATCCGGTCCTCGGTGCCACCCAGGTAGCGCCCGTGCGGTTCGGACTGCAGGGACCAGCGGCCGTCATCATGGGCAGTGATGATAAACCGGCAGTCCGCGACAGGAGTCTCACTGTCTCCGGTGACGTTCCCGTCCTTGTCGGTGGCGATGTACCGGCCCAGATGTGACTTGAGAAAGAAGACATTGCCGCTGGAGTCGTCGCCGCTCTGCTCCAGGGTCCAGATCTGCTTCTTCTTCATGCTCGAGGCGGACGCATTGATCTTGAACCCGAACGTCTCCGCCGTCAGATATTTGTTCCCACAGTTGATCAGACCGAACTGGATCTGCAGCATGTCGCTGGTTCCGTTAGTGGCGCCGTTGGTTGTCATAGTCGCTTCTGTCTTGGCCCGGTTCTGTCTTTGAGGAGGTGGGGGGCGGTTCTGCTTGTGAGCTGGCTCGCGGCTGAAAGGGTGGGATGCTCTGCTGCCTCGCGTGCTTCTCTTTGTTTGGGGAGTGTGTGTGTGTATGTGTGGTGTGTGTGGCTGAGTCTGTGAGCGCGCGCTGCCGGTCCTCAGTGCTCTGCCTGTCTCATCAGCGCGAGCCCGCCGCCACAGCTGCAGCCTATATAACCATCAATGACGTTGCACGGCAGGCCACGCCCCTTGTGATAGACACAACTGTGAGCTGAGTTGTCAGGGAGAGTTAAACTCTTTCAGTCTAGATTTCATCATGACCCCTCAGTGTGTGTGTGTGTGTGTGTGTGTGTGTGTGTGTGTGTGTGTGTGTGTGTGTTTGTGTGGAGATGACAAGAATTTGTGCTTATAAGAAATGTACTCCACAAGTCCTCAAAAGTCTCACGGCCACTGATGATATCAAATCTCTCTCTGATCAGTACAAACTGATCAGATGGACTCAGCAGTCAAGTCATGAGGACCGTGTGTGTGTGCATCCACTCACAAAGCTCTATTCATGGCTTGATCACGCACATCAGAGGGCAGGAAAGGCCCGACTTCATAAACAAAGAGGCCAAACAGATCCCACTGGCATCATATTCCTAGTGCGTATGCTTGACCGTGTAATAAAACACGCACACACACACACACACACACACACATATGCTAGGATAAATTGTGGGATCATATTATCAGCAGCACACTTTTTACATCTATGAACAAAACACACAAACAAAGCAGCAGTAGCAGTTTACTTCTCTCCCTGTGAAGGACATGCTGCATCTCTCCACGCTACTCAGCTGTGTGTGTGTCTTTAACCAAAGCAATGAGTGTGTGTGATGGAGTCATCAGCATCGTCTCCAGCCCACACATTGATTATTCTAGCATTGCCAACTAAAGGTCTCTTTGGAATACCAGAGCAGAGGTGCATGCCTTTGTAATGTTGGTCTGCAGGTGGAGTTGCATGCCAAACTTAAGTCACATGATCAGCAGGTGTCAACCTTATGTCTGCCTGACCTTTGACCTACAAAGATAAATGATATGAAAACAGAAGGTTTTTTTTAAGAGGAATTCACTTTTTTAGCTCCCAGTCAGTTTGTATGAAATTCCTTTAGCTGCTGAATCTTCAGACGTATAAGATCATTTATGTTTTTCATGCGTGCAAAGAAAAACAAAGAAAGAAACTTCATTTAATTTTATTATTCCGATAATGCTAATCTTGCTCTTTCAAAAAGGCTAAACTAGTTGATTGGAATTTCTTGATTAGCTCCAATTAGTTTTTAGTCCTACCTGGATGATAAATGTTTCTCAGTTCTGCAGGTCTATTCATGTGGTGTCCCACAGGGCTTTGTTGTGGGTGCAGTGCTGTTCACTTCAATCAGAAGAGCAACTCTGCTCTAGGTCTTGGTAATATATAGTATGGGGTACAAGGGGAAAATAAGAAATGTGGAAGAAGATGGTAGCACTTAGAAATACATGTCAGTCCCAGATGTCTATCTGGCTTTCCTCTGTGTCCCATGCTGTTCAAGCCCTAAACAAGTTGCCTCTTGGAAAGAATATTCGCCGTCAGAGTGGTATCCTGGATCATTTCTATGCTGATGACATTAAGCTTTTAAACCATATGATTTTATCCGGCTGCGTATTGAAATGAATGTATGGATGCTATCAAGATCTGGATGGCTGACAACTGGCTCCTGTCGAATGCTGACAAAACTGAAGCTCTCATTATTGCTCCTGTCATCCAGAAGCATTTGCGGTCGCTAAATGCTTACGCTCAGCAAACTGTTCGTAATTTAGGTGTCGTCTTTTAGCAGTCTTTTGAAAAACATGTTTGCCAGCTGGCGTGCTCTTGTTTCTTCCAATGGAGGAACATCATTAAATTTAGATTAATTCTGACTGAAGCTGAGATGAAGACGATTATTTCAACTCGTCTATTTTGATGAACTTAATGCCCTTTTTATCTGTTTGAATTACGCTTCTTTGGACCATCTCAAAATTGCCCTCGGCTTCTTGTAGGATGTAATGTATGCATACATCACCTCCGTTTTATCCTCACTCCAATGGCTTCCTATTGAATTTTATTCATTTAAAGATACTGGCTGTAACATCTTGATATCTGCATGGCCTAAACAATATCTCTAACCTCCTCCATGCTTATTTTCCAAATCAGGTTCTAAACTGTTTGGTGCATTTTCTTTATATTTGTTTTGATGAGTTTCCAATTTAGTGCTGTGTTATTTAACTTACTTATCTCTAACCCTTCCCTCTGTGCTCTAGAGGGATTAGTTAAATCATATTTTTTGATTTTAGTAAATGCTGGGGATAAAAACTCAGCATAAGACCTCTGTTTCATGACTGCATTGGCTTCCTAAAATAGATTAATTTAGGGTTCAATAAAGTGCTCACCCCTCACATCCTCCTGTGCCACTAGAGCACAAATACAGATAGAGGATGCAGTAGAGTCATTGTTCCTTTTTTTAGGGGGGGTGGGTGAGATTAACAGGCTGTCAGCACTCACAGATGCTGTGCTGCCGTTCTCCTGGTCTGGACTGCTGTCATGAGAGTCTGTTTGCCTCTGAATGATCTCTCAATCACCTCAGTCTGATACATCTAAATAGAGCGCCTCAACAGAGATACTGAGCCAGAAATGTACATGCACAATCAAATCACCCATAACACAAACACGATTTTGAGTTACAACTAATTTTGTGTGAAACGTGTCAATATGCGATTACTTTATTGAAGGTTTAAACCGCTAGTGGGCTGCACGGTGGTGCAGTGGTCAGCACTGTCGCCTCATGGCAAGAAGGTTCCAGGTTCAAGTCCCGGCTCCAGCACAGGATCTTTCTTTGTGAGTCTCCATGTTCTCCCTGTTCCTGTGTGGGTTCTCTCTGGTACTCCAGCTTCCTCCCACAGTCCAAAGACATCAAGAGAGGACGAGGCTGATTGATACTCTAAATTGACCGTTGGTGTGAATGTGAGTGTGAATGGTTGTTTGTCTCTATGTGTTGGTCCTGTGATGGACTGGTGACCTGTCCAGGGTGAACCCCGCCTCTCGCCGGAAGGCTGCTGGGATAGGCTCCAGCCCCCCCCATGACCCTTAATGGGAATAAGTGGAAGACAATGGATGGATGGATGGATAGAAACACTGCAAGTTTTTGCTGTCTTCATTTAGTACCTTCATCCAGCAACAATTATATTCTATTATGGAGAAAGTCCAGAGTCAAGAAAGGATACAAGAAGGATATAGGCAGGTGAACATCAAATTAAAAATGTAAATAAAGAGAGAGTTACACTCCCTTTATTTCTATGACCCATCCACTCTAGTTTCTTTTCAATTCCTCTGTGTTATTTCTTCATTTCATTCTTTCCATGTCTTTGATATCTTCAGTTTTTTCAGGTTTTATAAGATAGCCATTTAATGTTCTAATTCAGCTAATTCAGTATGATTTGTTTGAATTAGGCTATGTATGATATTTTAGGTAAAATGTTATCCCAATACTTCTTATTTTAAAAGCAAGACTTCTTTATATGATGTGGGATTTGTAATAAATGAAAGTTACACTGGATATTTTTTCTTAATTGCCTTCCAAACTGGTTTCAACACTCGACAGAAGCAGAAAATGTGTGGATAATTAACTTCCTGTTCCCCAAATTCCCTGCAGCACACAGACTTATCTGGTTATATTTTGATTTCAATTTGGGGTTTATGGACAACTTCATGTTAATTTTACAGGCATATTGCAACAGACTATCTGTGTTTACACAGACCCTTGTTTTCCGGTTATAATCAAAAACAAGAGGGCTCTCGCACTCGAGTCCAGCTTTGGAGATTCTGACTCCATCAGAAGGAATTTGCAATCAGTTGAAGAGGGGAAGTTTAGACCTTCGACAGTGAACTACGTTTATGTTAGTTAATTTTCTAAATGCTGATATTTCTCTTTTGCGATTTGAATGAATATGGTCTTTCTACACGTCTGCCCCATGTGGATGAGTAAAGTGAGTTTCCAGGAACCGTTGGAGTTCCAGAAGTTGGAATCTGTGATCAGAGTGAATTTCAATTCTCCTATTAACCGTGTGAACACGGTTGTAGAACCTGACAAATCAATGAGATTTTTACAGTATATTTTTTGCTGAAAATAACCTCTTAACAAACACAGGTTTTTAACATGTATTGTTCAAGGAGATCATCTTCACTAACACCACTTTTATGACTTTTGAAGATTAAATATGATCACTAGCTGTACAAAGCTAACGTTACACTGCGTATGAATTATAGAGATATAACTTCATCATCACCATAGCTAGCTTCACGTTTGTTTGTTTTTTTTCCACCGTGATGAATTTAATGTCTTCTATAACTTCTGTAGTCTCATTTTGCCACTGGCTAACAACTCCGAATGTGGTATTTACGGCTGTCCATCCATCCATCCATTTTCTTCTGCTTATCCTGTTAAGGGTCGTGTGGGGGGGCGGAGCCTATCCCAGCAGCCTTCAGGTGAGAGGCGGGGTTCACCCTGGACAGGTCACCAGTCCATCTCAGGACCAACATAGAGACAGACAACCATTCACACTCACAGTCACACCTACAGTCAATTTAGAGTATCAATCAGCCTCGTCCCCTCTTGATGTCTTTGGGAGGGGAGGAAGAAGCTGGAGTACCAGAGAGAACCCACACAGGAACAGGGAGAACATGCAGACTCCACACAGAAAGACCCTGTGCACAAGCAGGGGCTCGAACCCAGAACCTTCTTGCTGTGAGGCGACAGTGCTGACCACTGCAGCACCAAGCCGTCTATTTGCTGATCTATTCTGTGCAATACAACAAAACGTTAAAGTATTTTGTGGAAACTGCAGACCTTCTTGCACTTTGTTTTGTTTTGTTAGCACATAAAATGACGGTGGATAGTTCAGCTCAGGGGTTTGCGCCAAGTTCTTCTCATATGAAGAGCAAAAATCTAAACATGATCAGATCACATCAGAACTTGAGAATAAAAAGAAAACCATGTAAAAAAACAGAATTAAAAAGAAAAAATGACCAAAAAGAAATGCAATGGTATAAATAAATAAACAGCTCAGAGTATTATACAGAAAATAAAGACAGATTGTTACTCAGCATACGGAACAGCAACAGTGATGCTTAACTTGTGAAAAGGGTAGACAAAGATAATTACTCAGCGATTCAAACCATCATTTATACGCCCACACACACACACACACACACACACACACTGACTATGCATCTCTTCCTTTTTGTCTTGACCTGGTGATGGGTGGTTCCACTTCACACACATACACATAAAAACATTGGAGAGGATGGTGAGCAGAAAGCTATCTGATATGGAGACCAGCCAAGCACCACACACACACACACACACACACACACACACACACACACACACACACACACACACACACACACACACACACACACTGACACATTGACACAATTGCTGCACTCACATTAGCCACAGAGGGCGCAGCACTGCATCACTGCAGCACTGCGTCAGAAGACACAAAGCTGACCAACCAGCATTCCTTTTTCATCACACACCTCTGAGTGGGAGCCAATGGAAGTTTCATTTTCACCACCGCATTATTAAGTCTGCCTATCATCCTCTCAAATGTGTGAGTGGAAATTAAAAAGGCCTCAGTGTCAGCTTTAGCTAATTGAATGTTCTTATGCTTGCGTTTAAAAGAGAGAGACAAAGAGGTGGATACATCAGCAACATATCTCCTCCAGGAAGGAAGGATGTGGCTGGGATGGTTAGAGGAAGAGAGGGAGAGCTGATGGTGTGAATGGGGTGGTGGTGGGGGGGGGGGGGGGTTTCCCTCCCATCTGACCTATATTCTCACTATTGTCCACTATGGGCGTCATGTGCATGCAGCCATTTAAATATGCATACAAATGTGTCCAAAGTGTCTCGTTATGGATCAGGACCTTAGGCTGGTTCATGATTAGTATGTGAGATTTGTGTCTCCCCCTGTGCGTTAACCTACATTTGACAGCAACGGAATGGATGCAATGCAGTGTGTGTGTGTGTGTGTGTGTGTGTGTGTGTGTGTGTGTGTGTGTGTGCGTGTGTGTGAGACAGAGAGTCTGTGTCTGTATTTGTAAGCTTTACTCTTCCTAAGTACTACTAACTACTCTGGTACCTGTACCACCCAGACAGTTGTCACTGTCCTAGTACCTTCTAATAAATGTTTATTCTACCCAAATACAGCCTACAATTCTGGTGCCTTTGATTTGAATTGAATCCATCCAAATACTACTTACCGTTCTAGTACCTGTACCACCCAATAGTTGTTACTTTCCTAGTACCTGTACTTTGAATGTTTATTCCATACAAGTTCTACCATTCTAGTAACTGTACCATCCAAATAGTTCTTACTGTTATAATACCTGTACTTTTAAAGGCTGTTCCACCAAATATACAGTTTATTGTCCTAGTACCTGTACTTTGAGGATTTATCCTACCCAAATTGTATTTACAAGCTGAGTACCTGTACCACTCAAATAGTGTGTGTATGTTTGTGTGTGTTTGTGCATATGTGTGTGTGTATGTTTGTAGGCAGTATTTAACCAAATACATAGTTATGCTACCCAGCTACAGCTTTGTCCTGATACCTTTACTTTCGAGATTTGCTCCACCCAAGTACTACAGTTCCAGTGCCTGTACCATCCTAATAGTTCTTGCTATCCTAATACCTTTACTTTGAAGGTTTACTCTATCCAAATACAGCTTACTGTCATAGTACCTGTACTTTCAAAGGTTATTCAAATCAAATATTAACATTATACCTGTGCCACCCAAATAGTTCTCACTGTCCTAGTGCCTTTACTTTGAAAATTTATTTTACCCAAATAGTACATACTAGCTGAGTACCTGTACCACCCAAATAGTTCTTACTGTTCTAGTATGTGTACTTTGAAGGTTTATTATACCCAAATACAGTTTATTCTAGTACCTGTAATTTCTTAATTTTAAAAACTCAAATACCACCATTCTAGTACCACCCAAATAGTTCTTACTGTCATAGACATGTACTTTTAAGGTTTATTCTAGCCGACTACAGCTTACCGCTCTAGTGCCTGCACCTTGAAGGTTAATTCTACCCACTGCATGTGTGTGTGTGTGTGTGTGTGTGTGTGTGTGTGTCTAACCAACCACAGTTTAGTCGTGATGCCTGTACTTCTAAGGTTTATTCCATCCAAGTGCTACTTACCATTCTAGTATCTGTACCACCCAAACAGTTCTTCCTGTCCATGTCCTCCTGTCCATGTCTCACTGACTTACTCCATGATGAATTTGAATCTTTTACTTGCTCACGTTTTGTTTTTCTTATTTAACCTTTTTTTGGTTTTCCAACCAGCTCACCTGTCTCTAAGGCCCCTAATGATGTGGTCTGATGTCATTTTGTTTATTCATCTTCCACTGACTCATTTTTCTGTTATTAACATTTACTGTACAGGCTTGGACCAGGTCCCCTTGTTGCTTTTTCACCTATTTGACTCTTGACATTTATACCTTTTGATTTGTCCGTAAGAGCACTTTGTGATTTTCTGATACTGTATGAATAAAATTATTATTATAATTATTAATTAACTTGTCTCTGGCCTGTCTTGGCTTCAGTTTATTCAGATTGTCACCACTATAAGAGACAAGTATCTATTTGAAGCTGACAGGCCTCAGACTGGGTGTGTCCTTCAGCAAATAAGAGTCACCTGCTGCTTTAACAGAAGGTCCATGATACTTGGATCCTATAGCAGGGAGTAAAGTAAAACCTCTGCAGCTCAGTGAGGACGAGGCAGCCCTCTGTTTGATGTTGAGGCCAAAAGAAATCCATCATCTACGACGATTGAACACCATTCAAGTCTTGATTCCTTCACAGCCTTTGTCTTTTACAGTCTTCTGCAAATTCCCACTTCAATATAAAACAGATTACATTACCTTAATGCAATGAAAGTCCACGTAGGTTTAGAAGTCTGCAGCTAGATTACTGATCAGGACAAAAAAGATCACTCTAGTTCTGCTACAGTGTGTTTAACGAATGTTAATTCAGGGTTAAAAAAAAAAAAAAGTGAAGCTGCAGCTTTTCTAAAGGGAATCAACCATTCACTGAGATTCTTTCTCCTACCTGTCAAGTATTCCATTCCTGGTTTACATTCATAACATTGGGAGTGTAAACTCAAGATTTTGAGTAATTTTGAAACAAGAAGTTATGTTTCAAGTCAGTTCTCTGCTGAAATACTGACTGTGTCATTGGCTGTGACTCACTACTTTTAAGGAACTACACTGGTACTGCCTCCATGTGCCGATTCACCAAAAACAAATCTATCATGAAAAGTTTTGATTCTTGAGTGAACATTGGGCATTGGGGGGGGGGGTTAGAGAGAGACAATGAAACCATGGGACGTCAACTCCAGCAACTTGTTCAAGCAGACAACGTCATCTACAATGTATACTATGCAAAAACAAAAGTTGGCCCTGTTTAGCCAATCTAAGTCAAACACAAATAGATAGCTAGAACAGAGTGAACCCTATTTGAAAGCTAAATACACAATAGCAGCTGTAGCTAACGTTAGCTGCGTGCCTGAGGAGTTTAGCCTAGCCATGTGCAGCTGTGGATCAGAGGATTGATGTTTCTGGTTGTCTGTTTACACTCATCAAGTATCTGGAATGCCTCTGAGGACATGTGTTGCTGCACACATCCACAGGAACTCAAGGATGGACTGATATGATTTTTGGGGTCAAAGGTCAAAGGTCACCTCACATGATTGTATCTCATGAATGTCTCCCTGGAATTCCTTCAAATTTGTGACAAATGCTTCCAGGCACTCAAAGAAGGAACCAATATGATTTTTGGGGTCAAAGGTCAAAGGTCACCTCACATGATTATGATATCTCATGAATGTCTCCCTGGAATTCCTTCAAATTTGTGACAAATGCTTACAGGTACTCAAGGATGGACCGATATGATTTTTGGGGTCAAAGGTCAAGGCCACAATGACAGGCACTCTTTGTGGACACATACAACTGTGGAAAATCTTTCCACTGTTGGTGTTGCTAAGAGTTGATTTTTCAAAGGAGGATATTTTTTTAAATGGTCCAGTCTTTGTATTTATGTTTGGTACTTCTGTTTCTCTGTGCCTATCTTTTGTTTCATGTTGTGTCCTCGATGTGAACTACTATGAGTCGGTGCATGAACAAGTTACCATATTTATTATTAACACAATTATATTTTATTCACACTAAAGTGAAGTAGAAAATGTTCCAGAAATGTGACGAGGTTCTTGTTAGGGAAATGCCAGAGAAACCTTTATTAAACTTGAAATGGCTGTATGAGTGTGTGTTCTGGTGCAATCACAAAGGAATGTGTGTTTTGGCTTGGGAGTGTGTGTGTGTGTGTGTGTGTGTGTGTGTGTGTGTGTGTGTGTGTGTGTGTGTGTGTGTGTGTGTGTGTGTATACGCAGCTGCAGCAGCCTTCCCAGGGGCCTCCTCTCCACCAACAAAGAGCTGGAAGCTGCAGCAACTGGGCAACCCCACACACTCCCCTCCTTGCCTTCGTCTCCATTCTCCCAACAGCAGTCAGGTCAAAGGTCAGACTGTGTGCCCATGCGTGTGTGTGCTTTGGCGGTGCCCCCAGCTTCTCCACCCGCTTATTGTCATGGCAACAGCAAAGTAGTCGAGCCAAGATCAGCAGAGCAATTTCATAGCTTCTCCCTCTGTTTAACACATTATGAAAAGTGTGTGTGTGTGTGTGTGTGTGTGTGTGTGTGTGTGTGTGTGTGTGTGTGTGTGTGTGTGTGTGTGTGTGTGGTGCCTGCAGCCAACAGAAAGATATAGGTCAGACAGTGAGACACAGAGCAGTGAGGCATGAGTCGGCCACTGCAGGGTGTGTGTTTGTGTGTCAGTGTGGCCATTTGTTGGGTATTCCTCACGTTGCGGGGACATAAAACAAAGTCACATTGTCAATCCGTGTCGTGGCCTCTGAAACACGCTGTGTGACACGCCTATATTATGTGTTGGTAGATCTGTAAGCTGCAGTTCCAGGCCTATGGTCTGAATTTCTCTTACCCTCACTAGGGCGCCACGTAGTGAACCAGCCAGTACTCCACCCAGTTAGTACTTCGTCACTACTGCGTATGCGAGGATACCCGTGATAGAAACTTCACTGTTGATCGTGTACATGGACAGAAGGTTAAAAAAAATAGAGGTAGAAGGACAATTAGTCGTATTTGGGGGGGGGATAAACCTTCAAAGTACAGATACTTGAACAGTAAGAAATATTTGGGTGGCTGACACACACACACACACACACACACACACACACACACACACACATACACACACACACAAAGGGTCATGAGAAGCTGCTGTTTGTGTGGCTGAACCGATCATGGATGCTGATTATCGTCTTCACTGCAGGGGAACTCGATCAGGATGCCACTAAAAAAAACCCACTTCCTGCCTCTCAGTGAGAGGCTATAACATCACATCCTGGCCCCATGAATGAGCAGTGTTACTGTGCTCTATAACCTTAATATCTCTCCTTCCTCTTGTTCTTCCACAGCGCAGCTGCTTTGATGGCTGTAAACAGCTGTTTCTCACCCTGTTTATGATGAAATACATCCTCCAGGATTTAGACTGTGACAATTTTCCGGAAATGGGCCCACATGTAGATTTGGACATCTCAACATAGGTTACAGCTGTAGCAGATTTTGAAGCCACATGTTGAGCATATTACAACATTTTTTGGGCTTATCAAGTTGATACAGTTAACGTGTTCTCAAACTTTTCGACTATTTCCTTGCCCAGCGGATGATATTAGCATGAATCACTGATCACATGATCCTGCTGGCTGGATCTGGACAGCACAGTGTAGGGTGTAAAGTTTTCACTGAAAACTACCTGCTGCTGAGATTAAGGCCTTGAAAATGGTTGGAAAAGTAAACTAAAGGGCAGTGAAACTAAAAGAATGAGCTTGAAGACACTGCAATCCTCTGTGGAGTTCAGGGACTGGTCTCTCTTTCATCATACATGTAATCATCTATTCCATGTTAACATGGGAATATTGATTAGAATTAGTGTGACATCTATCAGTGGACCATAAGTGAGCAATAGGTGATCATTTTTATTTATTTTATCATGGGGGGGGGGGGGTGACTTGGGGAGAAAATGGCCGTCAAGGAACTAAAGGGTTGTGTGCTCGATCCTTGCTAACCCTGAAGACCACGTTGAAGTGTCCTTGATTTGCTCCTTATCAGTCGGTGCATGGCAGCTTCCACCGTCAGTGTGTGAGTGGGTGAATCAGGCCATATCGTAAAGGGCTTTCAGTACTGTGCAGTATTGCTCTGAGAGTAACTAATGTGGGTTTACTTTATGTAGTATTATATTCTTATCTTCTGGCGACCTGTCCAGGGTGAACCCCACCTCTCGCCCGTAGATGCTGGGATAGGCTCCAGCCCCCCCGCGACCCTTACTAGTAAGGAATAAGTGGAAGACGACGATGGATGGATGGTTATTCTTTTCTTGTAAAAGCATCATAATGGTATTCTCTTCTATTTCTGTTGTGTATATTTCTCAGGATTATATGATTACTATGTTTGTAATACAAAGGCCTTCTGCACACATATCACAAAAAAAACCACTTAATTAAATTTTACACACACCTGTATAATTCATTCTCATATTGAGTTAGTTTCACATCATGGCTGCTGGAGATCAAATATTACACAGTTCAGTGAAGCATCTATAATTCTATTGTATCCCCTCTGTCATTTATTCCTCTTCTATTTTCTTATTGAATCCAAATACTTTTAAAGTCTGTTTTCTTACCTCTTGGCCTGTAAGGAGATCTAGTTCATCTCTGGGGACGGATAAAGTTCACTTATCGTAGACTGAATAACTTCCAGGCCTGCTGCCTCCATGTTTGGTCCTTCTGCCTCGTCTGAGTCTAAAGGAGCTCCAGGGTGCCACCTACTGGCGGTAGTAGAAAACTGCACTAGTTAAAGCATCCGCAGATATGATCACACAGACACACATCCGCCCTGGGAGCACCACATTTGTAAATGGACACACACACACATACAAACATACACACACGCAAACACACACACACACACACACACACACACACACACACACACACACACATATTTGGTTGAAATAGCAGGTGCTGTTGCCCATTGCTACCATTTTCCTGCTTTATTCAATGGGTTCCCGTCATCTTCCTCTTCCTCCTCTCTTCTTCTCTTTCTCTCCTCTGCTTCTCTCACTCCCTACCTCTCTTCTCCTCTTCTCTTCATCTCTCTCTTTCTTTTAACGGGCAATAAGGTGGTTTAGATGCTAATGATACTCTCTTGTGCAACAAAGGGTTGAAGGCCCCTTTAGGGTGCCTCTTTGGTGGGTGCGTGCATGCACATACACACTCACACACACACAGCTCCACTCTGTTGGCCTCTTATTTCAAAACCCCCCAAATAGATTTAGTTGTTCTAGTCCTTTGTCACACACACACACACACACACACACACACACACACACACACACACACACACACACACAAACACACACACACACACACACACACATCATTAATACACATATTTCCAAAAAGAAACAAAAAAAGCCAAGCACATGTTGGAAGTCTCCACCAGAGAGGAATTTACATGTAATGACCTAACTATTTTTACAGTATTTTTCTTCTGATGTGAATAATTGATGATTGACAACAGATAATGGAAAAGGACATGTGTGTGACAGACACACACCATCTGCTGGAAGGCACACACACACACACACACACATATACAAATGTAGCAACAACTTCCACTATTCAAGGTGAATCTGACTCTTGTCTTGGTTAAGATTACAGACTAAGTAGAGAACTGAACTACAGTGATATTATCATATTCATCCACACAGATGGCAGGTAGTAAAAACATCTCGGTAATTAGCACGTTCACCCATTTCTCCAACCAAAACAAACTACACAATCTGTTTCTTGCTTTTCAGTGTTGATGCAGCAGCAGCTTAATTTCCCAACAATGAAAAAAAAAACAAAATATATTCTCTAAAATATGTCTGAATTTGAATAGGAGTGTATTTACTTTTATGAAGCAGGTTATCTTTCTGTCTGTCTTTACTCTCGAGCAGTGTCCATCATCTGAGGGGCCACAGGGGACCCTGGACCCTCAAACCCCTGGCCCCCTTAGACCCCTGGTTTTGCACCAGAACTGCACGTGCCAACTTGAATGTCAATTGACGCACCGGTTTTTGAGATAATTGAGTCACAGACAGAGACCTCTCACTTTTACAGATAGATTTCGAATATTTCCCGAATTTTTCAGTAACTGCAGGACTTTGTGCGTTTTCCTGCGTGGAATTAAATTACATGAATTTTGTTGCAAAAATTCTATGATGTGGAAGTCAATGACGAGAGAGAGAGAGAGAGAGAGAGAGAGAGAGAGAGAGAGAGAGAGAGATATGGCACAGTGAGTGATTTAAGTTCTGTTTCATCTGAGAGATAAGATAGACTTCCCGACAGGCAAGTATACTGCTGTTCCTTTTTATGATGTCATGCCCAGGAGCTCCACTGAAACTCACACTGAGATGTTACACTACAGTCTTCGCTATAAATCACCTCCACAATAAAGGCTCATGCCCTTAATTGCTTGAGACAGTTGCTCAAGTCAAAATTAAAATACATATATCACCCATTTACAGAGAGAGGGGCTGAAGATGAAGAACAAGAATTTTCCCCTGTGCTAGTTTCACTTTCAATAATTTATTCCCCCTCAAACTCCTCCCTGTTTTACTCTGAAAACGACACAGAATACGTGATTAACTGGATTTTCCACCTTATGATTGAGGACAGTGTTTAGATTTCTATAACGTAAGTCAGCTAGAATAAACAACTCACTAGTTTATGTGGTGATATGTGGTGAAGTTGGGTCAGTCTATGGAAGAAGAATTAAAAGACACACTCAAGATTTCCCCTTAACAGCAATTCCATACACACATAAACGAAGCACATTCTTTAACATTAAAAAAAAATCAGTGTGACTAACCCAGTTATACTTGTGTTACCAAAGAAACAAGAGAAAAACAAGAGAGGAATGGGTCCGTGGCCAGCTAGGTCACTCACTTTTCTGCTTTCACATACATAACGTCTCTCAGGGTGTCTCCTGTCCCTTATATAAGAGCTCAGTTGTACGTTCTAGGTTATCAGTTTACAATCTCATGAGCCAAAAAAGGCGTAACTCCCCCCTTTGCCTCCCTCAATCCTCTATCTCCCTTTGTCCTTCTCCATTTCCTCCTCCTTCTATTGTCCCAGAAGTTCTCTGTAGGGCGGATGAGTGTGTTAAACAGCAGGATGGATGATAAAAAAGAAACTTTGCATGAGAGAGAGGAAAAGTTGAAGGCCAGCTAGAGGTGATCCACAGGGAGGGAATGAGGGATTTAAAACAGATCTTTAGCCAAAGTGACCTTAAAAGGCAATCTAGAAAGGTGATTACCTGCACCCGTCAGCCAATGACAGCGCAGCGAGTTTCACCCTGCAAATCCCAGTTTTACTGTCCCCTGATCACCTGAGACACACGCACGCTCACACATGCGCACACACACTCACACGCAAATTAAACACTCTCATGTCAGCGAACAATGATAGAACCACAGAGAATATGTGCAGCTGATATTACTATTGATTATCCCTGCACATAAACATAATAAATGTTGAGTATCTCTGTGTGTATGTATGTGTGCGTCATTATGTAACAAATAAATGCTGCGCCTCCTGACCTATATTTCGGGGGCTTGACTTTTATCCGACTGCCTAGGGAATCCCACATAATTAACTGTAACATGCAGCTGCACTCATATATGCCTGTACTGAGTGTACACTCATGCACGTGCATGTGCATGCGCATGCACACACACACACACACACACACATGCGCGCGCACACACACACACACACACACACACACACACACACACACACACACACACACACACACAAAAATGGAAGAACCAGTTCTGTAAACCCAGTCCTCTCACCTTAACCCTCTTGATGGGAAGTGAATACCACAGCTTGTGTAAACTTTCATGTCAGTGTCGGGAGCAATGCAGAGGTCTTGGCACACACACACACACACACACACACACACACACACACGCACACACACACAAAATGGTGCAGAGAGCAACAAAAAGGAGCCTCGTCCTCATCCCAGTCTCATTCTTTCTGTCCTGTCTTATCTCTTTTCTGGGTCTCTCTCCCCAACTACGAAGACCTGGGGGGTGGAGAGGTGGTGGGAACGTGCTGTGGAGATGAATAAGAGGAGGCAAGACTCAGAGACCAAAAAACTGCCCGAGGAGGACAGCTGCTTAAATTAGAATCCGTTTATTAATTTCCTGTGGTACAGTACTGTAAAGCACATTCCTCGGATGATACAGGAGCAAAGTTCAGTGGGGGGAAGTTTCCCTCAGATATAAATGTCCACTTAATGTCCCATCATTTATATTGCATGCGTGCTACAAATGTTATTCATTTTGTGGTATATCTAGCCACGCAGAAGACCACTTTGAACTGGATTCAGTGACCTCAACTCCAAAATGGACTTTCATGGTCATCACTCAGAACACAAATGTCTTTGATGACTGTTCTCCAGGGTTACCACGGCATTAACATTTCCAGAGCTAAATGGTTACATATCTCAAAAATTGTTGGAAGAACTGAGATGTTTCACTGTCAACGTTCCTATGGCATAAGTTCCGATTCATTCAATAGCTACAAAACTCCTGATATTCCCATCGGTCTCAGCTCTACTCTGTGTCAGTGCTAATTGCTAAATGCTAGTATGCTAACATGATAAAGTAAGATGGTGGACATGGCCGACGTATCCCACAGCCTCAGGAGGATTTCAGGGCACACAGCCCTGATGCATCTAATTCATCAAGTCACTTCTGCGTAGAAATCGGACTTTAATCTCCGAATTTACACTGTAATCTCAGAACGCACATTTAGAGACTGTGCACTTTCAGCTGCATCCTGAAAGACATTTCACACTTGTTAGTGCATTATCACGTACACAACCATGAAGACAACCTCAAGCTTTTTGCTCTAGTACCGACAAGACATTAAATTGCAAATTAATCCAATTGGGAGCTGTGGCCTTTGATGTAGTCAAACTTGTTGAGGACTTCTATTATGCAAAAACAGAAACTCTATAATGCTGTTGGTCTGCCTTGGAAAATACAAAGATGAAATGCTGATGACAGCTAGTGTGGCTCAGAGTTGCCTAAAACGTCTACCATGACTACCATGTGCTGACAGAGCAGCAGATGAAAGCTAACCAAGAGGTTGCCACTGCTCGGATATCAATGAGTCATGCTCTGTAGTGTCGGTTGGTGTCTGAGCAGATACCTGTTGACTTTTAACCTTATATGGTTGCTCATCATGAACAAAAAAGGAAGTCTATCTATGAGTAGTAAAACAACAACAATTCATCAATTCATTCATCAGCTGTAGGAGGCAGCACAGAGCAGAACCGATTGCAACCTGCACACAAGTGACAGTGTAAGGAAGAAGGAGAGATTTTCATTGAATTCAACACACACATTTAACACATGTTAAATATGCTGAATTGTTTCATACCTCTTCCCATATATGGCAATGAGATAGACATTAGTTTAACAGGAAGTAGACTTTGATAGTCCCAACATTTAACAGGGTTTAAAATTATTCTTCTCGTCTAGATAAGAAAAGTTGGAACTCACTGATCTTTAAATTTGAGAGGTTAAATCATTTTTAGTTCACACATGGAGTATCCAATCTCTCTCTCTCTCTCTCTCTCTCTCACACACACACACACACACACACACACACACACACACACACACACACACTGACCAAGAAGGAAATTCAAACATCGTCCTCTGCAGTTTGCAGTGACAGAAAAGCAACTGAACGAGAAGTGAAATCTCTTGAGCTGTGAATTCCCCTGTAATCACACACTCCCTCACACGCACACACACACACACACACACACACACACGCACGCATGCACGCACGCACACACAAATTCATAAAAGGGCAAATGCATACTTTAAACAGAAAGTAAAGATACACTGTTCCTTGCTGACATGATGATACATAGATGAGATAGGCCCTTGCAGATCAGAAAAACTCAAATAGATGAAATGACAAACACACACACACACACACACACAGACACACACACACACACACACACAGATTCACATGCACATAATTTCATACTCCTTAGGGGGTAAAGCTGATTTCTTTGAGACTGCATCCCATGTGACCAGTCTTGCATTCCTCAGATTGTTGTCATGTGACAAACTTAAAGATCTCCTTTTATGGATGTCAAAGTTTAACAAGAGGGCGTGGCCCAACTTGAACACATAAAAGTCAACAAATACACACACACACACACACACACACACACACACACAACTAGAATGTGCACCCGCTATAAGATGTCGCACACTCCTGCCAGCACAAATAAAGAGACAGACAAAAGGAAGGAGGGAGTTGTGAAATCTGACTGGCAGCGCCATCATCCGCTTAACAGGTACAATAAAGTTCCTGCAGCTTGTCACTTTCAGACCAACTGCTGTGCTACATGGGTCAGTTAAGCCTTTAGACTGATGCCAATTTTACTGTGTAGTTCATGTTGTAGTCTGTGTGGTCACATGGACGACAATCCAGGATTCAGAGTGTCATCTCAGACCCCAGACTTCAAACATCCTCTGCATTTCCTTGAGGCAGCAGCAACGTACACGTTCGAATCACAGACATACAGATATTCATTATTTACTCCAACACTGGTTGAAAATGTATTTCTGACGACCCCTCCCCAAAGAGATTTCCCACTTTTGTCAATACATACAAAGCCACTGAGCTTAGCTTAGAGTAATACCCCTTCAGAATTGTTAGTTTTGGACAGACCCAGTCCGCTAAACTAAGCTAACCTTGGCTTCATATTGACCATACAGACAGGTTCCTTTGACTGTGTCAGACTATCTATATTCATTTGATTCATTGCTAGAGCTCAGACATGAACGAAGAGTTCTGCTCCTGTGTCTCACACTGACACATTACATCATGCTCACATAACAATCTGCTGTACAATGTGCTGCCGCTGCTTCAAAGCTCCAAATGGACTTTGCCCGACCCTCAGCTGTAAAGTAGAAGCCAGTGTGCTGCACTAAGCTGAAACATCACTGCCATGAGTGATTAAGAGGCGCCCAGTCTCTCTCTCTCTCTCTCTCTCTCTCTCACACACACACACACACACACACACACACACACACACACACACACACACACACACACACACACATCAAGCATAGTTAAAACAAACATGTTTTTGAATTTGCAATCAGGAGGGGATGCTAAATCTGGAAAAGAGACGCAGGAAACAGAAGAGGCTGATAAATGCGAATCATACTAACATGAAAGAGAGGAGAACAGATGACATATGAGCTTAAGATGGAGGAGGATCGAAATAAAGGTGTGGCAGTCAGTTTCTTAGAGACTCTCTGTAGGCTGCACATTCAGCTGCCGGTCTCTGCAAACCGGCTCTCCACTTCCTCTTACCCCACTTCCTGCCTCTTCTGCTGGCCCCTGCCCTTATATGGCAGATCCCCACAGCCAATCAGCGCAGAACTGCCAGTTCATTCAAACAGCGAGTGTGAGAGGAGAGAAGGGTGGGAACTGCAAGCAGAAATGAATAGCGTGTAGCCAAAATACAAAACACTATATATCCATACAAACCTCCCTGCTGGCTTCAAACAAAAAAAGAGATGTTACAATGCAACAAAGCAAAGCATGCAAAGTTAAACAGCGATGCAGGGGCACTGGGAGCATGCGGCTGCAGAACTGCATTGAAGTTGTTTTTGGTGGGTGGGCTCTCGGTTACTATGCAGAGGAGAGGAGAAGAGAGGAAGGGATAGGGGAGGAGAAGAGAGGAGAAGAGAGGGGAGGAGAAGAGAGGAGATTAGAGGAATGAGAAATGAGCTGGCATCCATCTAAAATTCCATGTTGGTGTGTTTTTACACTTAAAACAGCAGTTGAACAATGTTTGCCCGACTAGCGTGAAGACATAGAATGACACAGAGATATGAGGAGATAACAGAGAGAGCAGGGAGGAATGACAGGCTGCAATTGTTATGTAAGGAACGTCCAAACACAGTGGACTGCCAAGGGCTTGAGGCTAAAGTGCATGGGCGTGTGTAGGTGGCTGAATTCTCTTGCTGCGGTCACGCTACAGCATGAGCGGGACATGGATGGAATAAAAACAGCCAAGAAGTAAGATCAGGCCAGTCAGGGACTCCTAAGTCCAAACCAAGCCAATCAAAGGACTGGCGATAGCTGATGAAATGAGCCAATCTACAAAGAGGAGACCTCCCACCAGACACAGACAGATGGCAGAGGATTGATAAGCCTTGCCGGGTTTACCACCATGCAGGGGGTGAATAAGGAGTGTGTGTGTGTGTGTGTGTGTGTGTGTGTGTGTGTGTGTGTGTGTGTGTGTGTGTGTGTTTGTGTGTGTGTGGGTGTCTGTCTGTCTGTCAGTGGGAGAGAATTAAATACAGAGATAGCTGAGTCTTTTTTAGGCGAGTAGCAAGTCTTTTAAAGTTATAAATGTAGTGTGTGTGTGTGTGTGTGTGTGTGTGTGTGTGTGTGTGTGTGTGTGTGTGTGTGTGTGTTTGTGTGTGTGTCTGGGTTTAGCTTCAGGTTCATCACTTCACCATTGATGGTTTAAGTGGTGGTAATTGCTGCTTTGCGCGACACTTGAATAAAACCTTAAAAGGCACCCCAGCCTCTACTTTGAACCAATCGGAGGACAGAGCAGTGGGAGGAAGTGAGGTGGGAGCCCAGGAAGAGGAAGAGGAGGACAGAGGGCCTGCTGCATGATCATGAGGAACAGAAAAAAAACAGCATTCAGGGAAGCTACATGACCTCAAGGCTTGGTGTGGTTATTACATTAGCAGAGAGAGGGTGCCTTTCTCTAACAGTCTGGAAACTGGGTTACATACTTGTGCGCTTGTGATCACTTTTAGCTGTAATAATCATATTTTTGATTATCCAATACAGCTTTAATTGATTATTACTAGAGATGTTTTGCTGTACAGTGTACCCAGCAGCTCAGACAAAGCCCACAGAGCCAAGCCGATGAGTTACCCACACAAGCTGTGGCACAGATTTAGGAGAGGAAATGCCAAGCCTGTAAGTCAACTAAAACGTGTTCAGATCCCTGAAACAATATGTGCTCTGTAACCAACTTGTCACACTGATGCGCCCCCCAACTGATTAGCTTCCCATTTACGGTCCAAATGGATCCTTAACTCCATCCCAACCACCCCCACCACCTCCCTTACCCCCCCCTCTCTCTCTCTCTCTCTCTCGCTCTCTCTTTCACACACACAAACACACACACATACATATACAACAAGTGAGAGAGATTTCTTGAAGTTAAAGGAATTAATTTAAGTTTCATTCTACCTATGCTGTGATAAAAGAAGTAAGATACTAGTCTGGATGTCATTGTGGTATGTGGCCAAAAAAGTGTGTGTGTGTGTTGTGTGTGTGTGTGTGTGTGTGTGTGTGTGTGTGTGTGTGTGTGTGTGTGTGTGTGTGTGTGTCAGAGAGAGAGGTAGTGGTGGTGGGGGGTTGGAGTTAAGGATCCATTTGGGCTGTAAATGGGAAGCTAATCCAATCGCAGCACGGACGAGCCAGCTGGCAGGCGCGCGCACACACACACACACAGCTGGTAACTGGCCCGTGCCTTAGAGTTAGACTGTAACCACGGTGACCTACAGATCAATGACGCTGCAGACGCCCGATCTATTGGCTGTATCATGGAAGAAGGGAGAGGAGGTTAGAGAGGAAGCAGGAGGGGGTGAGGCAGGAAAGGTTGAGGGAGGAATAGTAAATAGGGTTTCCCTGAGACCAGTCACAGATGGCAAACAATAGGTCAGTTACTTTTCAACAGGCTGCAAAGACAGAATGACAGAAAGACAAGATGGGGGGGGGGCGTATTGAACGAGACAACAAGCAAAACTTTGAAATGCATCAAAATTTAAGTCCCTGTTTAAACTTAAAGAGGAAGAAAAGCCCAAATTTGCTGCATTTGGTTTGACGTCACACACTTCAACATTTTGCAGCAGTGAAGTAAGACTGGAACTCCTGGGTGGTGATCACAGTCATGACATCACAGTCTTCCTCCCTCAGGGCTAATTGCAACTGATGGGTTTTGTATTGAGCTGCAGTGCAGTCTTGCAGCCTTTAAGAGTTTGACTCAGAACAACAGATGTGTGTGTGTGTGTGTGTGTGTGTGTGTGTATGTGTGTGTGTGTGTGTGTGTGTGTGTGTGTGTGTGTGTGTGTGTGTGTGTGTGTGTGTGTGTGTGTGTAATAGATATAGTTTTCATGTCCACCCCCTATGGCTGGCTTTACCCATTAGCAACAGGCCTTTCATGGATCCTCACTCCCCTCCCCCGCAAAATCAAACCCATTGTCACCCTGAAATGCCTCTGTTTTAAGCTGTGCCGTGTATACAAAAAAAATCGAATGAAGTTTATTTCAAGAGTGGCAGAAAACAGGAGAATAAGATGCATGATTCATGCAGAACAAGGAACATGAGTGGCCTCTAAGTGTTAGGGCAAACTTGCGGCATCTGTAGAGGAACAGGAAGCCATGGTGGGATGGTTTCGTGAAGCAGGGAGTGGCAACTCCAGCTGCAGAACACACTGTTTCTTCTGAGGCAACAGTCCTGCCTGGCAGTCTGGTTTGCTTATTTGAACAGAAAAAGCCTGAGTTGATGATGTCACACAAGGGTGTCACCACAACTTCAATTCACTGTTAAACATTGACCCAACAGGCACAAACATATGGATACTTTGCAGGGGTGTGTGTGTGTGTGTGTGTGTGTGTGTGTGTGTGTGTGTGTGTGTGTGTGTGTGAGTGTGTGTGTGAAATGTCTGCATAAAGTCATGACTGTTTTTCCATTAAAACACATAAACATGCACGCATACTTGCACCGTCATCAAAGATAGTGCTTGGTTATGGATTGCTGCTGCCAATTCAAGCTCTCTGACCTTTGAATCACAAAAATATATAAACACCGGTGGTCTCTGGTTACTGATTGACTCACTGTGCTGATAATGGCCCTACATCAGTATGAAGTTATCTCATATTAAGGTTAATGCAGCTGCAGGTGTAAACGTATGATGACAAATGCTGAAGTGATACTCCACCAAAAAAAACAAAACACAGCCATGTATATATTTAGCTGGAAGCTAACGGAGACTGATGGCTAACAACAACAAAACTGCCCAAAAATGACCATTTACAAATTACAACACATTAAATAAATAAATTACAAACTCTCAAGAAGTGCATCATTCAGTACAGTCCATGACTTCTTTATCCAGCAGTATTCTCCATAATGATCTCTTTCAACACATTGATTTGACAACCCCCCCCCCCCCCAAAAAAAACTTCAAAAAACAATAAGCCTTTTGGTTCAGTACTACCATTTGAGAACACGAGCAATTTGATTCAGCTGAATGCTTTGGTCACACAAATGAGCTAAAAGGCAAGCGAGCAAACGCGTTTGTGGATTTTTGAAAATACCAGACGATGAGCATTTCTAAACATATATAAATAAAAACATACATATGTGTTTAGATAGATAGATAGATAGATGATTGATAGATAGATAGATAGATAGATAGATAGATAGATAGATAGATAGATAGATAGATAGATGATAGATAGATAGATAGATAGATAGATAGATGGATAGATAGATAGATAGATGATTGATAGATAGATAGATAGATAGATAGATAGATAGATGGATAGATAGATAGATAGATAGATAGATAGATAGATAGATGATAGATAGATAGATAGATAGATAGATAGATAGATAGATAGATAGATAGATGGATAGATAGATAGATAGATAGATAGATAGATAGATAGATAGATAGATAGATAGATAGATAGATTAGCTACAAGCTAAATGTACGTGGATGGCTCTTTCTGCATTCTGGAGTCACAAAGTGACACAGCAATGAATCTTGAGTTCAAATACCAATTTGTGAGAGTTGAAAGGCAAACTTCATTTACTGGGTGAAGTATCACTTTAAACTCTATCGGCTTTAGGAAATGTGACTTTAGAAGAGTGTGTGACGACCCTGCACCAATAACACAACCAGGTGTCTGTTTTACACTTCAGATTCCATGACACATGATTTGGATTAGTGAGCTTTAAATGTTCTTCAGCCATACCAAGATGGGTGTAGGGTCGGGAATCATTTTGAGAGTAGCTCACAATATGATATTTTCACAATACTCTGCACATGATAACAATAGTATCCCAGTATGATTCTGCAACAATCAATCATGTACAAGCAAGTATTTCATCAAAGTAATGATCAAATGGAAGATATTGACCATTACATCAAAAATAGGTCCTCTGGATGATTTCTGGAGGTCAAAATGTTGTTTTCTAAACATTTCACACTGACTTGAGGAATTTGATCAGAATTCATCCAAGACCTGAAAACTGGCTGATAGCGATAACCTACCAAGGGCCTAGAACAGTCCTCCAGAACCGGGATCTACAATTTGATCCAGATCACCTCCAACAAGTAACCACTTGTTTCTTGTAGTATCACCAAACTTTCAAACAATTTCATATTAATCTGTCCTTTACCTTTTGAGATACTCCCCTAACGCGCGCGCACACACACACACGCGCGCGCGCGCACACACACACGCGCACACACACACACACGTACATACACAAACTTCCGGTGATCAGTTGATCTCCTTGGGGGAGGTAAAAAAATTATGAGTGCGACCGATCACTCAAGCTGTCGATCATCCCTGTGCAGGCATATGCAGACGTGATTTAGCCCAAGGGGTCGAAGCATTGACAGCTGAATGACAGTAATTCTCAGCAGCAGTAACACTGCTCCTCCCTGACTCTCTCCCTGACTCCAAATGACAGGTTTCCACTTGTTGCTGCAGTTAAAGTGTCACTTAGTTTGACAAGTGGTCTATTTAGACAACCACCACTCATAGTAATGGTCATTAAAGACAAGTGCCTGTGTGTAAACTCCTGTCTGAGTGAACATTTCTCCAAAAAACTCTCATCAGGTGGCTTTATTGACTCCAGGACCTTGGCAGGAAGGTCCAGGTTCAGAGGCTGCACCTCGCTGGTGGTTGGGCTGTAAACACACCTCACACACACTGTTGTGACACGTGAGAGGAGTCGTCCTGGGACAGTATTCCAAGCTCTCAGCTTGTAGAAATTCCCACTGTGGAGTGCTGACAAGACACCACTTAACCAGAGAGATCTCACTCTCAGCCAGTGAGACTTATACAAATACATGACACGACATACACAACAACGGTAGACCTGGTTTATTTTTAAAGTCTCGTTTCATTCAGGAGGAAAGGTCAGTGTAATATTATCACCTGTATCTATCTCAGCAGGCTGCACCGGAACCATTATGTACCCACATAAAAAAAAACAAACATCCCAGGCTATGAACTTGAAGATCAAGAGGCACTCCCTTCAAACTGGATTAAATATTTCCCAGCCAATCCCTCCCGCAGCATATCGTCACTGGCCAGTTCTCTCAGTTCAAGGAGGGCATTGACCAGGGCCCATAGGGAACTGAATAAATCTAATTTTATAATCAAAAGATGAAAAAAATGTCATTAAAAAGGAGGTAGAATTGGATTTGAGACTAAACACGATTGAACATCTGTAAATGAATAAATGAGCCAGTAGACCTTTGATCACCTTGAACACTTCCTGCCATTTCTAAACCGTCTGAACAGCAGTTTTTCACTCTTTCTCCATGTAGTTGTCTTTGAAAAAGAATTTAAAGCAGGGTTTGTGTTGGTCAGCGCGTTCCTGTGGAGCAGAAAAGCTAATGTGGCTTTCGTGAAGGCATTTGTGTCAATTTAAAGCTCATTTTACAGACACTTGCTGGAAGAGCAAGAGGAAATGGTAAAGGAGGAACAGAGATGAGGTTGCTCTATGCCTTAGCGGCCCTCAGATACAGCGTTAAAAGGCTCTGAGGACACCCAACTATTCTACTAAGGTATACAATGAACAGCATGTACCAGAGGAAGAAGTAAACCAGTAGTGGGAAAGGTGAAAGACCCAAGTGTTTAAAAGAAATCACCTTAAAGGGAATACAGTCAAAAGTGAATTAAAGTTAAGTGAGGTAAAGTAGAGGGGTTTGATAGAGGAAGCTGGAGGCCTGAGGAGTGAAGCACTTCCTGCTTTCTTATTCAGCAAAATGAAAGACAGATAAAAACCTGGAGACTTCATTGAGGCATTCGGATGATCCTTTTGGTTCTACCTCTTATTGTCTGATGAACATTCTAGCAGCATTCTAGCAGCATTCAAGAGCGCAAACTATCCCATCCTCTCCGAAACGGCCACACCGTTCTCACACAGTGAAAGAGACGCTGGATGATCAAAAAACACCTTACTGAGGATGATGGCTAATCAGCAAGCACCATCAGTAGAGGGGAAAGGGGTGGCCCACGTAAGTGGTCATTCCCTGACCAGCGTGTGTGTTGTGTGTGTCATGCGTCTGAACTGGTGATGCAGTGAGGCTCCCACTGTGCTCTCAGCTGGTTTTCTAAACATCATCTCCTCCATTCCTGAAAGTTGGAAAAGAGGTGAGCCTTTGGACAACGGTCCTGGGCCTTTGCAGCCTTCTCAGGGAGGAGTCCACCCATGTGATTATCATATTAATGTAACCCAAACTGAAACGAACAGGTGCAGGAGGGACATTTCCACTCTTATGAGAGTTTATACATGATTTAACCTGTGTATAAACTACCATATCAAGGGATTAGGTTTACTAGGCTCACAACACCAAGCCTTTCCCTCGTATTTCTCCAATCTTCTGCTATTACCGCGTCTCTCTCTCTCTCTCTCTCTCTCTCTCTCTCTCTTTCTCTTTCTCGCCCTCGAATTGCGAGACCCAGTGCGCCACAGCGTGCACGCGACGTGCCCTGTGCATGACGCTGGACCAATCAGAAGGCGTAATTCCGAAAGTTTACCTTTTATGGCTCGAGCCGGGCTTCTGACGTGGTATAAAAGCCATGCACCCACGGCTATCGGATTCACTCTGAGCGCCGTCACACACAGCTCGTGCGGGATATCATTTGCCTGAAACCGGTTCCCTTAAAGCGAAAAGCCCCCCACCCAAAGGTAAGGAAGCACACAATGTCTTTATAACATATATTTGTACTGCTAATTTTAGACTCGTTTGCATTTAAACACAAATTGTACTTGTTTAAGTGCGGTCGTTTGTTTTTTAAAAAAAAAAGACTTTTTGAATTTAAAAAAATGGCGGTGACCACGAGGTTCTTTGTCCTGTCATAATGTCAGGTTTACGTTGCTGTTTTTATGTTCCACTTTTTAAAAACCTCATCCACAAACTGCTGTAGGTCTCGAGCTATATTTTCAAAGAGGGGAAAAAAAACCGTTCTTTAGCAGCCGCATAACTGTTTCCACGCGCCTCGCAGGTGGATTTGGATTTGTGGCCGGCTAATGATTATAACCTTGTGCGATGACAGTCCTGGTCCTAACTGGGCTCGTCATGGGGTGGCTGGGCAGCACTAGCATTAGTCAAGTGTTTGCTTGTGTCGTTCTCTCAGCAGGGTGGTTGATAGACGGCTTTAGACGTGAAGCTGCGCCGGCTGGTCCCTTTGTGCGCCGATGCGGCGGGGTGTGACCTACTTTAGCATATTAGCCTAGCCGCATCTTGCTAACACCGCCCTTTATTTTTGCCACAGCTTAATTGAAAAGGAAATCTCTTCAAGATCTTCTAATACTTATACGGGGTGGGGTAAATTTGAATGCACGACATAAAGGCACATTCTATAATGACGCACAACGATTTGTTTAAAGTATAAATACCGGACATTTAATTCATAAATTGATTAAAATATTAGTCTGAGTGTAACATGGATTTTACTTGGACGTACGTGAAGAGGAAATTGAGTGACAGCCATCTCCTCTGGCAAAAGGCGTGGCATTCAGGAAATGGAGCATCAGTCACGGACTTCTGACTGTGCTTAAATGAATTCATAAGTTAAATTATGCAACCAGTGTCTAATAAATTTCCGGCGTGCTCCGTAATTGCGTAGTCAGTTATAGGCCACCACACAATGAATGGAGCGGCTGGGGCTGGGCATGACGCAGTGATATTGAAGCAAAGACATAAGATGGGTGGGTAAGGCGGTAGGATTAAGTAACAATAAAGGGGCAGAGGAGGAACTATAGTGAGGTGGAGGGAGTGGTCGCTCAGCACCGGGGTCTTAGAATGTCGACCGTTCTCCTCTCTGTGCGCTGTGGCGCTCTGGCTGCGCGCCATGGCGCCGGTAGCCGCAAAGCTGCTCAAAACCCAACCATGTCCTTATATGGTAATAAAAGAATGCAGCGCCACTTCCTTTTGTCTGGCGAGGTCGGAATGTGAAGCAAGCGCTCCACCTAGCGGTTACACTCATGAACTGTCACTGACTTAACAGGAAGTGAGCTAGTCACCGTGACATGGAGGATGTGAGACTGGTACTTAATGTTGTTCTCTCTTAATAGTTTAGCCATGGAAGATGAAATCGCCGCACTGGTTGTTGACAACGGATCCGGTATGTGCAAAGCTGGATTCGCTGGAGATGACGCCCCTCGTGCTGTCTTCCCTTCAATCGTTGGTCGCCCCAGGCATCAGGTGAGCAGGACACTTTTTCCAACTAAGGATTTTAACTTTACTCATTCTTTCCTCAAAATTGAGTGGTTTTTCTAAGCCTATAATCTTGTGCTGTCAGAGTTGAATGATTAACAAGGGTGTGTCTTTGCTCAGGGAGTGATGGTGGGTATGGGCCAGAAGGACAGCTATGTAGGTGATGAAGCCCAGAGCAAGAGGGGTATCCTGACCCTCAAGTACCCAATCGAACACGGTATTGTGACCAACTGGGATGACATGGAGAAGATCTGGCATCACACCTTCTACAACGAGCTGAGAGTCGCCCCTGAGGAGCACCCTGTCCTGCTCACAGAGGCCCCCCTGAACCCCAAAGCGAACAGGGAGAAGATGACCCAGGTACATGCACATTCAGTACTTGGCACATGCTAAGTTTTACATAGTACAGATGCCTCGTTTCCTCATTTCCTTCCCCTCTATTTCTCACTTGCTCCTTCCTTCCCCTCTCCTCCAGGATCTCTCTCCTATAAGATGATCTATCATCAGCAGGTCTCTTGTGTGCCTTATCTGCACTTGTGTTTTTTTAGCTGAGTAGCTTAGCCTCTACTATATATTGACATGCACAAGTGTGTAGGAATGTTGAC
Source organism: Aulostomus chinensis (assembly GCF_037954235.1). NCBI lineage: Eukaryota > Metazoa > Chordata > Actinopteri > Syngnathiformes > Aulostomidae > Aulostomus > Aulostomus chinensis. The sequence goes on along the minus strand of NC_141337.1, from coordinate 15,895,375 downwards.
TTTCAGCACTTGATTTCTACTAACTTGAACCTGAACAGCACTCTTAATGCATGTGGTGGGTGCAGTGTCCACAAAAGCTTAGGGCACTCAGGCTGTGACGAAGTCCTCAAATGTCCTCTCTTCCTACAGATCATGTTCGAGACCTTCAACACCCCCGCCATGTACGTTGCCATCCAGGCTGTGCTGTCCCTGTATGCCTCTGGTCGTACCACCGGTATTGTCATGGACTCCGGTGATGGTGTGACCCACACAGTGCCCATCTACGAGGGCTACGCCCTGCCCCACGCCATCCTGCGTCTGGACTTGGCTGGCCGCGACCTCACAGACTACCTCATGAAGATCCTGACAGAGCGTGGCTACTCCTTCACCACCACAGCCGAGAGGGAAATCGTGCGTGACATCAAGGAGAAGCTGTGCTATGTTGCCCTGGACTTCGAGCAGGAGATGGGCACTGCCGCCTCTTCCTCATCCCTGGAGAAGAGCTACGAGCTGCCTGACGGGCAGGTCATCACCATCGGCAATGAGAGGTTCCGTTGCCCAGAGGCCCTCTTCCAGCCTTCCTTCCTTGGTAGGTTTCCCAACTGAAGTGAAGCATCTTTTTAGATGCCAAGATGCACAGCCCATGGACCCAACAGCTAACAAGTGTTCTGTTCTCAGGTATGGAGTCCTGCGGAATCCATGAGACCACCTACAACAGTATCATGAAGTGTGATGTTGACATCCGTAAGGACCTGTACGCCAACACTGTGCTTTCTGGAGGTACCACCATGTACCCCGGCATTGCCGACAGGATGCAGAAGGAGATCACAGCCCTGGCCCCCTCCACCATGAAGATCAAGGTGAGCTGGCAGCCTGTCAAACTGAACATTGTGTTCGCACAAACTTTACTGTTCCAACTTCTAACCTGTTTAATCTCTCTGCAGATCATCGCCCCACCAGAGCGTAAATACTCTGTCTGGATCGGAGGCTCCATCCTGGCCTCTCTGTCCACCTTCCAGCAGATGTGGATCAGCAAGCAGGAGTACGATGAGTCCGGCCCCTCCATCGTCCACCGCAAATGCTTCTAAACAGACTGTTCCTCCTTCCCTTCCCCAAACGCCCAACAACTTCAGCTCTGTGCAAAACGACCACACCACACATTTCTCATACACTCAGGCGCAGAGCCTAGATGACCAACTCATTGGCATGGCTTCAGTTATTTTTGGCGCTTGACTCAGGATTTTAAAAACTGGAACGATGAAGGAAATGGTAATGTTTTGGCAAGGTTTATTAAGCACCCCAGGGTTCTGCAGTTACAGCTGGGGACTTCAATGTACATTTTCTCTTTTCTTTGAGTCATTCCAAATGTTTGTTAACTGCATAAGACACATGGTTCCAAATGTTAACTGCATTGTTCAGACACGTATTCGCCTCTGTGAAGGCTGCCCAGTGGTTGGCGCATACTTAAACATGGTTGTAGTATCGCTTGTATGTAAATTATGTCTGGGGTTTTTTGTACTTTCAGCCTTAAAAATATCTTGGTCCTGTTAATTTTTTTTGTTTTAATATGCAAAACCCAATCGTGACCTCTTTCTTCCCCCTGTTGGAGGTTTCATCCCCAGGGTGGTGGGGTAAGGGGTCTTGAAGTGATGGGGTAACATGGGGTGCCAGACTGGTGGGGCCAACCTGTACACTGACTAAACAATCCCAATAAAAGTGCACATGTGTTCCGAAATGATGTTTGACTCTTGTCTTTGTCATCACTTGTATTTCAGTCACGAGGCTGAACTCAACCAGAATGACACAACTCAAGTTGCACAAACTGCTTCAGCAATAATTTCAGCTGCTTTCGCAGAAAGTGTCACTTATAGTATTTGTACTATGGAAGTTTCTACCGCTTGGCAACTGAAATGAAATCTAATCTTTAAAATGTGTTCAAGTCAAACTGCCAGGCCTGTTTAAACTTGCTCAGACTTGGAGACTCTAGTGATCAAGATTGTCACCTTTTACCAGGATAAGTCTAAAGCTGAGAGCGAGAACAGCTCCACATCCAGTATGAAAGTGGAACTGTTGCTAACCTGGTGAACTGGGTGACGACACAGCTGAGGCCTTAGCAGTGAAGGACTGTCTGACTGTGGGGGGGGTGACACATGGCTCAATAATGCAGACAACCTTGTGTATGTAACACAACTGTCACACTGTTTTTAAGCAGCCTGTGCAAATCCTGCTATGTAAGAAAATACAGCATGGCTGTGAATATCAGAATTCAGGATCAGCAGATTAACTCCAGACAAGTCTGATTACTGAAGGCCTGTAACAGGCCCTGGATCAGGTTCTGTGGCTCCTCACAATAAAACAAGTAGTTTCAAAACCTACAATCTATGGGGTGGAGAAGCACTCAGATCCGTCCATCCATTTACTATACTGCTTATTGGGGGGAGGCTGGAGCCTATCCCAGCCAACTTCGGGTGAGAGGCGGGGTTCACCCTGGATGGCTCGCTTGTCTGTCACAGGGCCACCACATAGAGACAGACAACCATTCACACTCAGTCATGCCTACGGTCAATTTAGAGACGCCAATTAACCTAACTTGCATGGCATTCAGATCCTTTCATAAAAATACTCAAGAGTTCGTCCGTATTTAATAGCAGATTTAAAATACAGGCTTTTTTCCCCTCTGACGAATAGATTACTCGTGAAATAATGGGGTTATCAATACTGCATCATCAGTGTATTGGCAGCATGTTACTGAACTACTGCATGTACACTGTTATTACAGTGGAGGACTCCAGATCAGTCCGAGGGGCTGTCAGATGATTCACGGGAGAGGAAAGAATAAATAAAAGGTCTTATAATTAAATCTATTTCCAGCTAATCTTTGATTTACATTGAGCTCTTGGATCGTTTGAACGGTCATTGAAATTAAACCATGTGAGAAGTTCAGATGGAAAAATCTGTTGGAGCTGTTAACTTATGGACCGTGACTGATTTTTTTTCTTCGTTTTTTTGTCTTTTAAGATGCCAGAAGCCCCCCCCCCCCCCCCCCCCAAAAAAAAGGATGGAAACCACTGGTTTGATCCTCGGTGATGAATAAGAATCCTCTTTTGACTAAAGTTGCCAGATAAATACGGTGGAGAAGAAAATACAACAGTGGACTATTGTTATGTGGAAGTATAAAGTACCACAACATTGCAGTAAATGTCGTGTTCCACCAGCTTTGTCAACACATTATTACAGCTCACGCACAACAACTGCACACCAGACTCTAGTTACTCAACAACAAAAAGACGAATATCTTCTGCCACGACCATCCTCACATCTTATTTGTTTTGTATGTTACGAGATGATTTCCGCCTCAGATGTCATGGTAATCTAGATGGAGGCTCACCAGACTGCAAAGACATGACTCAAAGGTCATGAACCCTGTGAGGTCAGTCACACTTTTTTAAGGTCATGCATTAAAAAAAAAAGAAAAAAAAAAAAAGAAAGGAAGTTTTTGTTTGCTCCTCCTCCGGCGTCTCCTCACGAGCTCATTTGTGATCTCCTCGAGGGATCGTGAATTCCTGTTTGGACTGACATGGTTTATCACTGAGCAATAAGGACGTTGATGTTTCAGAATGAGGGGACAGACAAAATGATCAAATAGTGGTCTTCGGTTGTGTTATCTCTTGCGCTTCAATTCTGTAAAAGTGGTTGAATTTGCTGCAGTTGCAATGTTTGGACAGCAGGTGACGACAAAAGCTCATTAAATAACCCTCATCTTCTCCGTCTGAGTAAATGAGCTCGTCAAAAATCGTTCGTTTGTTTGATTCTCTTTCGTCTGTTGTGCATCAAAGTCTAAGTATGTAAGTAAACTGATTTTAGAGCGGAAAGTGCAGATGATTTTTTGGTTAAATGTACAGAATAAAGTAAGAAACAGTCAAGTGATATCAGAGAAAAAGAACAGTAACACGGTTTATACATCCCATCTCAGGCAAACAGCTGGACTTATTTGTGATATGTGTCGGTGTGTATAATTCTGCATCTTTGGATAATAAAGTTGCTGGACTTTATTAGTGGCTTGATGCAATGAGAGCGGATGGAAGAATGATGTGTTCTAGAAAGGTGGGAAGGATCCTCCCTCTGTCCACATCCAAAAACAGATTAGCATATTACGGGAAGGAAAGTGGTAAAGATTAATGATGCTGCCACGACCTCGTATGATATATCCTGTTTCTGTGTGTGACACCACTAATCCAACACTAGACAAACTCACACTGACGCCATTAGTCAGGTCTGTCCCAGTTTCGTCCTGGGCTGCATGAAGGCATCGGATGATGTACGATGAGCTTGGACGGCTGTTTTAGGGAACATAAAGGCTTGTAGGGATGAATATATACGTTTAATTTGAATCCATGCATGCATCCAGTAAATCGGGCTGGACACACTGGACCACTTGCTGCATCCACAAACACACTGATGATCAAGTGCACTGGAAATTTATTCCATCCCTCTGCACCTCCTCCCCTCCTCTTGTGATTTTGCTGAGGCTGCTTCCCTCTGATATCCTTTTACTGCCACGCCAGCAGAACGCTCACTAGCAGGGATACAGTGCCTGCTTTGCACGTGTGTGTGTGTGTGTGTATGAGTGTGTGTGTGTGTGTGTGTGTGTGTGTGTGTGTGTGTGAGTGTGCGCGCGCGAGTGTCACCTGTGCCCACTTGCAGGTGTGTTACAGGCGTTCCAGCAACTGAGTTCAAAAACGTCTGTTACGGCACAATGTCCTCCCAGGAGAGAACCCACTGGGGGGAGGCAATTTGTCTGAGAACGAGACTTCTTGCGTCCCTCCATTTACTACAGTTGTGACGTCTACGACGCAGCCGCCCAGCACACTTGCAATTCTCTTTTTTACCGGCAGGTGGGGCCACTGTACCATATGACTGGCATCTAAACTAGGTGAAAGGCAAGTGGGCTATGGCTGCTGACAGAAGGAGGCCAGCAGAGAATAAAAGATCATATTCACATGTAATCGCCTCTGTTTTTTTAAGCTGCAGAGTGATTTGCTTTCATGTGACATGTTCACTGAGGGTGATGCACAGTTATCCCTCTGAATATGATTTAGTGTGATTACAGCGCTTCGTCCGTCAGAGAGGCTCAGACTGATCAACGGTGGTCAGCGTGGCCATCTCTCATCTACATATTGTATGGTTTCTCTCTTTCTCTCACACCCACACACACACACACACACACACACACACTGTCTCTTTCTCTTGCTCTCTCCCTCTCACACACACACACACACACACACACGCACGCACATATACACACACCCTCCTCTCTCTCTCTTTATCTGTTTTTCATATCAGATATGTTCTGCACCCTTGATTAGACACCTCAAATCAGGCGAGGCAAGGGGAATTTTTTTGTTCAGCACATTTGTTCCACATTTGAGCAGCATAGAGGTTAAAAGCCGCTTCAGCACGTGAAGCTCTGGTTTTAGGAAAAGCCAGTAGTCACCACCCAGAGGTCCCCAGCTAGGATTGTACTTGGCCAAAAGATGTGGGTAGTATCATGGGCCTTAGTTGTTTGTTGATTCATACTCAAGCAGCATAATTTTGGAGATGATTCTGTGAGACACTGGTGGTCAATATAGTTATAAACTGAGCTTTCTTTGGTCTTTGTTAGAAGTCTGCCTGATTCTGAAACAACTGGAGATGCTGTTTCTGAGTCCATTACAGTTGTCCAGCCTGCTTAATATAAAAGAAGTGATATTGAAGTGATATCTGTGAGACGAAGAAGGCTGATTTTTTTTTTTTTTCAATTTAGCTTGACTACTGAAAATTAGATCTGACTCTAGGATAATACCAAAAGTTTCTGGCTTGGTATTATTCTGTTTACAGACTATTAAAGTGAACAATAATGAGGGGGAAAAAAAATTTTCATCCTCTTTTCACTAGAGAACATTTTGGAACATCAAGCTACTTATTTATTTAAACCGTCCCAGGGAATATATTGAGCTGTATTCATTTATATATTAGTGTAACATCTGTGTTCATGTGAATAAAACTGTAGCATTCAAATCAACTGGCTAGCAAGAGCATGAAATGTGTAAATACCAGAGGTCTTAGGATTGACCCTTGCGTGACTCCATTCAGGAGACACTTGGATGTGCAGCTACTGCTGATGAATAATCTGGCTGAATAAAAACTTAAACCCCCCTCTCTCAGGGACACCGAATGCTCAAGTTCGGCTGTTTTTATATTACGATCAACTGCGCCAGTAAGATTTAATGGCCGGAAGATGGAGACTTTACCAGCAACCATGCTTAGATTAATGTTCATAGAACATTGATAGGAGCAGCCACTTTACTAAATTGGGGCCAGAATCTTGACTGGAAAATCTCAAGGTAGCTGTTTTTTGCTGGCTTGTATAAAAACAGCTTTTTCAGTAATTTTACTAATAAAGGCAAAGTTTTCTATGATTCGTATTTGTGTAGTACTGATGCATCCAGATTGTTTTTTTGTAAGTGGTCTCATTGGTGCAGTTTTAACCAAGTAAACAAATACTCGAAGAATAAAGACCTCAGCCAAACCAGTGTAGAAAAATTCTAATACTCATTGGGTATCGCGTATTTACCCAAAACCAAATGGTATCCACTTTGCCAAAGCTTTACATCTCCAGCAGTTTTGGTGAAAATCAACGTTTATTATTTTGCATATTCCTGAAAAAATACAAATAGCACTGAGGCATTCCCTCTTTATGGGAGATAAACCCATGTAACTGAAGTGAATCGAGGTAGCACGTGTGGGTCGATTAGAATCAAGGTCAACTAAATAAGAGAAAGCAAAAGATGTAACAGCAAACATAAAAGCAGGTTCAAGAGGAAGGCGAGAAAGATAAAGGCAGAGTCAAGGGTGTAAAGAGGTGCGGAAGCCCAGCAGGTCCTGTCTATCTGTTTCCTGCGCGTTCAGTGTCCCTGACACATCACCGCTGCACATTTACTCGCCAGCAGATGTCTATTGCATCAGTGCTTCTCCCTGGTTTTACTCGACTGCCCAGAGCTTTAAACGGCTCAGGCACTAACCCAAGACAAATCATTTTGATTTGATCGAAAGAGCAGTGCAAGTGTATTTTTGTTTGTAGATGGTACGCATTAATTTATGGAGATTGTGTGAATTACAAGTACTGAAATCAGTTTCAATTTATTCATGTTGTTGTAGATGAAGTATTGCATGCTTGGTGGCTGGACAGCTAAAATGATGAGTCAGACAATTATATGTACATACATGCAGTTCATACAGTATGCAGGTTTAGATCAAAATACAAAAATATTGAAACTACAAGTGCTTAACCTTCATGCAATCATGAAAATATTTGGAATATTTGTGGTGACAAATGTCTGGAGATTCTTAATGCATGCATATCATCTGACGACCCTGACAGCATGCCTGTCAGGGTGGAGTAGTGTGTGTGTGTGTGTGTGTGTGTGTGTGTGTTTGTGTGTGTGTGTGTGTGTTTGTTTGCGTGTGGCCGCCTGTTCGTCCTCTAGCAGAGAGCTCCCTAACAAACCCCCTCCAAACGCACACACACACGCACGCACGCAAGCACACACACACACACACACACACACACACACACATCCTCAGCACAACTCAACAAAGCAGCATCAGATGATTGACAGCTACCCCATGAGAGCTGTATATGCATGTGGGGGGTTGGTGTGGTGTGGTGATGTCAGTCATCCCCGATTCAGTGGCATGTTTATTGCATTTCTGTGTGTGTGTGTGTGTATGTGTGTGTGTGTGTGTGTGTGTGTGTGTATGTGCATCAGAAACCACAACTCTGCAATTAGCCTTTTTCACAATCATGTTCAGATCTGTCCTGCTGCAATGCAGTAGCCTCAGTAGTACAGTACTTTTGCCAAGCATGAGATGATGAATGATTTAGCCCTGTGGCCATGCAGGCTTTCAGTGTGTGTGTGTGTGTGTGTGTGTGTGTGTGTGTGTGTGTGTAAGAGAGCAGTTAGGGTGGGGTAACCTAATATCTACTGTTATTTATTGATGCTTTACTGGGATCATGGCTGTTCTTTATATGTATAGAAGGCTTTATTATGAACTGAAGGGTAAGTGCTTGTGCAGGGGGGACGTCTATATATTTATTTATGTTCCAGAGAGCAGAGGACCCCCAGCTGAATTAATCAATGCTGTCTCTGTGCTCTGTCCCCTGTGGGTTAATGCAGCCACACGCCCAGAGAAAATCAGATACAGTCTGGTTGCCAAATCTAATCATTTACCCAATATGGCAAAACGAACCCAAACCTCAACAATGACATTTGGACAGCCACAGGACTACAGGTTGATGAGAGATATGGTGAGATACAAGCTAAAGAGAGGGAAGAAAGAAAAATAACGCTGCCATCTCTGGAAAAATCACTCTGGTGGACTGATACGTTGGCTGTGGTTATTCTATTGACTCAGCAGGCTGTAAATCCTAATTTGCAGTAGATTTCCACTGCAGCTCTTCACGGAGAGCTTTATGTTGGACCGTCCTCACAGAGCTATAAAAGAAAAAAACATAATCTACCAAATGGGTCCATCTGCTCCCACAGTGGTGCATCCACGCGAGAAGCTTAACCTAGAAATAAAGAGAAATCTGTGCTGTTACATCTAATCGAAAAAGGAGGGCTGAAGCACAGACTGTTCTAACTCGCCCTGCTGTTCTGTCAGAAAAGAGTTATTTGGCTGAGGGATGTCATTGCATTGCGACAATCCTGGTTTCATTTATTTCAATTAAAGAACAATACATTTATTTGGTAAAGTTAAGACTGTCTATTGTTTTTCAAGCGTAAAACGTGCTTAATCAGATCAAGAAAAGTAGCCTAGTATCCGAGGGAGTCATGACGTAGCAGTTTTATGAATTCCGAATTCGAGCTCGTTACCCACCTGAAAATTGAAACGGCCCCCCTCCCCCCAAAAAAGAATAGCGCAGTATTTAACAAGGAAAACAACTACAGAGAGAAGATGAAACCTGCCTCCTGCTTGTAGCGTGGCAAGAGAGCAACAATGAGGCCCTAATCTGCAGCCATTGTCTGAATTCCCAGTCGGAGAGATGTGGAGAACAAAGACCTGCTCGGTCCCCTCGGACGGCCCAGGACGGGACATCACTCTGATCCCCGCCTGGTAATTCCCTTCCCGGGTCCCGTCGGGGGTGACAGCCGCTGGGAGCAGACGGCGCGGCGCGGTGACGCTAGCCGAGCGGCCTCTACATGTAGCGCAGATTTGGTGCTGCTGATGTGTCTATCCTGGTGCGCAAATAAACACAAATGTGTGACCTCGAGGAGACACCAGAACAACAACACAATCCGCTCTGTTTTCAGGTGTTGGAGGAGGAGGAGGGGGTCCGTGCCTGCTGCTCGGGTGAGCGCCACCGGGCTTCCTCCTCTCTCCGCGTTTCTCTCTCCGTTCTGGCTCTGGTTGTCTTGTGGAAGGGCGCCTTGAAACCGACAACATGACGAGGAGGGGCTGGAGAAGTAGGGAGGTGTGTGTGTGTGTGCGGGGGGGGGGGGGCATGGGCAGCTTGAAACCGCGTCAGATTTTTTAATCAACATTTTTGCAACTATAACACAGTGGTTTACTTCAGAGGAAACTTTTGAGAGGGTCAACATTCAGGGGCTAGCCCGCTCTTTTAAATCTTCAGGCACAAAATTTGCATGCAACATGTCTTCATTTTCGGTCGTGTGTGTGTGTGTGTGTGTGTGTATCTGCAGAATTGGCCCGGATTATGCGCAACGAGACATCCAGTACCTCCAGGGTGCTTGGGGCATTTGCATTCCGTGAGCGAGGCATTATTCTCGGGTTGATAATAAAGCGGCATCAGCCTCGGCCCCAGAATGTTTTGGCCACAATCAATGATGTCACGATTGAATGTCATTTGAAAAAAAAGTGCCAACAACAACAAAAAAGGGATACATTCTTAATTTGCTAGTCCGTGTACAACTGTTTTGATTCCCTACACTGTGCCACCACATCGGTGACGGATGTTTTTGACTTGATTATTATTGTGTGGACTTCCTCGTCTGTGCTACGCGGGTCTTCACGAAACAGGCCATGATGCTTTATGGTTGTTAGGCTTTTTTTCTTTCCCTGGTGACCCACATCCATAATTTGGGCCTTTAAGTAAGGATTTATATAACAAATTGATTTGTCAGATTATAGAAAAGAACAAGAAACTGAATCAGGTGCATGTCTTTTTTTTTTTGAATGATGTAATTTAAAGTAATATCTTCACTCACCACAGTTCTAAAATGCTTTCACTGTGTTTTCAAGGGTTGCAACGCCCCCGCACTTCCCAATCTAGCCCATACAATCTGGGTGGAAATGGCAGGGGTGGGGGTCGCCTTAAAGCTCGCCCCCCACCTACCACCACCACCACCACCATCACCATCATCACCATCCTCACACCCGTGGGTTCTGATCATCTTGAAGGGAGAGGGGACCTTGAAACGGCTCAACCTTCTTGCTCCATAATTGGTTTTATAGTGTTGGCGAGAGGCCAGTGTGTGTGTATGTGTGTGTGTGTGTGTGCGTGTGTGTTCACGAGGAATTTTGAGTGACACTTGGCGAAGCCAATCAGACGGGAGCTGCGTGAAACGTAACGGGGCGGTTGGGTTCGGGTGGGAGCGACGGAGAAGGGCGGGGCTAGCAAAACAATGCTGCGTTTCATTGCCGAGGAGTGTACGGACGCGTCAGGGGCTCTCTCTTCCCCCCTGCTCTCCCCAGTTTACCTTCGAATAAGATGTAATGGACTACCCCAGTTTTTCTAGCAGCCTGGATGGACTTTGAGAATCGCTTCCATTTTTAGCTCCTTCCCTTTTATTCCCCCTTTCAAGTAAGCGCTCGCGCTTTTTTTTTTCTTGTTTGTTTTTTTTTTCTTACTGAAATTTCTCGGCGTTTGAATGTATTGGTTTTGAAATGTAAGTAAAAAAAAAAGGCGCGGAGGTTGTTGCCGAGGGTTTTTGTGAAGATGTTGACGCGGTTAAAATCTACTTTTAGTACATTTTAACGTGAGAAAGTTTGGCGTGTGGTTAGCGGACGAATGAAAAGTTTGAAACGTGGCTCGTGCGCCGTGCTTCTCCGCCGCGCCGCGTGGATCACAACTGATAGGGACACTGTCTCACTCCGCCCGTAGACCTATTTAATAGCGCTTTGGGGGTGAATCTGTGTTTTGGTGTTGAGTTTTAAAGGTTAAAAAGGGTTCATTGTGACTTATGAAGGAGCCATTCTTAACATCCCGCCCGCCTGCATATCACGAGTCACCGCTGTAATGTGTTCGCTTGTAGCCCTCGAAGGTTAACTCGACTTTCGCCTTGTTTTTCTGCTCGACGGTGTGTTAACGAACCGTGTTAAATAAGGTTTGTTTATGCTCGACATGTTATAAACTAGTTTTATTTGGTTTCGGCTAGGTTCCCGCTATCATCAAAATATTACAACGGCACAGGAGCTTGTTGTTGTTCTGTTTAAAGTAACTTTTAGCCTATTTGTCATTTTAGCTTAAACGTCCAGCTAGCTATCCGCGAAAAATAACAAACTATCATGTTCCTGGAAATGATTTTAGTCGACCTTTTACTGAATTAATACGCGTTGCTCCGATGGATGTATAATTTATAGTGTATCCCAAATACCTCAATATACTCAAATTCCGGCAAGGTTATAAGTAGTAAAATTATGATAATATTCAACGTGTAACGTGTTTAAACAGTGGTGGTGTTTACGGGCTGGATCTTCTCTCCTTGGACAGCACCCATGTCCAACTGCGAAGCCCGGACTAAATTCGCATCTGTGAGCAACAAAACACCGCAACCCCCGCTGATTAATGATCCTTGCTTTTGCAACCTTATTTATTTTTAACTCCGTTTGATATTTATATTTGATGTGCCTCCTGTATTTATGGTGTATTGGTTTACAGGGCGGCTCGTAGTCTTAAATGCTGGTTTAGGAAAACAGCATGGCTAATATGGAAAGATAGAAAAACTAAAACATTTCCCGCAGAGCCGTGTTTCCATCCCGAGATCGCAGGGTTTTCTTCTGGCCGGAGCAAAGCGAGCGACTGGCCGCTTTCCTCTGGTTGTGCCTCCCCGAGAAGCGAAGCCCCGGAGTGGCTGCGCTGCTTGCTGCGCAGCGCGGGGCGGAGCGCTGCTATTCGCTCCAACATTAGATCAAAATATTGTAGATTTAAGTTCAAACTGCATTAGGAGCTGTTTAGTTACACTATGTGAGACTCGTATAATTTTACAGGCGACGAGCTAACAGCCAACGTTGAGTTTTTGAAGTGGTTTTCCAAACTGCGTCATTGCACTTATGGGCCGTCGGTTTGCTGAAAAGGGGAAAAATCCCCAAACCACATCTTCTCAACACTTTACCCACTCTGCCCTGAGATTGTTTATCTAGGAGATTTTTCTCGTTTTTTATGTTATAGATCAGCAGGATGGCTGAACATGAGCTTGGATCGCCTGGGGAACTAAAGACAATATTATAGCCAGAATTGGCTCACTCGGAATAACCTGCCTGTCCGAACGGACTATTTCTTTTACCAACTTTCCCCGCTGTGGATAATGGATGGCAGAGATTTTGGACCTCCTCGATCTGTCCACTTACCACCCCCGTTGTTGGCGGGGCTCGCAGTGGAGCCTCACCGACTCGGGGCAGCAGCAGCAGCCGGGAGGATCCCTCCCTCGCCCGGTCACTTGGGCGCGACTCACCCGCCGCCTCTCCACTCCGGAAAATTCTTGCCATCGGCCATCAACCTTCATCCACACCACAGTAAGTATAATGCTATCTTGCTTCAGTGTTAAAATGGGACTCCCCTGCATGCACCCGTTAATCGGATATTAACTTGTAATAACGCTGCACATTTAATGTCCGCACGGTGTTCTGTAGGAAATGCAGCTTTCGTAAGGAGGAGTGGCACTTGCAAAGCGTTGACAAGTTTCAGATGCCAAAGTATGGCATCGTGTTTAAGATTCCCATGGCTGCGATAGGCACAAAATGACTTGTCAGTTTGCAACACACACCGTTACTGCAGCAGTGTGCAGGTCACGGTGCAGTCATTTGGCTTGCATTGCGTACGGACCATTACATCGTCATCCCTTGAAGAGCAAATGCTGTTGTTATTCTGTTTGTGATATTAGAAGGATGTCAGAGATGTCGCATCTTACTCTGGTGGCTGAAAGTGTTTGTGCAAAATTCGAGAAATGTGGCGGTCAAATTTTCTGTATCAGAAGTCCTAAGATTTGGCAAATGGCTGATGCTCCCTCAATTGTAGCAACGCAATCTGAGACGAGAAACCGAGAGTACTGCATGCATTTGGTGGATAAAGGGAGGGGTTGTGTGAACCAATCAGAGGCTTCTTAAAACACCCCCCCTCCTCCTCCCCCGTGTTTGTTTACATCACCCTCTACCTGTTCAGTGTGTGAGTGTTCTTGTAGGTCATCTACAGTTATTATATCTTATTCCCTGCTGCACATTTTACTTGAACTGTAATGTAATTTTCTTGCTTTAAGAAATGGAAGCTTTTATAAAAATGTGTGCAAAAAAACATTATTGGTTTGTGGTCAGAACGTGGCCCTCTAGGTTCAAAACACGTGTGAAGGAAAGGTAGCGCTGCTGTGCTTTTTTTTTGGAAAATGGAAATTATGACAAATGCTGTCATTGTGTTACTTGCCTCCCCTTGCAGACAAAGATACAATATCAGGTCCTCTGGTTTCTTGTCAGAGGTAAACCCCAGAGATTATATTCCAGTTGTGTTTTCTGCCCTCATCATGGAACGGGGGTTCAATGCAGTACCTTCATTCCAGAGCACAAGGTACTACAGGTCCGGTAAAGCGAGGCAGAGCTCTCTGACAAAGCGTTAATGTCACATTGGCAGAGCTCACACACTCAACCCAGCCAGGCGGGCACATGAAAAGCTGTCAGAGATTAAATTAACTCTGGCAGCAGGGAGTGTGATAGTGATTGATAGATGTGTACTGTGGCAAATCTCACATCTCTCATTTGTTGCAGGTAATCTCTAGTTTTTCCAGAATAACAGTGGCATTTTTTTCAAATGTTGTATGGATTCATTGGGAACTGTGCAAATACCAATTGATGTTAAAATGTCTTTAGAGGAGCTCCTTGATTTGTAATGATTTCCCCCTCCTCTGGCACTCAAACAAGTTTAAAATGGCTTGTGGTGTGTGCATGTGCCCACTTGCTTGTGTGGAACAACTTGAGGTGTATTGGGGGTGGGGGGTGGGAAATGAAGTAGGACTGACCCAACCAATGTTCCATCCCAGACTGGCAGTTTAAACACTCCTTTTAAAAACGGGATGTGTTTTATTCTGCCCACACGATGACCTTCTCACTTGCTGGCTCTCATCTCCCCTACGCACATTCCCCAGCCTACACACCACTGTATGATACAGGTCGTTTAGCTTTATGGCGCACTTCAATATCAAATCCCCTCACATTATGTTACCCAAACCTGATTGAGAAATAATTCCCAAGCTTGTAATAACACTCCCCCAGACTGGCTACATGAAAATTACTGGGTAATTGCAAATGTTCACAATGTTCCCTTTTTAATTGCAATAAACAGCGTGAATCCAGTACTCAAGGACCCATTAGGCAATCAAAGGAGCCAAGGTCGACCTGCTACTGTTTGTCTCATGGAATTCAACACATTTTTTTGCACTGTTGTTTTAAGCTGTGCTCCTGATAGTAGGTTTGAATGTTTATTGCTGCCTAGACAACCTGGTTTCCCAGGAGTTGGACTACTTTGTTTAGTTCTGTTTAAGAGGCTTTCCAACTGACTTTCACAGCTTCAGTTCAGAGGATTTCAGCTTAAACACTTTCCTTGACATTTGAGAATATTTTACAAAAAAATACTTCTTTAGAGAGGTCAGCAATCTTTGTAACTCATTTGTATTTATTCACACATATTGTATTTAAATAGGAGGAGGGCTTAGTTGCTATTCATAAATGTAAAATGTCTCTAATTCATTCTCAGTCTACTGGTAGTCTCCCGGAGCTTCCATCACCAGATTGAGGCCATCTGTCCCCATCTCTTCCCTCTTGCATCTGAGAGCAGCAGGTGTAGGATCGCTGAAATATAACTGACCGCAATTCTTGTTTTGTTGCCATAGTCTTAAAGTTGGAGGCAGTTATCGAACCGTTTTGTGAACTGAGAATTAAGGTAGAGGTGACAAAAATGCTTCTCCTCATTTGAGCAAGATTTTTGGCACTGCATTTCCTAGACATCAGTTGACAGCCAAATGGTGTGTGACATCTTATTTCCTCCTGAACAGTCAAAGTAATGCTGCTGCAGCTCCTGGAATCATGTGCACATCTGTTAAGTGGCATCATTTTGTGGTGGTCGGTAACATAAACTGTAGATGCATGCATAAACTTGCTGTTAAATCAATTGGCCATTTTGGTTGAGGATTACTTTAATTGCATGGAACGACCTTCCAAGTTTAGAAGAAGCATTTGAGGCATGTTTAACAAGACAAGAATATAATCGAAGGGTGGTGTCCTTCATCTGTTAGCGTGATCTTTTGTGCCTCACATACACAGTTTTCATGTTCACAAAGGAGCAGATGAAGATGGGAGTGAGTCGCAAATAGAGGGTGTTCAGAGAAGGGAGGTCAATAGATGGCAATGAAAACAACTCACACACACAAATGGTGAAGGATATCTAAATCGGCACTATCCCCAAGGTGGAAGGCAGTGTTTTGTTTTGAGAGGATAAGCACTGAGGTAGTTGTTTTTGTGTTGGAGAGGACTGAAGTGTGTATAAGAGTAGTAGCATGTGATTGTGCTTAGTGCTGTTAGGGCTGGGGTTTCCCCCTGGGACTTGCTGCAGAAAGAAAGGAAGAGATTTATCCTGACCACAATACATTCATACATGGTTAGATAAATGTGGTAGCCCTTCAAATCTTCTCTTTTACACTCACACACAGGTGTGAGTATAATTCATGCAGCTTGCGGGGCAGGCCAGGGCTGTCTTGGCCGATACCAATTTGTCTTCCATGGTGCTTGGTTAGTGTGTCTGTTTATGTTAATATTAATGTGGTGAGTGTCTGTTTATGTGTATCCAAGATACAGTCGTGTGTGTGTGTGTGTGTGTGTGTGTGTGTGTGTGTGTGTGTGTGAAAGAGAGTGTGAGTGAGACAGAAAGAGAGAGAGAGAGAGAGAGCGCGCAAGAGAGAAGACGTGGCTTAGACACGTCACCCTCTCAGATTAATTGAATCCTTCAGGAGAGAAAACAGGCTTCTTAAGAGAAAGCACAAGGCACTGCTGCCCTGCTACAATAAACCTGTCAAAGACAGACAAACGGCACACACACAAGCAAAGAACACACACAACTGTCAAACACAAGAGTGATAGGCTGGTGTGTGTATGTGGGAAAATAAGCGTGCTGCGGCATGTTCGAATACCCTAAGCATTAGCTAACTTGTACACTTTGCCAGAACCCTCCCTTTAACACAAACAACAGACTCGAACACGAAAAGGTCACATGCTGCATTATGTCTGCATGTCAAGTCTCTGCATGTCCCATTACATAAGGAAATATGCTCTATGATGTTCCTCCCAGGACACTTGGGGGAAACTCACAATTTTTTAGAGGGTTTGATGGGCTAGAAAAATCAAATACAACTTTGGGTAATATAGCTGAAAGTTAATCCTGATAAAATGTTTTATTTTAATCAATGGATCCTTTTTAATGACCTATTTTTAAGGAGTTCCAAGAAAAAAATTTGATTGTAACTACTTGGGTTAGAAGACATTGGAGAAGAACAGGACTCCTTCTCATCTGCAGAAGGTAATGTTATTTTGTTCGATGGATGTGTCATATCTAGGTCAGTTCACACACCCTGGGCAAGGATGTGAACCATAAACTTTGCCCTTACCTAATAATGTTAGCACCACAATGATTAAACCACTAGCACTGGGTCAGTGTTCAAAATTACCCTCATTACTTAAAGACAGGGAATGTATATTACTGTTACACCTTGCAATTTCTGTTACGATACACAGAGATGGAATGGTGGACATGCACCTTTGATTGGCAGTGAACATAGTAACAGAGCTGAATCAGTGTCCATGTGAACAGGACAGTTGGAATAAATTAACAGCTCACCAAAAACACAAACACTGCTGAGTTGATACATCACACCTCTGTCTCCAGGATGCTGTATAAATCCACATGCTAGGGCAGCATCACGTAAGTATTGTTTGGTCCTGTGCAAACAAGCAAAACAGCAGGGTCATTTTAATGGAAATATTCTGGAATCTCTTTGTGAAAGTGACCAATGAAATGAGCAATGCTGCTCACAGGGCAGGGTTTCCGCTATTTGGGCCTTACCATAGCTTGTCATTTGGGATATATTGTTGAAAATTATCCCCCTATTTAAAGTTTTACAGAAGAGAGGTATTTTTAGAACATTTCCATGTTAGTCTTAACTCTGATTGAGAAAAATTAAGTTACATGATTGGAACAATGTGTTTGCAATTTGTATGGCTCTCAACTCCTTAAGGATGTGTTCCCATTTCGCTTGTGGCCAAATAATGTCTTGTTGCAGTATTGTAATTGCACCATTTATATAATTATCGTAGTAGTACAATGCCGATGATAGATTTAAAATGTTAGGTGATAGGTTTTGAATTACAGCAGGTTGCAAAGTTTGTTCCCAGGGGAAGCCTCGGTTAATCTCATCTTAGTTGAGCTTTATTTGCTTTATTTATTTTAGCTTTATTATTTTCATCACACAGATCAAATCATTGTCTGTCTGTCAGTCAGTATCCTGCTGGTTTGAATGGAGCATGTTAAGACTTTTCCTACACACGTCACTATCTTTGTCACACAATTTCTCTTCATTGCACATGTGTGACCATTGCAGCTGTGCGTGCCGTTCTGTGTGTGTGTGTGTGTGTGTGTGTGTGTGTGTGCGTGTGTGTGTACGTGTGCATGGCAGTGTGCATGTGTGTTCACGTTCGTTCGTATCTCCTGGTCAAAATAACACCTGCCATCTTCACAGGAGATTCCTGAGTGCCATGGCTCAACACAGCAAGGCTCAAATACACACAAGATGTGTATGTAACCAACTGTCGCAGAAATTTTGGCACAAAATTGTTGAAAGTACCTCTGATTAAGTGTGTCTTCTACCATTTGAATCGATTTGCCATATCAAAGACCCACGTCTAAGGTGTTATATGTCCCTGACTGTTCTTACATTATTTGGGTGGGATTTTGTGAATCATAATTTATCAGTTAAACTAAACATTGCAAAGTGTGACAATTTTTTTTAAACCTATAAACTATTTCTCACAATGTTTATTTAAAGGAAGTTATAAAGAAACATGACATTACTGCCATGCTGTGCCGCTAATTTGACTGCACAGCATGGGGACTGTAAGATATTTCTAGGACACTGAACTGGTGATTTATCAAATATACTTTTTTCCCTGCAAATATCTAATATATCTGCATGCTTTGCAAATTATGTGTGAAGATGCAGCAATCAGGAACTGGTTGTTTATTGACCATGACTGGAGAATCTGTCTGAGCCTGTGAAGGTCTAATTTATTAGCAGAGACAGCCTTTTATGCATAACAGTAGCACTGCAGCCACACACTAGCATGTCCTTCGTGTGATAAGGAATACTTACATTTTACAACTGGCAAATTTTTTCAGTCCAAATTAAGCAACAGGGAAGCAACCAGGAAACAAACTTAATCACTTACTGGACTATTGGAGGATGCTAGTAAAGTGACATGAGCAATTCCTGCTGCGGTTTTCATTTTTAATTGAATGCTTATAACCTGATATAGATTTTTATTGTTTACTTAGAATGGAATTATTCAGTGCAAATAAAAGACATGGTGTGTTCTATTGTTCTGTTATGCTTTGTTTTGAGATTTATTGTGTCATAGAACCTATATCGCTATGATGAATTTTTTTTTTAAAAGCGTTTGTCATTTTTGCAATATGTCTTGGTAAGTCTGAAATCAGAATCAGTCATTGAAACTGCATTCTGTTTTTCAACAAGAGGTCATTCAGAGTATTTACCTTTACCAAGGCAAACCAAACCCAAAGAAAAACAAGCTGTCACTTCTGGTTACTTCCGGCTGACTTCCTGTAAAGACTAGGCTGGGACTACCATCCAACATGAAGGTTGGAAAAGATCTGACTATTTGAATCCGGTTACAAAAGTTTCCTATTCAATGACCAAATATCAGAATTAGCCGCCTCAGCACAGTAACACCATTTAACTAAAACTCATAGTAATGCAATGTGATGTTTTAAGGTATTGCTCACTAAGTTTGAGATGAGTTTGGTCAACCAGCAAGAGTACATCAAGCAAAAAAACAACAACAACAACTTTTTATTTCCTGTTGTCACCAGGGTGGTGCTATGACTATTTTGGCTCAAAGTATAGTGGGTTCTCCTTTGGTCCATACTCCTAACTCTCCATCAAGCTTTGGGAAAAATGTGTTGCATAGTTTTTACATGATCCTGCTGACAAACATCACAAACAACATAACCTCCATGGTGGCAGTGATTAAAAAGGACTGCAAAGAATGTGTAACGCTTACAAAAGGAAGTTTGTCATGTTGTGAAAGGAAGTTGTCGTTGAGCAGAGACATTTTTAATTCATATGTTAAACTGGAGTCACAGTCTGTTTCCTTTAAAAACAGAATGCAGCAAAACAAGACTTGTACATTTTGAAATCGTTAACCCACACACTTCAAACCACATGCTTGCAGCATGAATAACTGTGCTCACACACAAAGACGGATATGCGCTGTCAAACATGCATGCAAATCCTGCACATCCATTGCCAGTGTGTGAGTGCCTCTTTTCCTACTTTACAGGCAGGATTAATGGTTACCAGTGTCAGTGTGCCAGTTAGCTGCGGTTGAGACGAAGAGCACAGCAGAGTTTTACGGTTTGAATGTTTTTTCTTGCAGGGAATAAAAACCAGAGATCAATAGAGATTCCCCCCTAGCTAACCCTGCTCTGAGTACCACTGATGGATAACAGATGGGTTCACAGAGAGTGTGTGTGTGTGTGTGGGGGGGGGGGGGGGGGGGGGCATGCATTTATAGAAAAGAGACTTGTATTTTTGGTGTTTTTGGGCATGTTCCAGTATTGTTGTTTTTGATTTTGTTCAGTCCGTCTTCGATCAGTTACAAATCAAGACTTTTTTTCTGCAGTTTGATTTCACAGGTTTTCATGGGCGGATGAGTTTGTGTGTCAGATTTGTAGCAGCATCTTTATCAGAATTGATCAGCGACAATAAGCTCTCTCTTATATTGATAATTCAGGATATATTTGGTATGGATCTGAAAATGGAGGCTCAGAATGTGTTGGAAGTCAGAGACCATGTTTCTTGGCAACTGGTGTATTCCTATATGCCATTCTAACTGTCTTGTGAAGTGGGAGCCAAAAGAAGGATGAGGTTGTGAAGGGAGAGCCAGAGGAAGGAAAGAAAGGGCAGAGAGAAAGAGAGAGAGAGGTAATGAGAGTAATTCCAAAACATTTAAAGAAACATTTCCCTCCAAGCTACCATTTGGATGTTGTTTCTGGAACGAGGAGCACAAATGTTTTCCCTTGTACTAGCCCTCCCTCCTCTTCCTCCCTAGACTGTTGAGGAAGGGGAAAAGGGGAGTGTGTGTGTGTGTGTGTGTGTGTGTGTGTGTGTGTGTGTGTGTGTGTGTGTGTGTGTGTCTCTGTAGTCTGCACACATGGATGAAGGGCCTGTAGGCGGCTGAGTGATGCTGAGATTGATTCAGACTCTAGTGGTGGTGTGTGTATGTTAGAGAGACCCTGGTGTTTGGCCTGAGGGAATGGAATCTGCTGACATCTTATCAGGACTTTAGCATCCTTGACAGGTGATGGTTCTACCCTGTGTCTGTGTGTGATGTGTGTCTATTGCAGGGGTTTATTTTTACAGGTAAAGATTAGAAGGCCGGTCATCTTGTTAAACATATATGCATGTATCTTGACACACATCAACACACTAGAGTGTAAGGTGGAAAGGAGGCAGTAAAATAGATTATTATGTTAGTTGGTGATTATATTATAGTGTTTAAATTACAAAAATGTGTGTATATGTATATACATGATGAAATACTAATCACATTGTATTATGTAATGAATCTTTGATCATGTAGTAACATTGTCATATAATCTTTGATAAAATGGATATGATTTATAAAAGCCTAATTAAGATACATATGGTCATGTTGCGATTATACAACAGAACTGAAAAAATTAGATATTTAAACAAAATGAATGGATTTGTGGAGTAATATGCTCTTAAAATTTGTGCTTGTGTTACATGTGATTTAAACCTGTCCTCAGGAGAAAGCTATGTAATGAAACTTTAAACTATTTTAGTAAGTAGGCCTACCATTGATAATAACTAATCAACAAGGATGTCATCCAGCACTGTTGAAGTTGCCAACATGAGCTAATGTTGTCAAGAGATTGTGGCATCTCCATAACTTAGTGAAAGCCTCAGACAAACACAGAAATTTTGAGCTCAACTATGTTGTAATGAAGAGGTTTGCTGAATTTTTTCTTCCCCACAGACAGGCTTAGCCACTCATCCCTGAGCAAAGTAGCGCTGTGTTGTGTCATGTATCGTACAGTTCAACAGAGAAGTAATATTTGAGAAATACAATGGGGAGAAAGTCTTGTTGTGTTTGGAAGAACTACAAGGTAACAATAGAGAGTGTGTGTGTGTGTGTGTGTGTGTGTGTGAGTGTGAGTGAGATTCCTCCACAGTCTCAGTTTAATCCACTTGGTAACTGGTATGTCTGTTTTATGGGCTTTTATAAGATGTATTGGAGAAAATGAAAATATGCGTTTTGATGTTGAGGCTGCTTCAGGAGGTTGATTACTTACTGAAGAAGGCTTGAGCCCAAAACGCACATTGTTTTTTAATGTTCTATTTTTAGAACCTATCATTTTAATAAAGGCTTTTTAACCATTTCTTAAAATGGGTGCCCTGGTCCTTTGCTGTTTTTACAGCTCTAAGTCTTCTTGACCAATCAAATTCATCATTCAGAGCTACCTGTGGACAGGGTGTGTTTAACTGTTATTGCTGCCGCTGAAATCAAACCCCAAATAATTTATGTTGGCATTGTTTCTGCAATAGTCTCTGCACTTATCTCTCTACATCTTGGTTTTCATTGTCAGCCTTCACTGCAGCCCTCGACTCAGGTTACCTTCAACCTTTACCTGCTTTCTTTCACATATTTACAGGCCATGCAGTGCAGTGACATGCAGGTGTATCATCGAGTTAATTCCATAAGGAGCAAAGTGCTGTCCAAGAATAAGCCATTATTTCTGGTAGGGGTAAGGACAGACTAACAGGGCTGGGTACTGAAAGGTGGTCATTTTTGGCACTGAACAAATCACTTTGGGACTATGGAGGACCAAAACATGTTAAAGTACTTTGTTCCAACTTTTGGTACAAAGTAATCTCATCAGGGTGCACAGCGTTTTCTCTGCCTCTGCTGTTTTGGGAGTAGGGCAAACATTTACACACATGCACGCACTCAGAGCAACCGCTGTGATTTGACCAAAACTATACTTGTTAATGCGGTAAAACCATCACCAGTAAAAAGCCAAAACACACATGCAGAAATGTGATATTTCTACCTGCTTTGTTCAGTGTCTCCTGACATACGTACACGGTGATAGTCAAATTGTATGTCCTGGTAAAATGAAAACTGTCCATCACTGTACACTCTCATTCAGAGAGTGAGTGAGGTCCGGATCCTACCTGGTCAGCAGAGGAGAGAGCAAAGAGTAGCTGCCTCCTTTTGTCAGACAGGGTAGCTTAAATTGTTTAGCTGGTTTGTTTCATAAATGCTATTTTTGCCAGTCTGTATTAAGAGTATTTAAGAGGATAAGATTTTAAGTTAATTTTGTGTTTTAAGGAATGATTGCCCTCAGCTGTTCAATAATTGAATTTTTTTTAGCAAGCTTGGTGGACCAGGGTCGTCTATGGTTGATTGTAGCCCTAGAGGTTTTGTGACACATGACATGGAGTAACACCATAGAAGGACTGCACACAGTTATACAGTGAAATAAGATTGTTCCATTTTAAATCGAATTTAACAAAAGTACCGTTATAAAACAAGAGAAGTGGTTTTTTGACTCTCTTAAAAATATTTCAGATGATAAAGGACCAAGATGGAGACACCAACGTGATCTGTTAAATGAGATGCAGTCATTAAACCTCCCTACTTTTTAGCAAAACAACTGAATTTACAGTCTTGTTATTGTGACGATCTTCTCAACTGAATACTGAAATCAGACCCAGGTTCTCATGGCGTGATGGAATAGCATTGACTGTGATTCTGACTAATTACAACAGTTTGTTTGGTTGTGCTCTAGAAAGATCCACAAGGCAGCCGCTTCTCTGTTGTATTTCTGACAAAGCAGCTGTTTAATGAGTGTTGGTTATTATTACTGGTAACCATGGGAGACAGAAATCTTTAAAGAGTGACAGTATTAGGAGATAACAGCGAGGTAATGGCTCACTGATAATAAGCACTTCTGTGTCTCTGCTGTAATAAATAATAGATGGCACTAACTCCTATAGTAAGTTGTCCATGGTCTATGCTGATTGGAGGGATATGCTCTCCAGCAGGGTTAACAGACTGAGACAAACTGAAGGTTAATCACAGGCTGTGTGTTTTGTGTGTGTATGCTTCACGTGTGTGTTTATCTAAAATGTGTGTGTGTGTATGTTGCTCCTGGTTGCAGTCTGTTTGACTCAAAGGGCATTCACTGCAAACCCACACAGATCTGTTTGCACATGTCACTGATCACACAGTGATGCAGTGCAGCCTTTTAAATTACACAACGAGAGTGTGGACTAGTTTAGCACACACACACACACACACACACACGAATACATACTAACGGAGAGGCTGGAATTAAAGCTGTGTCTAATGGGGCTGGGTGTGGATGGATCCACCTACACATTATTATCTGAATGGAGAATAACGACACTGCATCACTTTTGTATGTGTGTGCACATGGCTCAGTTAGTGATAAATTGGAAAGCTGCTTTTTCTATTGATTTTCAAAGAGTGTGTGTATGTATGCGTGTACGTATGTGCACGCTTGTGCGCAGGCTGCTGACGGACTGTGGTTTTAATGTACTGATTTAGATGCAGGGGAAACTCAGCAAGCACAGCATGTCCCTCAGATTCCCACAGGACTAATACAGAAACACACACTCAATCCCCTCCCCCCTCACCCCTGTTCAAACTGCACCCTTTCCCCTACACACATGGATAGTTTTATCAGGGTAATGGTTGTGCGTTCAGTAATGGGCTGGGTGGGTGGATGGGGGTGGGGAGGGCACTTGAGCTAAACATGAAATCTTTTCCAGCTCTTCAAATCTGTGATTGGAAGAGGCAGTAATGGTTCAAAGGTTCACAGTTTACTAATGGTACGATCGCATGCAGCAGTGCAGCCTAATAAACACTGAGTCTGATAAAAACAATCAATAAAAGTATCGTGTTGAATTATGGAATGATTTATGAGTATTTGGTTGGATCGTCAAAGTATGTAATGCTTGAATGATGTGTACACTCCCACATCACTGTGTCCATAATGAGTAATGTGTGTAAAGATCCCCTCCACAACATTTATGAATGTAGGCAAATACTCTAATGAATACGATTGTGTTACTTTTTTAACAATTAACACATTAAATCCCTGCATGCCATCGATTCCTTCCTTAGGACTTCAAGAATTTATGAATATGCCAGTGTTTTATTGGATATCAGATGTCTCCCAGCGCACCAAGTCCATGCTCGTTGTGACCCAGAGGCTTAAAATTTCCTCATAACTGTTAATATCTGTACTGAACTTTGGATCAGGGTCAACTTCCAAAATATTTCTGAGGTCACAAATATAATATATAACATAATAATAAAATCAAATAACTTGTATTAAATTCTCAGTAGCAGTAAAGGTTCTGGTATTGAAAATATTTAAAAGACACTCAGCTAAACAGAAGGTGCACCAGTGCACATCATCTTAAGCAATAAGAGGATTTCCAAGATCATTTATCTGCTAGAACTTGTAACTTGTAAAAAACAACAAAGCAACATAAGGCATTCTTTATGTCTTTTAATGTATTCTAGGGGTGTAACGAGTCGTTTTAACAATTAATGGATTCGTATCACGATTCGTGGTTACCAATGCGATTCAAGGATTATATTGGTTCATTTAGAATGATACAATCCGAAACTATTTAGTGACTTGAAATCGATTCCTCAACTTTTTAGCCATAAATTCTACCAGTGTGACTGTAATACCTGGATACTGGACAGTGCAGGTGAAGTTTCCTAGATTCCTGTTGTTTCTTGTATGGGAATCAGGCATTAATTAACTATGGATATAAACCAGTGATGTCAGGCAATTAGAAAAAATAATCTAATTAATTACAGGATTTTTAATTCATCTAATTAATTGCATTTTAATCTCATATCTGCAAGGTCCCCAAATAAAGAATTCGAATTCTAGGACATTACAAAATTGTATTGCATGACTAATAAAATGACTACACTAAGAAGAGAAGATTTGAAATCCACATCTTTATTGGCGATTGAATAAAACCTAAGTCAGGGCATCTTAAAGCTGAGTCTCAAATAGGCACTTTGACTAGCAACGCATGTGTGCTATAATTAATCTTGCATTGATTTTCATAACGCGCTAATTTGCAGTGTAATTAATTAATCTAATGAATGCATTTAAGTGACAGCCCTAATATAAACAAATAACAAGTAAACAAGGATTAATGGCAAATGCATTCATGTTTTACTTGAATAAAGTGCAACCAACACTTCAGGTTGAATTAACAGGTGGTTAACCTTTTTTGCCCTCATTTTCAATATTCAATATATTTTCAATAAAAGTACAGTAAGTTGAACCAAAATTTCAACAGTAGGTTTACCTGCTACCTCTGCTTTTGTATTGCAGCATAAAAATAGTACAGTATTTAAAGTCAAATTTAAAATGCAACCAACATCTCTTCAGGTTGATTTAACAGTAGGATTCCATGCTACTTTTGCTTTTGTTTTGCGACATAAAAATAATACTTCTCCTCTGTCATCCGTGGTGATAACTAGTCCCAGACAAGCAGACCGAATCGAGTAACGTTTAACGCTTTTATCAGTAAAAGTACTAAAAAACACATTTGATATAAATTCTGCCATGCTTACATCTAGTGTGTTATTTCCCAGTATCGATACAGTTGACTGATTACATTTTAAAAACGATGTAAGATTGGCGATATGCCTGGAGGTCAACCTGCTGAGGACAGCTCTATGTATTTGGATCACAGGAATATAAATTGATACATTGATGTAGTAGATGAACCGTTACATCCCTAATGTTTTCAGAGTAATTTGATTTCCATAAATGTTGTCAATTCTGAAGTTCTCTACTATAAAATCAGCTGAATTTGCTTGAGTGGTTTATTGAATTAAACATCCCTAGTAAAGGTTCAGTACCTGTGAAGATGCATCTGACTTCTGAACAACGAATGAAGAACAAGACATTATACACATGCTAGTGCAGCAGTTGTACTCTTCCACTCGGACAATTGTAACATCCTTTTGGCTTGGCTTCTCACCTCTTCATCATACCTTTACAGCTCATTGGAAATGCGTCTGTCCCTGATCTTCAACCAAACCCAAATTCTTGCACGTTACTCACCTCTTCTGATCCCCCTGGCTTCCCTTCTCTGCAGGGATAAAATTCAAGATGCTGTTTGTCACCTATAGGCTATTATCATGCTGATTCCCAGTTGAGAAAGCCCCATCCATGATTCACCACATAGTTCCTCTCCTGTTGGGCTGACTATGGTTTTTAGTTAAATTAACTGCCCCTTTTTTTTCATTGGTGTGTGGTCCGTCTCTGGTCTGTCTTGTTGAAATGGCATGTATGGTGCCTCAGTAATAATGTAATTACCAGAGACTGCTTTAGCAAAGAAACATCAGCATGCATCGATTTTACAACACACACACACACACACACACACACACACACACACAGCTAAACACCAAAGTGGCACAATGGACAATGTATATTGATTGGCTTTGTCATTTATTAGTTTGGTAGATGTGGTTATGGACTGACAACCTTCATTCATTTTCCAAGGTGATGCCTTCCCAGCTGGTTCCAGTCCCTTCCTGTCAGGATATCCAGGCCCCTCCCCCTTGACTTCTGACCCTACATTCAGATCAACCAATCCCAGTGGTCTACAGATGGCTCAGCTCTGGGCATCACATGCTCATGAAGGTACTTCGTTTGCTCACCATTTCATAAATCATAACTTAAAAGGGACACCATATTTTCCAGGACATTTCTCTGAGTCCTCTTCCATCCAATGCCCAGGAGGCGTGTTCCTCTTCTGCTTCTCATTGCTTACACCAGTGGGATGCTGTTCCATTTCTGTCCCTGTGCTGCTAGCTGTGCTCTTGGCTCTGTACTAAATGTGTCTCGCTTCCTCTGTCCCTTACTTTCACCTGCCAAGCTGTACTGTAATCTGTCTTCCTCTCCCTTGTTCTTTTTTTGATCCTCCTGTCCAATATGCACTTTCTCTCTCCTGCCCCAGTTTTCAGCATCTCTCTTCTGACCTAACTTACCAACACACACACACACACACACACACACACACACACACACACCACAAAGGCATATGTGTTTTTGTCCTCTCCCTTTGTCCTCTGTCCTCTTTCTCTTAAGGCCTGTTCAGTAAGTGATTGAATGCCTGTTCCTTCCTTATTCCCTCACCTCCCTTTGTGTCCCCTGATCAAATCTCACTAGAGTGGAAGGTCAGATAGAACGAAACGCATCCCGCTGTGAATTTTACTGAGGTAAAGGGAGAAGGACGAATGGATCCATTTAGGTTTCATTTAAAAACTGATTGCATCGCCTGTGTGACACAAATCTTGTTCAGTGCTTTCAAACACTGCAAATCAGATCACAGGTAATTAGATGGTTTTCAGACCTGATCTTACTTTCTTTTGGGTAAGGAAGGACAGGTGAAGTGGAGAGACACTAACACACAAGTGACCCTGAGATTATGATAGATAATTGTTTTCTCGTGAGTAAAGAGCATGTAGCTCTTGACATTAGAGGTGTGAATCTTCACTGGCCTCAAGATTTGATTAGACTACAACTCGCATGTCAACAACACGTGAAACACCATTGATTGTCAATATATTGCAACTTCAATTTTATGTGTTACTAATACCTTTTTATTTATAGCTTAACTTCATAACTCTTTAATAGAAATATTTATTCCTCACGTCTATAATGACAAAGTGCCTTAAAGTCTTGACATTTGATACTCAGCCTGGCTGGAGCCTATCCCAGCTGACATTGGGGGAAAGGCGGGGTTCACCATGGATGGGTCACCAGTCCATCACAAGGCCATCAGGAGCAATTAAGGGTTCAGTATCTTGCTCAAGGATACGTCTACATGGTCACCGAGGGAAGTGAGGATTGAACCAGCGAGCCTTCAGTTGCTTGACGGCCACTCTACCTCTGAGCCATGCTTTCCCCCCTCAGCCTTACAAAACTTGATAAATCAGAACTCCTTTTTTATTTAGAATATGCTTTTAATATGCTGACTGCAAAGTCTATATTCTTAAAAGGTATAGTGTCACAAAGGTTATTATTTACCTATTAGAATAATGAGTTTCAAGATGGTATAGATGCTGCTCTGTCATCAAAATTAAGTTTCAAAATTGTGTCACTTGTTGTGATCATTTGGCAGCCTGAGAGAGCCCGAACGTGTGTGCAGCTCTTAGTTTTGTAGGTGTACATGGGTCTGATGCAACTCGTGTTGATTTCTGAATTATGCTTTTTTGGATTTTTGCTTTTGTTGATGTTCTTCGTATGTGAATTGGGTAGGTAGTGAACTGAATTGGCTTTTAGGGATAATATCATCTGAGCATGAGGTCGTTCCCTCAACATTATGTTATTAACTAATACTTAAATTTTGACATTTGTTAATGTATTCAGAGTCCTCGACATCTGCATTGGGATATCCCTTCGAGGTGAGAAATATCCACACTTTGTCTGACTTAGTATTCAGCCACATAAGCGGGCAGGGATAAAAGATAGATGAACTTTCGACACTTGACTTTAAAAGTTAAGCCTGAATTTCGACTTAGTATCCTATGCTGAAGAGGCTAAAAACCCCCTTTGACTAAAGAGCCCGTAGACCTGTGTTGCTCAGATATGAATAGGATCCTTCACGGCCTAACAGAGCTTCTTAATACCTGGTGGCTGGCTTTACTGGCTGCTAAAGTTACTGAAAGCTAGAAATGTTTCCAGGCAGCAGCTAAGAGGCAGACTTTGGATATGCCTGGGATGCACCATAGCTGCACAGGAACCCCGTATCAAAGCTGTGAGAGATCAAGGTTAGCGGTTTTCTGTGGTTAAAGGAGCTTTGCAAGAAAGCTATCCCACATGCCTTTACTTGCCTCACATCCCTCCTCTTATATTTCTGTCTCTCCATGCCTTTCTTCAACCACTGACACCAACGCCCGCCTTGCTCAGCTTCTCCATTTCTCCTCTCAAAACAGAAAGATTTATATTTCGGCTCTGCAGCTTGGTGCGTCGTTTTGGAATGGCAGCGGCATCTTTGAGATGTCTTGGAATGGCTGGAGTGTGGCAACTGGGAATGTCTCGCCCTCTGTGGGTGGTGCATTGACACTAGCCAGTATTGGAGTTACAGCTAGCTTAGTCCTAACACAGAAATCTTGAGCAGGTGTGAAGCTTTGTCTATAATAAGATCTGGTCGCTGAGAGCAGCAGCTGGCTGTCAGGCAGACTCTTGCCCAACAACAACCACAAGCCCATGAATGAAACCAATGAATGTAGGTAGGAGGTACAGTAGAAGTAACTGTAACAGGCAAAAAGAAAATCAGTCTGACACGGTTTGGAAGTGGTTTGATCTGGGTTGCACATAGTCATATAATTTGACTAGTGTGCAGGTCGAGAAAGTTTTCCTGTACTGGTGGATAAAGTGTTGTACATACCACTCAGTATAAAGTAAAACAAATACTCTGAGTTCAAAACTTGAAACAGAAATTGGTTATTGAAATTATTGCTGATAGTTTCAGCTTAAATTCTAGATACTAGATGCCATCAGCTTTTAATATTCCAGTGCTGCATGTCCTGAGAGTTGTCCAAATTCTGCATATGGTACCGATAAAATTCAAGGAGCCATTATTTTTATATGACAGGAAAAGGTGTTGAAACAGTGGTGTGATGTAATCTCATTCTATATGGCCTGTGTTTGTGTCTTCAGGTTACCCTCCTCTGCCAGGCAGTCTGTACTCCAGCCCGTACTTGTCCCTGGGGCACCTGGACCCATCCTCGCTCTCCCAGCACCCCCTCTACGACTCTCATAAAGGTCAGCCGCCTTCTGTGGAGACGTGTCAGTATTTTAGATTCTGTCATATCCTGGGAAGTTCATCTCTCACTCAGTCGCCTGTTTCAACAGTTTGTGTTGTATCAATGTAGTTCTTAAGTGTTTCTTGAATTGCTTGCTTTATGTGTTTTAGAGAGCTTCTATCTGCCAGCCTCTATAAGTCAGTCGCCTCTCCACCCTCCATCTGCTCCTCCGACCTCCCTGTCCAGCCCCACGCCTCCTCAAAGGACGTCCCGAGACGGAGGCAGGGAGAGGCACTACCGTGGAGAGAGGGAGAGAGAGCGGGACAGAGAGGAACATCGGCCACATAGCGTGGTGGACCTGACGCAGGATGGGAGGAGTGAGGAGGACCGCCGCATGAGGAGCAGCGATAGGGAGCGAGAGAAAGAGAGGGAGCGAGACGCAGATAGAGATGGTTGGCCGTTCCATCCTCATCACCACCAGCAGAAATCACACTCCCAGCCTTCCACAGTGGAGTCCAGGTCCAGACCATCACCCACACAGCCCTGCTTCCCTCTAGGTGGGGGTGGTGGGGTGAACAGGCTCCTTGGAGCAGAAACTGACAGAGGGGGTCGGGAGGAGGATGGTGGCTCTCGACCCCACCATAACTCAAATAACACAAACTCATTGGCCACCACTCACTCAGACAGACAAAGGAGAAATGACTCTGTGGCCACATCAGCAGGGACCCTCCACATCTCCTATGTCCTTCCTCCAGCGCTTCAGCCCTCTGCCTCTGGTCAGCCCCACCCCCTTACACTCAGAGAGTCTATCAGAGAGCAACGAGTCAGCGCACCTACATATGTGCCTTCTGTGGAGGTTTACGACGAGCGGGCCGGGCCCATCCAAATTGCTTCCCAGGCCCGTGACAACAAACACAGAGAAAGAGGAGGGGATAGGGAACGGGACAGAGAACGAGAGCGGGACAGGGAGCGAGAACGAGAGCGGGAACGAGACAGAGAGCGGGACAGGGAAAGCTACAGATTTCCTGAGAGGAGCCTGATTGAAAATCCTCGGCTCTCCCAATCAAGCAATTCAAGCAATCAAAGAGAGGAAGGTTCTGTGATTTGTTCCAATGGGTCCGTTAGTAAACGAGGCCAAGACTCAACACACTCCTCCAGTCAATCACGGTTTAGCCCAGAAGCAAGGGACGCCTCAAAACATCCTGCTAGACTGGGCTTAGAACGGTCCGGAGTAGAGTCTAAGTGGAACACTATTAGTCCGTTGTCAAACTATGCCACCAGTCACATGGCTGCCCTCGCTGCCCAACATGGACACACACTCTCTTCTCCTCACAGCCAACCTTCACACACGCACATCTCCCATTCCCCTCACACAGCCCACCGGCCCAACAATAACTCACACTCCCATAGCCATTCCCCCCAGACACACCCCTCACAACATGGACATGGCCGTGCAGTTGAGGAGGGGAGTCAGAGACGCTACCTGGATACATCGGCTCTCTACCGACCTGGTGGGTCATTGGTTGGTGGGTCCAGTGGAGGGGAACGAGGCAGCGGGACAGCCTCAGACTCCTCAGAAGTGTCGGCCATGCAGAGTCTGATTAAATACAGTGGAAACTTTGCTGCTGACAGTGCTGGGTCCTCCAGGCACACAGCTGAGTCCCGAGGGCCCTTTGGGGGTCTGGGTTGCATAGGGATGGACAGTGAGAGGGACAGAGAGCAAGAACGAGAAAGGGAGCGAGACCGCGAAAGGCTAGTTGTTGGGTCAGGTGGTTCTGGGTCACTGAGGGTGCCTCCCCAGCTAAAGAGAGAGCAAGAACGGCCAGACAGTGCTAGGTCATTTGGCCGGGAGGGCGAGGGTGAGGTGCGCCACCCTCCGGTTGGTATTGCTGTAGCTGTTGCCCGGCAGAGAGACAGCAGCAGCACCAGTAAACAGACCAGTGGACCCTCAGATAACCAGAGACCCCTGCTGCAAACAGCCATTAAAGGTAATGATGTCTTTTATGTATGATGGATGCAACAGTTTTTAACGCCTCATAGTCACCTCAGACTTATTCCTGTGTGATGTGCTGTAAACCCTCTAGTGTCTGTAAACTGCTCTTGAACTGTCGTCATTTATGTTTATCTATTTTAATTGGCTATGGATTTGAGTCTTTTTCGGAGTTTACTAAGCTGATTGCACAAGTCATTTTATTGTGCCTGGAAAGTTAAATTAAGTGCATTTTAAACACATTTGAAACATTTGTCAATACATTTCTTCTTGCTTCTGCTTTCAACTCTTTGCTATGGCTTCCTCACAATCACACCACGGGGAACACAGATATGCTAAGTTAAAAGAACTAAGAACAAACGATTCCTCATTTTGGTTGCAATGAATATGGAGCGATACATTTTCTTGTCTATCATATTTCCTCATTGGTGTTTGATGTTGAGGTGTTTATGCATGTAATGCGATTGGAATGGTTTTCACTTAGATTCAGAATTACGTCATGGATGTATTTTGTTGTAAGGTTCCTTCTGGCAAGTCAGTAGCTTCTCTGTGCTGCATAGACATTCCTGTCATAGTGTACTCTTTTCATGCACGCCAAGGTCATTCTGCTTCCTTTCCATCCCTCTGTCTTTTGCCTTGTTTCTGCTTCTCACTCTTTTCCGTCCTCCCACTGTTCACCCTCACACTTTCTCAGCCTCTCACTCTTTTCATTTTACTTCAGTGTCTCTCTCCTTCTGAGATGGTCTTTGTAGAGGCGCTCCCTCCTTGTCCCACCTCAGGCCCCCTGCTCTTTCTCCACTCTTTTCTTCAATGTGGGCTGCCTCCACCCTCCCACCCTACCACCACCCTCTCTGCATTAAACATGTCATTACAGAGTGCTGCTAAAAGCTACAAACAAGCCTTGAATTACAATAAGACCATGGGTGCGTTGCTAAGCAATGATCAGTCTTGTGAGTGATGGACTACGTTAATGTGTGTGTGCCTGTGAAGGTGCATATGAGGAATTGTGTGTATTTATGAGATACAGTAGATGTTTTGTGATTGTGTATTAACGCGCACGTGTGCATGCATGTGTGTGTTTGTCCCTGTTGAGGGCGTTTCTTCGCTGAAGCAGAACGATTGGTCTAATAGTCCCTTGCTATGAATAAACAGCTGCGAATTGACACAGAACGCAAATAGATGGATGGGTGGAGAGACGGAGGGAAGCGGGAAGAGTCGGGAGGGTAAAGAGGAGGGATGGGCTTACGATAAGCGAGATGGACGTAGATCGATAGTTTGATAGGCTGGAAGTGAGACGTATGACAGGATTGAAAGAAGTGAAAAGGGTAGAGATAGAGGGAAGACCAGCGATAGAGGAGAGAGAGTGCTAAACGCTACTATTTTGATGCGGAGAGTATAGCATGTGGGACAGGCTCCTGTAACCTTGGTAACAGTCTTGAAACCTTTCCCGCGGAGCATGTCAGGGATTGTTAGTCTCTTGTCCCTCTACCGACAGCACACACACACACGCACGCACAAGCACATAAACACACACTTCTAGCACAGTGAATGGTTCAGCGCACTTGTATAAAACCGTTCGCTCCATCTCTGCTGCTCTGGGACCTTCAGTCAGAGTTGACAAGATGAAAGAGCATAGGGTTCACGGGTACCAGTACAAGGAGATCCTCATGTTTATTCTTTGCCCAACAGAGTGAGAGGGCTGCAGCTTTAAACTTGTCTTCTGTCAGTGATCATCCTAGTAAGAGGAGGAATGTAAAGATGGGTTTGCATACAATTAGGCAGTGGTGGTATGTGGTTCACACATCAACTGTGGCAATGAGACTAATGACTGATAACAGCTGACACTTGCTAGTGTGTGTACAGTAAGTGTGCACACACTCTGAGTAGCCTGACAATTTTCAATCATATTTGTAGCTTCTCCTCTTGTTTTGCTCACCAGTATACAGAAAGCCTCCTTTTTACCTCTCCCTCTCTTCTGCTGTCACCTATTTTTCGCCTCTAACGGACCAGCTTTCATTATGGTTTCTCTTAGACCTACAATTTGATACAGTTTTTCATAGCTCAGGATGGATATTGAGATATTAATTGGTAATGGTATGTGGTTGTGTCAGTATTGAAGTACCGATAAGATCCTTGACTAAGTGCCGCCTTTGGTATTTATGGTGTGTCACATTAATTAAATCTAAGGTAGGCGGCAATTGCCCCAAATGGTGCCGAAGCTGCTGGTGCCACACAGACATGAGTAGCACTTCAGAAGGATCCACCATAGCTTGTAACTCTCTCTGAGTGATCCTTTTTATTCCGAATGTAGCTGAAATCACAGCACAGTTGTGTGTTTGTGGGGCGAGGTTATTTAATCAAGAGTTTTAACAGCTCCAAGCTGTAGCATAAGCAAATGAGTTAGCATGTAGTGTTCTTGAACTGAGCCATGTTTAGTCGCTAGGTCTTGTCAGAAATGATCAAATATGTACCTAAGAAGAGTTTCATTGTCATTTCAAACACAAGTGCGAGCGCAGACAGTAGGAGAGAGGAGACTGATGACTTTATCAGCTTATGATCCTAAATGTTGCTGCGTTGTTGGGCTGTTTTAGTTTCCTTTGAGGCAAACTGTCGTGTCCAAGCTCTTTGTCTTGAATTGTGATCATTTGTAAACAAACATCCCTGCTGGGCTCATCCATCTTCCCCCTCCCCCACGTAAAAACACCCCTTGACAGCTGCTGTGAATTACCTGCAAAAAAATCAAAGCTTCACCTAAATCAACATGTAACAGAATTCATTTGACTAACTAAACAAGCAATCAGCCATAGTATTGTCTAGCAAGTGTGACGGCTCAGCAGTGACTTACAGTTTTCAGGTGATTAGCCAAAGCCATAGTGGATTTGTGATGTGCCAGCTTCCTTTGGCAGATCTGGCACTAGACATTTTTTTCGGGTGACCTCAGCAAATTTGAAAGTTTTTCCGTTTTGTTTTTTTTGTTTTGTTTTTTTATAAACATCATGTCTGTGTTGTGTTCTTGAAGCC
Organism: Aulostomus chinensis; assembly: GCF_037954235.1. Lineage (NCBI taxonomy): Eukaryota > Metazoa > Chordata > Actinopteri > Syngnathiformes > Aulostomidae > Aulostomus > Aulostomus chinensis. Next base: position 15,859,923 of record NC_141337.1, on the reverse strand, counting down.
TGGCTGCAGGGCGGTCATGTGTCAATGGCAGCTCATCACTGGTCACTTCAGATGAGAGTCGCGACTCATAAAACTATGAAGTTTGAGCTCTGTCTAGGAACAAGTCATGATAATCCATGCTTTGAATCATGAATAATACACATAATGTTGCACCAGTAGGATTGCCTCATTTGTTATTATCGTTGTAGCCTAATGGGGGGGGGGGGGGGGGTGACATCATCTAATACTGATTTGGGCATCGATTGCCATAGCAATGAATAAAGCCTCAAATCCCCAAAGCATTAGGGTAGCTCTATTCATGTCTGTACCAAAAATGTTGCGTGTGGTATCGTTAACAGTATCAATTAAATCCTAATGATACCCATCCCCGATCATTGCACACATTTCTTTATTTATGATGTTTTACATGTTTGTTCAGATTCAAGAAATTAATTTCTAGAATTGGGGATAATTTATTTTTTCAGATTCTGCTTTTCGATTCTGGATGTTACCTAATCCTCGCTCCTTGATGGTCAAAAAATCCAAAGAATTAGATAACTAAAATGCTTTTATTCTGTGAAGCATTAAATGTACATTCACAAAGCAGAAAGTATTTTTCACAGGGTTTTGATGTTTAGCCTTGCATGCTGCCATCTTATATCTGTGGTCATACTGTTGCTTTGGTGCATGATGTAGACAGATGCCTGCAGATAGATACCTGTGTCCTTACAGATATGCAGCTTTTTTTTCGGAAATTAAGTCACATTTTTGTAGTGTTTTTTTTTTTTTTTAATTTACTTGTTCTTTTGACAAAGGGTTTTGGTTCCTTACTTTATGATCTTATTTTTTCTTTCTTTTTGCCTGAATCCCCATGTGCTCCGTCACAGATGAGGAACGAGCTGAGGACCGTAGTCGTCATCATGAAGATAGACTGCTTGCAGGCCGGCTGGAACGAGACGAGAAAGTGCTCAGGTGAGGGGGACCTGAACACCGTTGCACACGGTGTTTCTTGTTTTTAATGCCTGCAGTTTTTGAATTTATTTATTTATTTTTTTTACCTACTTGTGCCAAATAGTCTCTTTCATCTCAAATTTGGTATCCATCGGAAATGGGGTACAAAATATCCACAATTATTCTGAAAACAGTGTAATTTTTCATTGAGCAATATGCATCCTTGAGGGATTTAAAAAAAAAAATGCCTCTTGTCTCCCAATAGAGAGTCCAAAGAGCTGGCAGAGTTCACCCAGATGCACCCTCCCCCACTTTCTACTGGCTTGACACCCAATATGATGACAACCAGCCTCATGACCCCAAACCTTATGGTGACAGGAGGGGCTGGGCGCTGGCATCCTGACCACTCAACTCTGACCTCTCACCCCTGGTTGCCCCGTCCTGGAGCCCCCCCAGTCTGGCTCTCCAGCTCGCCATACAGTATGTGGCTGGACACATGACATGATACAACACATGATATTTTGCTTATGTTTGTTGCAAAAGAATATCATAGGTTACATTGTACCACAAATAGTGAAATAATTCATAGGAAGGTAAAAACTTTTCTGTTGACTTAGATTTATGGGCACAATGTTTGAATCCCAGCGTTGTGGTGTCAAGCAATGTGTGAGCTGCCATCTCATAGGAACACAGATGTGCATTGCCAGCTATGGATAGGAACAACTCAACCATTTTCTGGTAGTTAAATGTGTGTTGTGGCCCAGTTTTCAGTTGACATCTATGTTTCACTCTCTGTCGTCCAACCTGGTGCAAAAGACAGAGTTTAACTCATTTCAACACCAGCACATGGCATGCTTGCAGAATTCTACATGTTCCTGTGTAGCGGCTTCTGATTGGCGTAGCAGAAGAGGGATGTGCTGGCTGGGGTTCTTTCAGAATCAGCAGCAGCTTCCAGGGGTCAAATGCCACAGACATTTCTGAACTTTGCAGGACATGCCGGTCTCGCTGTCCAGAAATAACAGACTATGAGCGTATTGAACACACATAAGACAACACACGCATAGGGACACACACACACAGCTCCCCAAGGGCCAGCTCTCTCTGCACCTAGAGGGAAACTTAAACAAAACCCCCACTAAAGTAGCTAACTTGAGTGTTTGCTTCTAGATATGTGTAAAGAAAACGTTAGTTGTGGCTTTGCTGGGAAATGTGTACTTCCTCTGTTCGTGTCTTTTTCCATAATATTGTTTTCCAAATTTATTTTTTATTTTATTGTATTTTTTTCTATTTTCTCCAACTCAGGCCTGGGGCCTTCATCCCTCCACCAGACCCTTCCGCCAGGCTATCCACCATCCCTGCCAGGCTCAATTCCCCCACCCTACCAGTTTGCCAGAGACCCACAATCTGGGCAGCTTATTGTCATTCCTACTGAACACCTGCCACACTATGGTATGCATGTGTGAGTGTGTATGAGAGCATGTACATATAAAAGTGAAGCGCTGTTTCTGAAAAATGGTTCTGTTGCATTTGAATGATAATAACTGAAGACAGGTGTTTATATTGATAAGTGTTGTGGTCTCTGCCTCTGGTACCACTTTAGAAGGAAACATCAGAGTAAAGGATGGATTATTGTAAAAGTAAAAATGTCCTCAGTGCCATTAAACACAATCTTGTTTCTTTATTGTCAGTATAATGATTACGACACATTGAAGAGTCTACATCTATTATGAATTTTCAAGTTCCTTGTCTTCTTCATGTTCCCCTGTCTCTTCAGGAGGTGATGTGCTCGAGCGTGGAGCCCCGGTGTGGTCGGGGGTGTACGGCACAGGCACCCCCCTGCAGCATGCTGCCCAGCTCCAGCTCCTCTCCCAGCAGCAGATGTTCCGGCAACAGGAGCTGCTCATGATTCAACAGCACACAGCGCAGGTCCTGGAGCTGCAGAGGAATGCACAGTTAGTTGTATGTGACATTTGACCATCTACACTGTATACTCTCAATACAGTCATGTAAAACAACCTGCTAGTTTATTTTCTTTTTACAAAGTTTGTAATCAGGTTTTATAAATCTGTTTGTGATGTGTTGATTTGTTTTAATGGTCACTTTGAAAGCTGTAATTTGTGGTGCTATTGACCTACTGTTGGTTATACTGAGAGGTTTTTCTTATATTTTCTAGCCCTTACTAATATGCATGGGACGAACAAAATATCTGGAACACCTGTCAGTATAAACTAGTAAAAGTTTACATTTTTCCCTCTCTGTGACTCTTAGCCCCAGTGTATTTCTGTTGTAGATTGGGGTCGTCACACTAACCACCAGTGAAAATATCTTGTAACCTTTTTTTTCCTGTGGAACCAAAGGTACCCTTGGTGTTTGACATATTGGACAATAACAACATGTAGATAAGTTGTTGCAAGTCCAGTTGCAGCACCAGCTCTGCTTGTTTTTTGACAAGGATGCCTCTCGCTAATTTATTAATTATGTGATGTAAAAGGTGAACTAGAAAAAAGCCTGACTACAATCAGAAGGGGCCTATTGCCACCTACTGTTCCGAAAGCAGGCGTACAATATAATTTTTTTCGGTTCTTGTAAACTAGGACAACAAAAATAGTTGAAATAAAAGGTTTCTATAACTGGACTGCAATCGTGCATAAAAACCCACATAGTGTTTCCACCAGATTGCAGCATTAGTGGAAATAAATCGAATCAAAATCTGCGGTAAATACGTTACATATACATGTGTACAGCTGAAGCTGTTTGTTAATCATTTGTTTAATAAATGCTAAAAATCTGCAAGAAACTGGGTAAATTGCCATGTTTAGCTTGATTAGCTTCGCCCTGACACTACAGACAACTTTGAGCCAGTGAAATTTGGGCACAGAGGCTCATTTAGACTTGTTGGTGTTGCCACTTCACAATTAACACCATTGTAACACCAAAAACATTTTTCACAAGGTACAGCTGAAGAACACATTGAATATGCAACCACTGTACATGATGCAGGAATATGCAGCTGTGAAATCTGAACAGTTCAGGACACAACATTAGTTAAACCCTGATGCACTGTTGTTTGCATTGTACACACACAGAGCCTACAGTCTGTCACCATTCATGTCTTTCAGGAGCATTTAAAGGCCAGTGAGCACCGGTCAGACATAGAAGACAAAATAGACAAGCGGAACACCGACCCCAAACCACACCCCTGCTCAATATCTTCCCCATCTCCTTCTCCCATTTTGCATCCCCGCAAACCTCCCCCACCGTCTCGCTCGCCAACCCCGTCTACATCCTCCCTCACCCCACTGCCTCTGCTCCCCTCGTCAGTGACCACTCTTAAGTCAGAGGAAGGGAGACAGAGAGTGTTATCCCACCCTCCTACGCCCCTGCCTCACCCACCTTCCCCTCGTTCGGCTTCACCACCTCCATCGTCACCACGACGGCCTAAGCAAGAGGCGGCCGAGGACGGGGAGGCAGGAAGGAGGGAGCAGAGAGAGGGACATAAGTCAGCTGCACCATATCAAGGCATCTACTCTGGTAAGTCTAGAAAACAAAGTCTGCTGTTCATCTGGTCACATTTTCATTAATGACTGTTCTATTAAGGAATGGATCACACCTGTGTATTATAGCGTGTGGATCTACTAGTGACTCTAACGACTGTTTTTTCTCCTGATGATCATCACAGATATCCCTCCAGGTTACCCTTACCAGTCCATTACGGCTCCTTTTGGTTCGCCTTTCCCTGCATATCACATCCCAACACCAGCAACAGCAAACCCGCAAATTATCCCACCTCATCGCTCCCGTTCTCCTGCTTCGGGTGCCTCTTTGCCCTCAACCCATCTCCATTCAAGACTGCTGGAAGTAGACATTAAGCCACAAAAAGTAGAGTCCACAAAAACGGGGTCTTTCCTCAAACAGGAGCCTGACGTGGAAAAGCATCAATTGGACTTGACACCAGAACCTTTAGGTCCTCATCATGGGAGTTGCAGCCCTGTCTGTAGTAGCCACAACAGAGAAGAAGTTTCGAAGTCTCAGCCATTGCCCCTACACGTTCCTAGTCCTCCACCAGCACGAGATGACATCAGACAGGAAGAAAAGGTGGGAGGGCAGATCAAGGTGGAATTGTCATCCTACTCTTGTCAGGAACCATATTCTCCTCCACTGCAAGAAGCCGAGCCTAAAGCAGAAGTCTACAAGGACCCAGACCAAACACTGTACCAATCAACTATTACTGCTGACACAGACAGCCAGGACTCCACTCAGATGTGTGGGTCATTGGAGCAAAGCACCGTCGCTGCGCATGAATCACAACAGTCAGCCACCCCGCAGAACTCCCACACTCCTAGTCAGAAGGAAAGCATCACTGAAGTGTATCCACCTGCTGCCCTCCCTCTGCTCATCGCTTCTGAAGATCCCATGGCAGGGATGTTTGCCCTGCTGGCCGCCAGTGAGATCGCCCAGGCTAGCCCACGCATCCACATGGCCTCATCACTGACTGAACGCTCTTTGGATGCGGACTGCAGCAGCAGCACTGAACCTCTGGAGATGGTGGCACTGGAAGGGATGGCCCTCCTCAGCCAAATGGCCCAGCGAGAGATGGAGAACATCAACATGGAGCAAGGTGAGCAAGAAGTAGATTTCAGAAAATGAGGTTTGAGAATAAAAGCACATCATTAATTTTATTCTCTATTAATTTAATCCAGATTTGGCATTAGAGGGCCTTGATTGTCTTCTTGAAGCAAGCAGACAAATTCTGTTGGATGCCATAGAGAAACAGTCCCACATCGATCTGCCCCGAACGCTCGATCCCAACAAGAAGTACAGCTGGAGGCAGAGGAAGGAGGAGCCGGTAAGATTAAGAAGAATATCATGGTCATCTACGAAGGAGATTTTGGGAGTTTTCTCATTTTGTTTTCCCTTATTTGTCTGTCTGTCTTGCCTGCAGTTGTTCAGTAAAATGTCCATGGACATGTTGGATGCGGTGGAAGTGGAATATCGCATCCGCCTGGCTGAGCTGCAGAAGATGTATAAGGAGAAGCAGAGAGAGATGAGCAAGCTGCAGAGACGCAGAGACAAGCAGTGAGTGATACCCCACACAGCTCATACGGATGGCTTGAACACACTTGTTGGTAGAACCATACACAAGATTAATTAATCTTGGCAAAACACACCGCCACATCTCCTTGTTCATACACCTGTAACTCATTTATGATTGTGTCAGTGAACGTCGGCAGCATGAGGACGAGAGGCGGAGTCTTACCAGGCGGGGCAGGGGACGACCCAGGAAAAGAAAACATTTGGCCACACCCCCCAAACTGGACGGCAGGCCAGGAAAGTGAGTTATGTGAAACTCAAAAGCAACCAGTTTTTGTCCTAATTTATGTTTTGTCTTGCCACATGTTCAATTTTTGCCCTTGGTAAGGTACAAATATTCCAATGTCTCAGGGTTGGAAGGACAATGCAACACTCGGAGGACTCTGAAACTGGGGAAGGACAGAGGAAGAGGTTTCGAATGTCAAGAGAAGAGGAGGACATAGAGACAGGAAGTGGGGGAGTGAAGATGAAAAAAAAGAAAAAGAAGAGCTGGAATTACCAGGAGCCATCCACCAGTCATGCCCAGGATGTAAGTCCTTTGGAAGTGCAGGTTATTCCTTACTGTGTTATTCCATTGGAAAATGCACTGATGAAGTGTTTCTGTGGTGCTCTAAGGGGCTGAAGGTGAAACGAGGGCACGTGTGTGAACAAGAACAGCTAGCGTCCGACCTCAACAGAGCGCTCTCACTCACACAGCTCGGCTCGCTCGGAGCGTCTCACAAACTGTCCTCCAGCTCCAAAGGTGACAGGCCAAAGGACAGGTCCACTGAGAGCCGGGTGAGGGAACGAGGCATCCATTCGTCTGTTAAAGGGGGGAAACACAAGATGGCTGCCAAGGCTTCCCCCTTGGAGAGCATGCGGAAGGTGAAAGGTCAGAAGAAGACTACTTTGTTCTCTCCTATGAGATCAGAGCTCAGCAGCTGTTCCAACAGTGAGTACCTGTTGTGGTCACACAACAGCACCTTCTTCCTTCTTCCAACAGAGTTTAGCTACTTTAAGTTTCTTTAATTGCACTTGATGTGCATGCATTTCTGTTCGAAATGGTTTTGGTTTTGTCAAAATGTGCAGCTAATAGTGTTACTAAAAATGCTAAATTTGCCAGAATATATTCTTTATTTTTCCGGATCAGGTGGGTTTATTTTTGTTCTTTTCAAAATAGTCAGAGTAGAAAAAAAATTTCTAAACTACTCTTTCACCTATGAATGTATTTCTAAGTCAGGGAAGTATATTTTTTATTATTGACATCATTCTTCTTTGTCTAGACTTCTATTCATTTCCAAAAATTGGGGGGGGGGGGGGGGGGTGAGCCAGATGTTGCGCTGGGGGCATATAACAGAAACATCCTTTCTTGTGGATTCTATTTTAATATTATGGCAACCATAGTAATTATAGATATTTAGGAAAAAAGCTATTACAGCCAAATAGTTTCTAACTTCAGACTGGAAAAGTGTATCACCCAAGTTTCCCAACTTCCCTGAATCTTTCATAAACCGACTTTAAGATACCATTAAGCTGTTTTCCACAACAACATTTCAGATGCCTGCTCTTTTATTGCTTTTACACAACCACACAATGTCAACAGACGCAACTGTCGACATTCCCTCTGTAGCTTATGGCAGACCCCAGGCACTTGATGTGGCTTTATAACAAACCGCCCATCAGTGGATACAGGCTGCTCCAGGTCATGATACTGCAGTTAGCTGAGCAACAACGTCTTTTCTACATCCGACATGACAGCGTCACAATTGTGATGAAAATTTCTGAAAAAGAGCACCTTTGAATTTCTCCACACGTCACCACCAATAACAACCCAAATGTCTTAGAGTGAAGTGCACAAACGTAATGTTGGTCGGTAAGTAACAGATAAGAATTTGTAACTGATGTTTGATTGATTATTTAGAATTTGTAACTTTAGATGATACATGATAAGGTACGAGGACCCAGGATCTCTCAAGTTATGCTTCTGTAACAGCACATCTTCTTGACACATGGAATAGGAAGTTTCTGTAATAACATCCCTGGGTAACAAGTTCCTTTATCTTCGTGAACATGGCCACCTCCATGTAGTTGTCATAAATGTTCACTTGAACACCAAGTATATATCCGTTCACTGCTGAGGAAAGTTCCCAACTAATCCCCGGTTTACCACTGTACCTAGCTGTTGTGGCAAATAACTAAACATTTTAGTATTAAAATGATTCATTTGGTCTCCTTTTTACATGAAACATTGTTGAAGATTTTCATATTTCAGTAAAGCCTTCATGGTGATTAAAGTATTGTAGCTTACAGTGAATAGTTTAATTGTAAGGAGCAGGTTTTCTCATTCTTGGCCCACTCATTCATAGTTGCTAAGGGCCAAGGCCCAATTAAAAACGGGGGGGGGGGGGGGGGGGATCAAAATCATTGTGGTTAATTTATTCTAATCTGATAACACCATTCCCTATGACAGGTGGTTGCTCTGGATTTGATTAAATATAACGAAAACAACTAGGTTCCTTAAAACATTTATGGGTGTGAGGTTCAAGAGCTTTTCCATTATTTGCCACACTAGAGGCTAATGTTATTAGTTGGTGTGTCTCAAATTGATGATGTTGAATGAAGATACATTTTTAGAGAACTAACAAATGATTGTTTTGATATTTTAAATGCTTTATGGTTTTTATTCTTTTCTTCAGCTGTTAAGATTATTATTCTACTTTACCAAAAAAAAAAGATTCCCTTGCAAAAAGGAAGCTTTATCTTTTGACTTTTGTGTATTTTGTGGCCCACATATGGGCCCGAGACAAAATAGTTTAGTAGACCCAAATAGTGGCCGCGTTCCCGTTGTATTGATTTGGTGTTCCCCTCCTGCATGCTAGCAATGGTACACGTATAATCGGTTAGTTGTTAACCTCATCGTATCCATCATGTCAAGCTTAGTGTAGCCTGTGGGATGAAAAGCCTAACTAATTCAGGCTGCAGAATCTTCTCTGACTGCTGACAGTTTGTGATGTCATGGTTAAACAGAGATCTTTGAGGTGTCTGATTTAGTTTCATGAATCAATAACCCAACTTTCTCTGCACCAGACTCTGATTCAGAGGAACACAGTTCTGCTCGAGGGGGCTGGCCCCCTCTCTCAGGGGCACGTTCCCACAGTAACCTGTGCAGGAAGAGGCGCTCTGCACTATCACCGACATCGCTGCTGTCCAGTCAGAAGTCTCAGAAGAAGAAACACAAGCACTTATCCCTGCTGCTGGAGGAAGCGGGCCTCAGCTCCTCTGACGACTCGTTTGACCAAGGTTACTGACCCTCGCTGTTGAGTCAGACTGTGTCTGTGAGCCGTGTCACAGCTTGTGTCTTTGTTTGCTCTCTGCTACTGCAGCTATTTTCAGACTGTGCTTTAGCTTGACGATCCCTACCTCTCTTGCTGCTGGCTTCTTTGCAAAGTTACCTTGTTATTTTTAAAGATTGACCTATTTCTATGGTGTTTTATTGCCTGGTTTGCCAACAGTTTTTGTAGAATTTGTATATTGAAAATTGTGTAAATTGTGAGATTTAATTGTGAGAGTTGTATTGCGGTTTGGTACCTATAAAGCTTTATTAAAGGTTTGGATTTGATCGGTACAGAAAGCAGAGCGCTGTGGTCCTTGTGTCGGCTTCATCTGTCTGTCCATCTCTGTCCAGCTGCACCTCACACATCCTGTAGTCTTCTGTTTGTCAAATATCCCTTCGCTTCTCTTGGCAAAGGTTGGAAAATGCTCCTCAGCTTCAGGCTTAGCATTTGTATGAGATGACGTGGAATATCAGTCAAGAGCACACAGAGCTGTTTTGTATCTCATCATTTAAGTGATTCTAACAAACAAGTAGGTTCTTTGGTATGTTTTGGCAGGCTAAGTTACGTTTGACCTTGTTTCTACTTGTCTTAAACTTATTGTATCTGATGTTGGGGATATTTGGACAATAGAGCTCCTCCTGTGTCTACTAAACCTTCAAATAAACCTTTTCCCCTGTACGTTGCTCTCTCAGCACCTTGCACCTTGCTCTGTCCTCCACCCCCCCCCCCCCCACACACACACACGCACACAGACACACCACCCTTGCCATGATGCTTTGAGTGTCTGCCTGTTCCATGTGCTTGTGCTGCTGCTGCTGCTGCTGAAACATTACAGAAGCTTGGCAAGGACTAGCGCAGCCTTAAGCCTGTGCTTCCTCGCTACGGCTAGTCTATGCTGCGGCTAAAGTGTTGCTTGAGCTAGACTTTGCTAAGGCCAGGCTACGCTACAGCTAGGCTGCGCTCTCGCCGCCGCCCAGCCCCGCCCTGCCTGAGGCCACACCCCTGTCACCTTCTCTGTAAGTAGGAAGTGCCCCTCCCTCTAATTTTTTTTATTGAACGCTAACAATGCTGAATTTTAACTACATACAAGGAATATTAACATCTACCCAAAGTTTTTTTGTATTTTTTGTTGTTAATTTTTATACTTTGCCATTCACAAATTCAGTGAGAGCCATGGTTACCACTAAACATATTGAAGTAGCCTGTGAAAGTGGAAAGGAAGACTTTTGGTGCAGGGTGTAACCATGGTTACTCAGACTTCACATGACAATTATAGCAAGGGGCCTCACAGGGCTGTCCTCTCAGTGCTTGCCTGTTGTATTGTCTGCTTGCTATCGTTGATGGTGGATTCACAGTGTGCATTAGATCTGCCTGCTGAAATAACCCTGCAAATCTCAGGAAGTTTTACAACTAAATGCTGCATTGTCTTCCAATATTTTCTGTTTAGTGGTACCTCACCCAAAAATTATTTGTTTTTTCAAATACTCAACTTTTACATGTCTTGATTCATGAAGAATAATTTTGTCCTTGCATGGATTCTTTGTGCGTTCAGAAAACTCTAGCTTCATACTGGTTGCTGAAAGTTAATTGAGACCAAAGGTTAACAACAGTAAAACTACATAAAATGCCTGTGAACAAACACTCAGATGTATTGTCCATTGGCACGACTGTGCTGATGGATACCGTGATTGCCGACACTCCTGACTAATGAATGAACGGGCAGGTGAGATTTCAGCTGAATAGATGAGCTGTTGCTCTTACCATGGAGTGCTGAGCCAGAGCTGTTTTAATTTGGTAGTTTTAGCTCTAATCACAGAGGACATAGAAGATTTAAGATTATACTGAATGCTGAGTTTGGTGCATTTTGCTGTTGTGAGTGGTCGGTCTTCATTAGTTTCCAGTAACAACATGTGCCTTGCATTTTGGATTTAGAGAAAAAAACAAATTCTTATGAATTCAAGACATGTAACACTGAGTACCTGGTAAAAGATCATTTTAAGGTTAAGTATCACTTTAAGTCAACTAAGCCATGTGTATAAGAATGAAGCGTTCCTCTCAGGCTTAACTTGGACCTCTAAATTATTTAACTTCTCATGTTGCTGCAGTGATGTCACCGTGTATTTGAGTACACGGTGACATCACTTATGGGTGTGGTAACATAGCCATCAAATAGACTCAAACCACACACCGTTTTTGACATTCAGTTTTCTAAAACCTGGGTAAAAAATATTCAGCTGTATATTTTATTGGGCTTGAACTGTGCATCCACCCTCAGTGTTAACACTCCAACCCCCCCCCCCCCCCCCCCCCCCAAAAAATGCTTCTTATGTTCATCTTTTTCACCTAACTGCTAACTATCAGCGCTACACAGCTAACCACTTGTATACTGGTGTGTGTGTGTGTGTTAATCTCTGGCTTTTTGTGTGCTGCAGTGGCCTGTCAGAGTTAGAAGAAGAAGGTTTTCGCTTCTCTAGGCCACATTTGCTGAAGTTTTTTTTGTTGTTGAAGTAATTCATTATTCGGCTCACATGGTGTGTCTGTGTAATGGTATGGTTCGCATGCATGTGTGTGGCTGTATTTTGTCATTGTAGTTTACATGTAGGTGTTTTAGATATTTGGAGCACTTGTTCCTGATCAGTTAAAATCTTAGCGTGTTTATTATTGTATTCAAATGCCAGGCTGTAGTATTCTTTCACGCAGGGCTCAATTCCATCTTACTCTAATTTCTCTTGTTTTTCTTTCCTTCGTCATCTTCTTTATGTTGCACTGTGACCGCATTCAATAGAAACTGCTGCCGTCACTTTCATCTCTGATCTAAAATATCTCTTCTCCAACACAGAAACCTCAGAGGACGATGACAACGAGGACTCTGACTGGGAAGACGGCGGTTGCGAGGAAAGCGGGCTGGGTCTGCTGGCGAGGTTTGCAGCGAGCGCACTCCCTGTTAGCTCAACCCCTCTGAGCCTTCTGCATGATGGAAAACACCGCAGCAGGCAGAGCACTCTGGGTAATGAGTTTTGAGTGACTGGGCATCATGGCAGTGCGGTATAAAATCACAATTGGTGAAAAGTAACAGCAGAAATAGGAAGAAAATCCAGTGTCTTGTTATTCATTAGAATTTAAATGAAGACGAGCCTGTTCCATCTGCTTACATGGTTCACATGTTCTTCTCATTGTGTTCAAGACTGTAATTGTTAGTGGTTTATGAGGAGTGTTTATTCATTCGTTATTAAATATTAATTCATTTCCAATTGTCACATTGCAGTGTGTAATGAGTCAGTGTTGAATTATGTATCAGTTTCAAATTAATCAATAGTTCTATTCAGGTTTTGATTCCAGAGAAGCTAACACCTGAGTTGACCGGCTTCATGTTTTGTGTGTGTGAGAGAGATTTATATCATGTGACCATCTCGTCTCTTCCCTCAGGTTCATCGGAGTGTGAGTGGTCAGACTCTGGCTCTGACTTGCGGCTGAGGAAGTTCCCGTCTTTGCTGCATGGCAAACGCTCTGCCCCAGAGCTCCCCCTGTTGCCCCCGGCAACCCGCCGCATTGACCAAACCAGCCCCACCAAGCGGGATGAAGCACTGCCAGTCAAACGCAAACCTCTGCCCAAACCACGGCCCTCGCCTCGGTCACCACGGCGATTCAGCTTCGACCTGGCCTCTGGCTCTGGGTTTGGAGGCTTCAGTGAGGATGAGGGATGGAACCGGCGACGTAGCGAGAGGATATTCCTTCATGATGCCACTGCTTCGGCCAATCAGATGTCTGTGTCAGCCACTGCTTCCACCAGTCAGAATTCCTCCAGCTCAGCTCCATCTCTCGCCCCCAAGCCGGCCTCCCGACCCAAAGTCACGCCTCCCAGCAGAGAAGGGAAAGATGTGGTGAAAGTATGTCAATTATTCATTTGCCTCTCCTTTAACTCATCCACCACTTCTTTTCTGTCATCAACCCACCCCCCTTCAAACTCATCTTCCCTTGCATCTTTTGTGTCTCTTTTGACAATTGTGTGTAAGTGTGTATCAGACTAGCAGCAGGGTATCCCTGTTCTTGAACCACTGCAGCTCTCCCCTGTGGTCTGTGTCATGTTGCAGACAAGAAAGGACAACCGTGTGTGTGTGTGTGTGTGTGTGTGTGTGTGTGTGTGTGTGTGTGTGTGTGTGTGTGTGTGTGTGTGTGTGTGTGTGTGTGTGAGTGTGAGAGAGAGAGCGTGTGCACATGCGCGCGCGCAACAGATACTCCATAATATCACCATAGAATTCACCCAGCTGTTATCACACTTGTTTACACAGAACCAATAGACTCAGCAGCATCAGTGTTTTGAATGAGCTGCCATAGCTGTTCCTTTCTCACTGATCCTGCGCTGTTACTACCTCCGCTGCCACATTATCAGTGGAGTAATCTGTTCCCCATTCTGTCACTGTGCACTTTTATGCAGATGGTGAGGTGCACCAGCACCCCAATTCCCGACTTGAGCAGATTGTGTAAAAGGGGTGTGTGTGTGTGTGAGTTTGCAAAGTAAATCTGTCTTATCGAATCAGTAATTCCACTTTTTAATACTGTGTGTTGTGACTTATGAAAAACAGAAAAAGAAACTGAAGGACTCTCCTATGCCTGTGAGCCCGCCCACTCCATGCAGTCAAATCACAGATGGCCCTGTGGCTCTGAGTCTCAGCCCAGCAAGCAAGAACCAACCCAAAGCCAAGACTAAGGCCAGGGAGGTCAGTGGGATGATGGATGAGTTGAGAAGTCATTATAGATATAAACTTAATTACACCGTCAAGGACAAAACCAGCACGTATTAGTTATGAGATGTTCGTGTTGTCTTGAGTGTGACTCTGCTTCCACGTGTGACTGCATCAAAGTCATTGCTTGTGTTGTTGTAACACTCTTGTTTTGCTGTGAAGGAAAAAAGTAAACCTCTTGTGTTGTGTGAGAGTTTCACTGCTCTCCATCTGCCACCAGCCAGAACTCGTTTTGGAAACACTAAAGGCTGCAAAAGTGTTAGTGGGGCTGTTTGTAGTGGATGGCATTAATCAGAAAAGATGTGTTTTTTGTTTCATTATGTCATTGCCTGGCAGTCTTCTGCTCTGCCACAGATGAACTATGAATCAAAAGTCAAAAACTTTGTACAAACATTTACAAGACAGATTTCTTTTGTTGGCAGTTTTTAGATAAGTCGAAACCTCTGGAATATTACCTGTTCAGTGTTAGACAGATGTGTATTTTTCCATTGATGTATTATTAGTAGTAGTAGTACTGTAAAGTGAAGACCTTTATGTGTGATCTGCAGCCCTCCCGGGGAGCCGTCAGCCGGCTAATGGAGAGCATGGCAGCAGACGAAGATTTCGAACCCAATCAGGACAGTAGTTTCAGTGAAGACGAGCTCCTCCCACCACGCAGCAACAGCGTATCGGAGAGGTCCAACACACCTGGTCAGTGCTCGTAGACACTGTTCAGTATCATACGCATCTGTCAAAATGTCAGGGGGTTCAATAGGCAGACATCGCTGCTGGTGTCTGAAATTGAGATGGTAGATGGGGTTGTGACGCACACTCTTCCAAGAAGTCTCAGAATTGGAGTTTTAAAATTGAAAATGTTTGATTGCCAATGTCAGGGATTCACAATAAAAAGCAGATTTTCTTGACATCTTGCATTTGTCATTTCCAGCTCCAGTGCAGTGTGTGTTGGACAAAGATTCTTTGGCAGATGGACTCAGAGTTTTGATCCCGATGGATGACCAGCTACTGTACGCAGGACATGTGAACACTGTCCACTCACCTGATATGTGAGTACACATATTTACACTTTAGACGCTGGATTGGCACTGATTATGTTGGTCAGATGCAGGAAGCTTCTGTCCCTGGGAAAGAAATAATTTTAACAATTTTGGTAATTTTGTTTGTGCTCAAATCCAGTGGCTTAGTAAAAGTTCAGGAAGGATTAATATTCCAGAGATGCGAGTTTTACTTTTGCACTAGATTGTAGACAACAGCACATTTCCCTTAGCCAGCTGCGTGTCAAATCTGTCAGAATCAAGGTGATGTAAAGAAACCACTGCAAGAAAACTGACAAGACTCTCAGAGGAGGAAGCTGTCAGTTTCATTAAAAACGCTGGCTATTGCCCACCTCCTCCAAACATATAACTGCCCATCATTCCTCCCCGCAGATACAGCGTGGTGGTCGAGGGTGAGAGAGGGAACAGACCCCACATCTACTGCCTGGAACAACTGCTGCAGGAGGCTGTGAGTATCTGGAAACTCATCCACACATTACAAAGAAAACATCTGTATTTCTGGTTCATCGTAAAAGTGAAAATATTTGAAACAAAGTAGGGTGCTTGGGCTGGACGGTCTTTATCGTCACTCTTCTGTTTATTCGTCTTTGTGTTCTTGATTAAACAAATCAGACGCTGTTTGACGAGCCATCCTACATGGTGTTTGCTGATGCTGTAGTGCCATTAATAGTTATTTTTCCTATATTTTCAGATCATTGATGTGAAGCCTCCATCCGTTCGCTATCTCCCTGAGGGCACCCGCATCGCCGCCTACTGGAGCCAGCAGTACCGCTGCCTTTACCCCGGCACAGTTGTCAATGGTACAACAACACACCCACCACTTAGTTGATATGATTCATGACTCACTTACATTGACAATCTTATTGTAGCAGGCAGCATAAACAACTGTAAACAGATAAGACAAAGCAGAGATCCGACAGTTGTGACAACATAACTGATCTTATTGGACCACATTTATTATTCCTTGAATAAGTAGGTGTGATGCAGTACAAATCAAAACACCATCATCAAAACATGTGATTGTTGATCTTCTCACAAACAGGAAGTTCAGACATTGATGAAAATGACGATCTTATCACGGTGGAGTTTGACGATGGGGACACCGGCCGCATCCCGCTCTCCCACATCAGGCTGCTGCCACCAGACTACAAGATCCACTGTAAACAAACAAACACACACACACACACACAGTGTGGTTTGTGTGGGGTTAGAGTCAGGCTGTTAGGATAAGGAGATTACTAATAAATTATTTTAGTGAATGTGTGTGAATTTCGGGCAGGGTTTTCCATGAGATGCCACAAGAAGAATGAGGTCACGATGAACAGCAATGGCTTGTGTGGGTTTTTTCTTTTGTGGGATGTAAATCTGTTTACTCTGTCACATCATGGGGGCTCTCCTCACTTTTCGAAATAAGAAGTCCACATGACATTAATTGTTATATTTTGGGGTGAAGTCTTATTTTGTGGTTAAGGGGGCATATCACTACAAAATAAAAGAAAATACAACCTATTTTCTCCCTGCCTGTAGTGACATTTATCCATCCTGATTGTTTTTTGTGAGTTGCTGAGTTGAGGAGATAGAAGCCACATGTAGGAACAATTATTTTTTGACCAAACTACACCCTCAACAGTCTCCATAAAACAACAGGCCTCAACAAGGTCTGCGGTTTATTTTGAGTGAGCATGTGGAAAGAGACATCTCTGCTGACTTTTTCAAATATATTCTCTGGCTTCCTGGAAACCTTGAGGCAAATAAGTTCCAGTTAGATTGTATTCAGGAGAAGATGGGCATCTCTTTAAACAATATCACAAGATGACCTTTTCCAGCAAAACGTTCCAGAAGGATTAGTAGCACTACATGCAAGATGAAAAATGTTTCTTTTTTTGTTGTTGTTTTTTTTCATTTTGATGTGAGTTGTCCCTTTAACTTATGGATAAGTTTCCCAGAAAAATGAATGTAGGTCAGTGTAGTGTGTGTAAGAGAGAGAGTGTGTTGATGGTGTTAGTGTTTTCCCAGCAGAGTGTTGCTAACTTTACATCTATTGCACTACATTACTCTTCACACTGATGTGTGTATGTGAATGCAGTGTGTGTATGTGTATATATAGCTGTTGCTAAGTGGATATGAAAGTGTTTTCTAGGACTGCAGACCGATTCAGACACTACAGGAGCACTGAGTTTTAATTCTGTCCGCATGTTACTGTACAGTCTTTGTTCCACCAAGAGTTTGAGCAAATGGTTTCCTTTTTAAAGCAAGTAAGATGTTTCTATATTGAGAGCGCAGGTGCATGTTTTATAGTCCACCATGATGGCTGCCTTTCAAATGGTTCAGACCCTGCAAACATATTTTTATGCAGCTGTTTTGAGACACTTGAAAGGTTTAAATCTCCTGCTGTCTCAATGTCATTATGAGAGCATGTTAGTGTGAACCCTAATGCCCTCCTCCTCCTTCTCGCTTCTGACCAGGTGCTGAGCCGTCTCCTGCGCTGCTTGTAGCCAGCTGCTCCAGGAGGAGGGTCCGCAAATGCAGCAAAGAGGGCAAAGAGACCGGACCAAAGCCGGTGGAAACAGCCCCAAAGATCAAAGGAAAACCTGGCCGTAAACCCAAACCTAAACCAGGTGTGTAAATCCACCTTCGCCATCACCAGTGATGCCTGGAGTGAATGTGAGATTTTGTCAGATGTGTTTTGTTGGTTCACTGGGTCGGCACACAAACCCACCAACCAGCCACTCGTCCAAACAGATAATAAATGTCCTGTTAATCGCAATTTAGCTTTTTTTTTTGTACGATTCCACTTGAGTTTGACAGAAATTACCAGCCAAAACTTCTCACCCTCCCACAGGTGGTGTAAATATGTGCTTAGAAAAAAAGTGAAGTACTTACATCCATTGTCGATACTGCTTATCCTTTCAGGGTATGGGACCTGGAGCCTATCTCAGCTGTCACTGGGCGAGAGGACAGGTCGCTTGTCCATCACAGGGTCAAAATATAGAAACAGACAAGCCTGCTTGTTTGATTGGCATTCAGATCGTTAAACAGCATTTGAATGGATGTATCAAAATAGTTTTTCCAAGGACAATTGGATCGCGTTTTAGCTAAATTACTATCATAAATGTTTTTTTGAAAATGTTTGGATTTAGAGATGATGGTTCTGCTGGAGTGACAGGTGTTGTTGTCACTGCCCCCCCCCCCCCCCCCCCAAGTGTAGTTTGACAAATGATTACCTTAATCCTTAATTATAACCCAGTTAATCTACTGTGTTTTTTTCCATTGCTAAAAACTAAGTTGTCAGTTTTTTTTTTTATATGCAACTCCTTTCCCAAATATCTTGCAACAGCCATTGTGCACTCATCCCATCTGCGCTGCCATTTATTTTACACCTTTTGCAAAAGCTGCCATTAAGGAGGACATTAGCAAGGTGTGTTAGAGGTGATGCAGTTCAACAGCCTTGAGGGGAGGGTGAGTCTGCAGGTGCGCTAATAAGTTAGAAGTCTGCAAGTCTTTCACTGGCACGCATCTTTGCACTTTTTGCAGATAGGTTGTGTCGTGTCCATAGGCTCACCTTTGGCATCAAATAATCCTAAATGGAAGACTTGGCATTTGTCACTGCTACCAGCTCAGCTTCTCTGTCTGCCATGCTTGCTGCCTGTCAGTGATGTAACTCCTCCACCGCGTCACGTGATTGGATCGTAAACCATCCATCTCCATTTAACAGGACTGGATGATCTGAAAATAGAGCAGATCACCATACCCATGGGCAATTTAGTCTCCAATTCATCTAACTAACATAACTTGTCTACTTTTGGTCTGTGGGAGGAGGCTGGAACAAACAGACAAAGCCCACACAGATACAAGGAGAGCCCCAACTGACCGTCAGATTCAGAAACTTCTTTCCTTTACTGGAATCACACTGCTGCTGTTTTTCTTTGTGTAATAAATGAGACTAATAAATGAAGTTTCCTCTTGAGTAAAACCATATAAAGAGATGGATTTCATTTCATTGGGCTCTGTGCGTATTTTGAATATCTACTGTTTTCCCAAGTGCATAACAGTTGGGAATAAGAATAGAATTGAGCTGCGTGTGGTTTGTTCTTCTTTTAAGACTATTAAAGGACTAAAATCAAAACCACTTTTGTCATATTCCTCTTCTGATGCATGTTTTTTGTCTTTTTAAAACACTAGAATCAACAAAATTAGATCAAGGCTCTTTGATCGTTTTTGACTGTCACTGTCATCTCTGACATTAGTTCAAGATTAATAATAAATTTGCTCAAGCAGTTCTCTGTAGTTTTCCGAAGCTCAGACACGATGACTCTGGCTGTAATATGTGGCATGTTGCAAGTCTGATTTGCTGACACTGGCCTTGTTTCTCCTGGCTAAGCACTTCTCAAATATCATGTTTTCTGTTTTGAATTGTTTCCTTGCTGATTTATCCACCACAAAAATCATGAGGCCGCACAGTAAAAGCGTCAGCATATCCATTGTAAGCCCATGTACTGTCTACTTTGGCCAGAGGTAGTCAGAAATGGTCAAATTTCTATTGTTTTTCTTTTTTTCCTCAGAAACCTCCATGAACCCAGATGGCCGAGAGAAAGCAGAGTCTCAGTCTTCATCCACCCAGCCCACAGAGAGACCCCAAGACTCCGCCAAGTCCAGCCAGGACGTGACCTCCTCTGTACAGAAAGCAGCGCAGGAGAAACCCAGACCTACATCCCGGCCAACCATGGGAGCACAGGCAAAACCAGACCGCAAGAACTCCATCACGTCCCCTGAAAGTAGCCCTACCCTTCCCTCCCCGGTGAGAAAGAGCAGCTCTGCGCAGTCTCCTGCTGCTAAACCCCGAGGAAAGCTGTCGCCCTCCCTCTACCCCTCCACCTATGGAAAGGTCCTTACTGTGGATCTGTACAGTGAGCCCAACCTCACTTCCTACAACAGCCAGCGCAGAGAAAGAGACAACAGCAGCAGCATCAGTCCCACCACCAACAGATCAATGTCCAGACCCAACATAGCGGCATCATCTTCTGCTCCGAAGCCCAGTTCTTCTTCAACACCAAGACCTGCTTCTGCTTCCAAGACCAAACCCTCCTCGGACCATCACAACAGCTCCAGACACATCAGCTCTGGACTCATACCCATCTCCAGGCTCTCAGCATGCAAATCCAGCTCTTCACTGACTCCAAGACCTTCTTCATCCCTAGTGTCGTCGTCATCGTCATCATCATCGTCATCGTCATCATCCGTTCCTGCACGTAAACTGAAGATATCCTCTGATCAGCTGCCTGCCAGATCCAGCTCCATCTCCAGGATCAAACCCAGCTCAGGGCAAAGTGACATGAGGCGGAAGTCTATGTCTGCAGAACCTCTTGTGAAGCTTGACCATGAAGGTGTGACCTCCCCCAAGACCAAGAAGACCAAGGCTCTCATGCTGCTAGAAGGTAGGGGGGTCAGGCGAGAACACACCCCTGTGGCCACGGCAACAGCCAATCAAAAACCCGTCAAATCTAAACAGAGAGCTCCAGACAGAGAAGCTGCCCAGCCAGAGAAAGACTACAAAGCACAAATGTTGGCAAAGGAGAAAGCAGAGAGTCGTGGGAGTGGCAGGAGAGGGCAGGAAATGGACACAAGAGAGGAGAAGGGTAAAAAAGAGGTTGAGAAGCGGGAGGAGAGAAAAATAAAGGAGGAATCTCAGAGCAGTAGCAGCTCTGAGTCAGAGGAAGAAGGAGAGAAAGGGAAATTGAAGCAAAAGAAGAAATGCACCTCCAGTTGTTCATCCTCCTGCTCTGGCTCCTCTTCATCTTCTTCATCATCGTCTTCTTCGTCATCCTCTTCATCTACTGATGACTCCTCCTGCAGCTCAGATGAAGACAGGACTCCCACACCTCCACCAGGGACTGTCTCTCCACCTCCAGCTCAGGAGAAACAGCAAGAGGAGCTAAAAGAAGATGAAGAGGAAGTGAAGAAGGAGTTGGAGGTAAAAGTAGAGGACGAAGAGGAGCAGTCCCCTCTCTCAGCATCTCCCTCCCCATCCACCTCTCCTGCTCCAGCTGCTCCAGCTAAGCCAGCTAAACCAGCCACAGGGAAGGGATCTGGGCAGAGGGGACGTCCTCCAAAACCGAAGCCCACCGGAGGAGAGGGGAAGGTGGGGAGACCAAAGCGGAGAGAGGGAGTCCACCTCCCCACCACCAAGGAGCTCGCCAAACGCCAGAGGCTTCCCAGTGTGGAGAACAGGCCCAAGATTTCAGCTTTCCTTCCAGCCAGACAGCTCTGGAAGTGGTTTGGAAACCCTACCCAGGTGAGGGGAGAAAAGATTGCAGTCTTTATTTAGAGAAATACCTGCTGTATTCCTCCAAATCTGCCCTGTATTTCCATCTGTGACCACCCTGTGCTGTTCTGCCCCTCCCCAGAGACGCGGTATGAAGGGAAAGGCGAAGAAGCTCTTCTACAAGGCCATCGTGCGTGGCCGAGAGATGATCCGCATCGGTGACTGTGCTGTGTTCCTGTCTGCTGGGAGGCCCAACCTGCCCTTCATTGGCCGCATACAGAGCATGTGGGAGTCCTGGGGCAGCAACATGGTGGTCAGGGTCAACTGGTTCTATCACCCTGAGGAGACCAACCCTGGGAAGAAACTCACTGACAAGAAGGTAGTTTTTAACTGCTGGTTGAAAGCTCGACTCATGTAATTCAACGGTAACCAAGCAGACTTACTTAGAACCGGATCATGAATGTAACATGTAAGAGATGTGTTCTTTCTTCAGAACTGGGATCAGATGTGTGGCCAGTCTCTCCCAGCTGCTCTGCACTCTTCTATCCAGAGAAAAGACTTCATGGAGGTGAGGAAACAATCTGATCAATAAGATCATTTCACATCGTGCTATGTGATTTCAGCTCCGGTTGATCCGGCAGCCCCAGAGCTGCTGGTTGTAAAAGCAAGTACACGTCTATATGATAAATTCAAAAAGAAGTCGGGCAATATTTGGTCTGTTCCCATCATCCTTTGAGCTGCTGTGGTGTGATTTCATGCTGCGAATGTGAGTGGATCAGCAACACGCGGCGACAGAAGTTGCAGCTCCTCATCTAACAGCTCACTGTAGTCATTCCTGCTTCTATCAGTCCCTGCAACATGTCACACTGTTCACAAATGCTTGTTTTGTAGATACATTTGATCTAATCGATAGCAATCAGAGCTCAGCTGACTGACAAATACTGCTTTTCATGTGACTCCTTCACAATAAAAGAAGCTGCAGCAGAGAATAAAATGGCAAGAAATGTGTGCTACCAGCAGTTACTACACAATTTGCAAAAATAAAATGTACATTTTGTTTTTGCTATTTAATGGAGTAAAACATGATGTTGCAGCAAACAATACTGCACAGATGTTGCAGCTTTATTTTTCTACATTGTTGGTAAATTGTGTGTGTGTGTGTGTGTGTGCGTGTGTGCGTGCGTGCGCGTGCGTAGCGTGCCCTGTACCAGTCGTCTCACAGTGACGAGAATGACGTTCAGACAGTCAGTCACAAGTGCCTGGTGGTGAGCGTGGAGGAATACGAGCAGATGACCCACACACGCCGCTACGCTGACAGTGAAGACCTCTACTACCTGGCTGGTACCTACGAGCCCACCACCGGCATGATCTTCAACACTGACGGAGTCCCAGTCATCTGCTGAACCAACTCAGAAACCACACTGCGACCAGACACACCGACCCTGGACCTGAGCAGGGTCGAATCTCCGCTCTTGATTGATAATTAATCAACGCTCTAATAGCGTCATCCTCTTCAGACTGTCCTGAACAGCTCCACCCACAGACAGGAGACACTAGAGACTCTTTACACATCTCCTGGAACATTTGCACACACAGACTCCACTAACACACTCGGCTGGTTGTGTTCATGGGAACGATGCAGAACACACGCAAGCCCTCCTTTTACACGGAAATATATGACCACATTTACTCACACAAGCACCGCCCCGTGTAAATATGGTCCCACGTGTAGTACACACAGCTATATAAAGGACATGTGAGTGTTTTATTTTCATGTCATAGATTTACGTCAGAGTACTTAACAGAGGTAAACAGTTGAGAAGCTTTAATGAACTGTGAATGGTGATACAGGGGAGAGGCCGGTGGCGTCCAGAGCGACATGCCGGCGCTGTGACGTTGTGATTATGATGTTGCCGTGGTGATGTTACAGTCATGTTTCAGTCATATAAATGTATCTACAGAACAGCAGGAGCGACAGAAGCTAAGAGTAAAAAGGAAGAGAGAGGTAGAGAAGCCTTCCATTGCTGTCCAACAGAGAGCACTTAAGAAAAGAAACACTTCTCCTTTAATTTAACCCCTTAACTTCCCCCATGACAATCTTATAACTCAGGCAGGCAAACTGTCTAAAACTCCCTCCGACACTCAGGCTAAAGAGAGAGCAAGGAACCTTTTAAAAGCACTTATCCATCTTCATCTTCCTTTTCTTGGAGGAAAGAATCCACCCAGATTCAACACTAATCATGTATTTCTCCATTTTGCACTGACAAGCAGATGTAGATATTCCTCTCCACTGGGGTTGAAAGGCTTTCTAGCGTCAGCTAGTCCTGGATGCACCGGGGTTGATGTGTCAACACAGGGTGGATTTTTTCTCCTAAAGGTGTTTCAGGGTTGTGAACCCTGCAGTCGAGGTTCATACAACGTTATTTTGGCTGCAGGGTCCTCAGCCTCCGTCTCCTGTCTTCCATGTATTTATTTCTCCTTTGCTTCTGCTGTGTTATGAACATCCATCATTTCTCCATCTTTGGTCCTCCAAGTATTTGTGACAAGAGTGCACTTTGAAAGCAGAGACTCTGACTGGGAGTCTTAAAAGTCTTCCTACAGTATTTACGAACCCCACCACCACCCACGCCGCCACACCACCCCTCCACAAACCCACACACCCTTGCCCCACCTTCTCCTTCTGGACTCTTAGCTGCTTTTTTCTACGTGCCTCGTTTGACCGTTTTTAGGTTGAATCTGTTGAATGTTGTGCTCCAGGTTGTGAGCATCAGGGCGGCCTTTCTACACCAGGCCTTATGACAATGATTTGCCAAATCTTTTAGGTCCCGCCCCCTTACACCTCCTATCCTGTTGTCTGCTGACATGTGAAACACCTCTGTGCACCCCGGTATATTTTGTATAGTGTGTATCCGATATATCCGTATCTGCAGTATATAGTATACTGTATACTTCGTATATATCTTTGTTGATTTTCTTGTCTGTTTCTAACCACGTTACCCCCCTTTGAGATCCAGAGATCTAAGATTGTCTTGTTGATATTCAATAGGTTTAATATTTTCTACTCTCTTGAGAAGTGTCACTTTGATCAGATTTTATTGTTTCTACTCACTCGCTGCAGGTCGACCCAGTGATACCCCCCCCACACACAAATGAGAGCGCATACGTTTACTCGTGTTAAACCAGAGCCGCCGTTAAACCACAGTCTGATTATGTGCTGCTGCTAGTGAAACGTTAGCGTGGTTACTAATCGATGGACCGTGCTTGTACG
The DNA here is from genome assembly GCF_037954235.1 of Aulostomus chinensis. Classification (NCBI taxonomy): domain Eukaryota; kingdom Metazoa; phylum Chordata; class Actinopteri; order Syngnathiformes; family Aulostomidae; genus Aulostomus; species Aulostomus chinensis. Next base: position 15,835,264 of record NC_141337.1, on the reverse strand, counting down.
TCTTTGAACATGAAAGTCGTAGCGGGTAGAAGTTGACAAACTGGTCAGCCAGCATTGATCTTTGGGTTGCAGCACCAGCATTGGCAGAGTGAAGGCGTTAAAGTGCCCGTTATGAATGTTTGTTTACTCCCACAGCTGCTAAAGCACTTTCTTGTGTGTGTGGGCGTGCGTGCGCACATGCCTACGCATGTGTGTGCCTGTGCCTATGTTACCCCCCCCCCCCCATACCCACTTACACACACACACTTCATACAAACACCTTTG